>NW_005359840.1:2303112-2327925 GCF_000412655.1 Myotis brandtii
AGTCCTGGATTACGAGAGGGATGTCCGACTGCTGATTTAGGCCCGATCCCTGTAAACTGGCAGGACATTTTTCGAGGGGTCCCAAATTGGAGAGGGTGCAAGCCAGACTGAGGAACACACCCTCCCCTGTGCACGAATTTCGTGCACCGGGCCACTAGTCCTATATAATAAAAGGCTAATATGCAAATCAACCGAACAGCGGAATGACCGGTCGCTATGACGTACCCTGGCCACTAGGTGGCAGACGCTCAGTGCAGGAGCTGCCCCCTGGTGGTCAGTGTGCTCACTGCTAGCCAGCACAGTGGCGGTCGCAGGAGCCTTTCCCGCCTCCGTGGCAGCACTAAGGATGTCCGACTGATGCCATCAGTAGGACATCCCCCGAGGGCTCCCTGGCTGCGAGAGGGTGCAAACTGGGCTAAGGCCCCACCCCCCACCCCCCAGTGCATGAGATACCATGAGATAAAACTCCACCAAATGTGGTTGGCTTTGGTCCAAATCCATGATTCTCAAACCTGACTTGTCATAGAATCCCCTAGAAGTGCTGGAAAAAATTTCCTCCACCTCACTGCTCCTGGAAAATTAGATTCATTAGGTCTGGTTTGGGACCAGGAATCTATTTTGTAAAGCTCCTCAGATGGATTCTAATGATGAGCTAGATATGAAAACCATGGACATAACTAAATGGAAGTCCAAGATCAAGGAGATGGCAGATTTGAAATCTGGCACCAGTTTCCTGGTTTACAGGTCCCTTTTATAAGGGCACTGATCCTATTAGTGAAGGTTCTGCCCTGAGAAATTAATCACCAACCAAAGGCCCCACCTCCAAATTCTAGCACACTGGGAATTAGGATTCAACAAATGAATTTTGGGGGGACATAATCTATAGCAAGAACCTTTTCACCTTCAGATTCTTAATTTCATAATAAGTGTTGTATAAAAAGCTCATTCAACTCTAGGGTTTTCTGATTTTTTTGTAAAGGGTTAATATAGACACATGAACCAGTTTTTACTTTGTATGTACCCCAAAGATCCTCTACTGTTTAAGATACAGTATCACTTAAAATTTGTAGTTTTTAAAGAATATTTTTATTGAATGTAAGTTATATGAAAGAAGATTAAACATCTTTTTTCAAAGCAGAGGAGAACCCCCACTGTGTAGAGCAGAAGGGCGCCATCTAGGTGATATAGTGGGGCCTTGACTTACGAGTTTAATTCGTTCCGTGACCAAGCTCATAACTCAAATTACTTGTATGTCAAATCAAAAAGTGAACGAGTGAGACACGTGATGCTGGCCTGATGTTGTGGCGTTCACTGTGACGTTCGCTGCACCAACTAGCGGTGGGGTATCTGAAGCTGGCTCGTAACCCGAATTTTAGCTCGCAACTCAAAGCAAAAAATCGGCCAAGAGGCGGCTCGTATCTCGAAAAACTCGTTAGTCGGGACACTCGTAAGTCAAGGCCCCACTGTACATTGATATATTAGTATTGTAAGCATGTAATATTTTTTTAAAAGCTGAACATTGAGATGAAATTTAATTTAGAAAATAGTAAAACTCCTAATTTATGTAATAAATTACATTTTCTATAAATTGTCTTTTTTTTGTTCCCCCCAATCCATTAGATTTCTCACTTGCTCATTCCACAATCTGAGTATTCTTAAAAATATATGGTAAATCTTTCCACTTGTCTGCTGTGAAAATAGGCCTGAAGTTTAGACAGGATTCTATAATTTATGTTAATGATTGCTATAATCCTTTTTAATGATACACAGCTTTCAAGCATACCTGCTATAGCCAAGAGTCCAAGTCCAAGTTATGAATAAATGTTTTCCACCTCTATAAATAAGTCCTGGCCAAAAGTCCATCCTCATACTATGTAAGGGGGCACTTATGTGATGATACTTCAGATGAGGTAGTTGGTTGCCTGGGCTGATAAAAACCCCTTAATATCCATTACTTAGGATGTTTTACTGATCACTATTGACATTGAAAGGCAATAACTGATAGGTGTTAATTCCCCTCCATTCACACTTTTATATAATCTGAAACATTCCTTCTTATGTGCAGAAATGTGTAAAAGGGGGACTTCTGTAAATAATACCTCTCAATTTTGCTAGCTTTAGTCCTTGCCATAAAACTATATAATTCATTGGTCTGTAAAAGAACTATAATATAAAATATATTAAAGGATCTATATAAATGCAAATACAACAAAAAATACAATTGATTTTTATGGATTTTAAGTCTTAAATATAAGTAAAAGCTCCATAGACTACTAGACACAGTCTGATAAAATGTCAAAATGGTTCCCTAAGGGAAATCAGAATGATGTTCCAGAATACCATTTTTAACAGTCCCCACTGTTCTTTGATACTCCCTGATTTGCTTGGGGGAAGGGTTGTCACAGAAGTGCTAAAAAGACTCCTAAGAAATAAAACCATAAGAAGATAACCCTTAAAGGGAAAAGACACATGATGGCTGTCTCCAAAACTTTTCTGCTGAAATTCACTTTTGTAATTCCATTTATATAGTCACATGAACACACAGGACTTCAAACTGATCCATTGAAATCCTAATAACAGTTTCATTTCAAAAAATAAATAGAGTGTGCCTGTCTGCTACTCGCCGCTCTGAGGCAGACTGGCCCTGGGTGCCCAGTGCCCTTGCCAAGGCCATGCTGGGGCCATGTGCCTGCCCCAGCCTCTTCATTGGGAAGCGTGCTCAGCAGGGTAGCGTCCACAAGCCCACCACCTTGGAGAACTGCAAGTCCACCCAGCAGATGAGGACAGGAACCAGAGCAGCTGAGGCCCCAGGACGAGGATGCAGAGGCAGTGTGCACTGAGCAGGGTGCTGATTCCACTGAAGCAACTGCTAAACCACAGATGTTTTTAAGCTGTGAGGGATTTGTGCAAATACCCACACCATACCCAAACTTCAAAGATATCCGATAGCAAAATGACTTGAGTAATCCTCACTCTTATAAGAATAAAATTCCATTTAAGGCAGATGGTGTTTACATCGAATAAGTTCTAAATAAGTGGAGAGAGGATTATGAAAAACTGGAGCACAACCACACTTACATTCAATGGCTTTTCCCCCAGAGGGAACAAGGCTTGAACTTTTATGCTAAAGAACTAACTACAGATGAAATTGAGGAATTCAAACAATCAAAAGAAACAATTAGAAGATTCCTACTGGCTTATAAAATTATGTTAGAATTGGGGGGGGGTGCAGAAGATAAAACTAGGAATTTTGCTGGGTCTGTTAACTGGCAAGAAAGATTTCAGCATCGGAATGAGTCCCAGCGCAACTATTTAAAAAGAATCACCCATATCTTAAAAGCCTTGGTGACTTCAATATGAAAGTTATAAATCTCCTTGTGTAAAATGTATTCTTCATGAAGCTCTTGTGGAAATAAGAACTCCAAAACTTCCTCCTCGGCTGCTCATGTAAATAGCAAACTAGCTGAAGGAAGAAAGGTGGCACTTAAACAGCCTGGAGAAGAGACAGCCCAGCCAGGCGCAGGGCCCAGCAGTGAAGCTGCCAGGCCAGGGAACACAGAGAAGCATAGTAATGCTGAAAATTCCAATTCTCAACCAGAAAACATCCCACAGAGAAAAAGGAGAGGGCATCTCCTCCTGAAAAGATGAAGAAGGTGAACATTACAACAAAGACCGTGAAAATCCTGGAAATACAGGTTCCTAGGATAATGTACTATCAGAATGAATTGCCAGAAACCCATAAGCCAGTTTAGGTGGGAGGAGAACACCGCTGTACAGTTTATCCTAAAGGACAGAAGTCACAGTTCACATTTTAGCCATCTGTTTGTGATTTATGTTGTAAGCATTGTTATTTTATTTTGGATGACAATAAGTTTAATAAGATGTTTTAAGATAAAACCCAATAAATAAATTTTTTTTCTGTAAATAAATATATAAATAAATATCAACTACCACCCAGTATTTATAGTTTACTGTAAGATCAACATCTTTGGAGAAAACTAATCAGCTAATAGCCATCACTACTACCTAGGTAGATGATTTATTTTACCATACAGAGAGAAATATTTGAGTAATATTTCTAGCCCTTGAAGGCAATCAGGGACGCTATTGAAATCCGTTTGCAACTCCTCATATCAAGCAGTGAAGCAGGCCAATTAGTTTTCCCTGGTCTCACAATCTAAAATTTTAAGAAACAACCATAATAATAAAAATAATAGTAGCTAACATATTCCAAGAACTGCCTATTTGCCAGACCTGAACTAGAGGTTTACATGTGTTATTAGTTTAACCCTCACAACGACTATTTGACGAAACGGGTAATTGTTTATATCATATAAACAAGGAAGTCATAGTTAATTTATCCTATATAATAAAGAGGTAATATGCAAATTGACTGCCACACCCTCACACAAGATGGCCACCACAAGATGGCAGGCATGGGAGGGTAGTTGTGAGCGATCAGGCCAGCAGGGGAGGGCAGATAGGGGCAACCAGGCCAGCAGGGAAGTGCAGTTGAGGAGGACCAGGCCTGCAGGGGGGGCAGTTATGGACGACCAGGCTGGCAGGGGAGGGCAGTTAGGGCAGTTGGGGGTGACCAGGCCAGCAGGGGAGGGCAGTTGGGGGCGATCGGGCTGGCAGGGGAGCAGTTAGGTGTCGATCAGGCTGGCAGGGGAGTGGTTAGGGGATGATCAGGCTGGCAGGTGGAAGCAGTTAGGGCAGTGGTTCTCAAACTTCCCGACCCTTTACAGTTCCTCATGTTGTGGTGACCCCCAACCATAAAATTATTTTCGTTGCTACTTCATAACTGTAATTTTGCTACTGTTATGAATCGTAATGTAAATATCTGATATGCTATATGTGTTTCTGATGGTCGCAACCCACAAGTTGAGAACCGCTGAGTTAGGGGTAATCAAGCAGGCTGGCAGGCGAGCGGTTGGGAGCCAGCAGTCCTGGATTGTGAGGATCGGGCCTAAACTGGCAGTTGGACATCCCCTGAGGGGTCCCAGATTGGAGAGGGTGCAGGCTGGGCTGAGGGACACCTTCCCCCTCTCAGTGCACAAATTTCATGCACCGGGCCTCTAGTTTGTGTATAAAAGCACAGCTAGTCAGCAGACTCAGACTGTGTATGAAGGCAGCTCTTTTGAATCCTCTGGGACAGGTATGCTTTTTACTACATGGCACTGCCTCTTAGCATAGCATCATGAGCAAACTAAGTCAGACAAACACTTTCTTGTTCTTCTAAGAAAAATGTATTCAAATAAAGATTAAATAATACAGTCCAGAGACATATAGATTAAACATAAAGTGGTTAGGACATGAGGTGAGATAGTAGTGGTAACAAGAGTAGAAATAAATTAGAGAACAAAAGAGTCTACTTTGAAATGTACATACAGGACACATTTTCAAATTGTGGAACTGCCATGGCATAGTTTTTCTATGAAAAAGAATTAAGTTCCAAGAAAAAAAGACTATACAGTGGGGCCTTGACTTACGAGTGTCCCGACTAACGAGTTTTTTGAGATACGAGCCATCTCTCGGCCGATTTTTTGCTTTGAGTTGCGAGCTAAAATTCGGGTTACGAGCCAGCTTCAGATACCCCACCGCTAGTTGGCGCAGCGAACATCACAGTGAATGCCACAACATCAGGCCAGCATCACGTGTCTCACTCGTTCACTGTTGATTTGACATATGAGTAATTTGAGTTACGAGCTCCGTCACGGAATGAATTAAACTCGTAAGTCAAGGCCCCACTGTACAATACTTTTTATGTTTGATCCTGAATGCTCAACTGACCAGAAATATACTATAAAAAAAATATACTGTGTTGGTCCCCCCAAAAATAAAATAAAAAAGGACATGATGCCAAAATTAGGTTTAAAGAGACGAATATAATCCTTTTGTCCTGTAGTATGAAGCTTTATCTTTAAACTTTGTCAAATATTATTTTTCCATATTCCCAAAATATAAATGGAATTGGAAGGGTTTGTGAAATGTTGGAGAGAATGAGCAAATTTAACTCCTCAATTCACAAGTTTCATTAGGAAACATTCTTAATTTTGATATGTCAGCCTGTTTATTGAATTATCTTTGCTACTTAAATTCTCTTAAAAAAATGATGGTTAAACACTTTCTAGTATAATAGCATCATCAATTATATTAGCTTATACACGAAGAGGCAAAAGTAGGTGTACATTTGTTTGTATGGGAAATAATATAATAATTACTAAATAATAATACAAGAATACTAGATAAAACTGTTAGAGAGACAGATACCTATTAATGTCACTGCTCTTCTCTAAAACTAAAGATATTAATGGCTCTCTTGAAGATACCTTGTATTTTTTGTTAAGGTTTATGAGGGCAGATGAACTATAGGCTAATAAAACAAGAGCCACCCCTGTCCCCTTAAACTCTGTGTTTCACGTATTTACAACTGTAACCCTACTTGTGCCCCACCCTGTGCATTATTTCTAACTGGTATCCCTACCTGTTTATAAAGAGGTGACTCTTTATGCCACATCAATCTGTGGTAACATTAAGCTGGACCCAAAGCTAAGATTTTGTTAAGAGGGTGCCAGTGATTTCCTTTAAAACACTACCTCCATTTGCACATGTGTGCATGTGCATGTATGTGTGCATATATGTATAAAAAGCTGTGTTCCAAACCTCAAGGTTGCAGCAGAAATTGGATTAGATGAAATTTCTTGAGTGAAATACAAAGCAACAACAATGCCAGAAGACGCTAGTTTTAGAACCTTGAGACAGAGTGAATTAAAATCCCTGAATAGGGACTCAGAAGTCTCTTAAGACAACAACTACCAACAGCTAATGTTTTTATAGAACACCTTCCCCCACAAACTGTGCTAGGATAGAATAGGGGAAATGCTATAATAAAAAAGAAATTTATTGAAGCTAAGATACGCCTGCCACTAAGTCACCTTGGAAATAACAAATGAAGTAGGGGGAAAATCACACATTTGTGTGTATCCTATGTGAATAGATATATGGCAGGGCATAGAAAGATGCGTGTTTGTATATACACATCACAAACACAAATTTTTCTAAAGGACCTCTGAATTCTTAAGAGCCTGTGAAAGTAATTTCTACAACAGAGGAAAAACTTATATTCTTGAAAAGTAACTGAAAAAAAGAGACTTACTTTTAATCCACAAACAGCAAGCTGTCTCCAAAGTCAATTTCTTATATAGACTTTGTGGTTATCAGGAAAAGTATTATCTGTTTTCTATTCCTTTACAGAGTATTAGGGGAGAAACAAACCAGGGAGACTCAGGTGGGAAATGAGAATCAGAGCAAGTTTTCCACTAAAAAACAATTGCAACAGAAGCAGCATTAGACACTCCAGAGTGGTGAGAGAAATTGAAACCCCACTAATCTATGTGACATCTCATATACAATATGACTAAAGCGTCTGGTTTGAGGTTTTAGGGAAATGTGCACAATGAATTACATTAGTCTCTAATGAAGATATCCTCTGAGGAATAGCTAAATACAGATGTTGATTCTCTAATAACCATATCCTAAACAGTTATCACAGAGATCCATATTAAATCTCCGATAATAGACTTGGTGACTACAGTGGTCCATAGAAGGTGATTGCACAATGTTTATGACTTGAAGCTACAAATGGCAGCAACCTCAAGACATTTGGTCATTTATTCAGTCTTAAAAAATGACTTCTTTTAACAGAGCTCTGGACATGTGGAGAGAGAGAGAGAGAGAGAGAGAGAGAGAGAGAGAGAGAGAGAGAAGAGGAGATTTAGTAGGAAGGAAAGAAAAGTAGAGTCCTCACTGTTGGGAAGAGTACACCTTAGCTGAAGAGAAAACACAGCCACACCCCAACAACATGTCCAAAATGAATTAATTGCCGGATTATAAACCACTGAAGAAATAAGTATCCGTTATCATATTAGTAATAGCTAAATAAGTATATAAATAAATAGATAAAGTGAGATAAGCCCTGATAAAGTTACAGGGACTACTGCAGTTAGAAAAATCATTTGCAGCCATCATAATAAAGATGCAGGCAAAATGATCAATGGCACTAAATGTGGAGGGGCTGGTTTGATAAGGAAGGAGGAGCAGGATATTTTCATGGTCTGAAAATATCTTCCCACAAAATACTTATTACTTGCAAAAGAAAAACAGTAACTATGCAATTGAGAAATTAGCAGCACCTTGTCTAAAAAGATAAAATTAACATCACCGAAAAGATGCAGATGTACATCCTGTGTCTATGAATGTGACACTCTCGGAAGGACATGTCATGTATGTGGTACTCCATCCCACATTGCATAACCCAAATCTAAGTATAGGGTGTCCCAAAATTCACACAAGATTTGAATTTTGCGTGAGCATTAACAACAACAACAACAACAAAAAAGCCTAATTTTACTTGGTTTATTGAATCAGATTCTAATATCTGTTGCCCTTTGATTTCAATCCCTTCAATTTGATAAGCATTACCAAGTACCAATTATGGCCCAGGAGCAGGGACAATGAAGACCAATGAAGACCACGGCTTTGCGTATGTGCCAGCAAAGCCATGGAGGCCATTTACCTGATGTGCTATTCCATACATAACCCTATACTGTATACTTTATGAATAAAAAATTTACAATTTTTAATTATAAACCCATGTTTTCTATCAAAATTACTTCTTGCATGAATTTTGGGACACCCTATATAAGGAAATAAGAAACAAATTCAAAATGGAGAACATTTTTATTTTGAAAGCCCTACGTTCTTCAAAGTTTAAAAGGTTGAGGAACTGTTCCCAACTAAAACTTAGTAAACTAAAAAAAAAATCAGAATATGATTGGAAGATGAGGAAAGAAATGTCCTTATTCTTAGCAAATGCAGACGGAAGGATTTAGGGATGTAGGGGTATAAGGGTTTGATGTTTGCAACTTACATTGGTTCAGAAAAACTGTCCATGTGTATGTGCCTATGTGTGTGTGAGTGTAGGGAAGGAAGCAAGTGAGGCAACACCCTAATAACTGAATCTGGTAAAGGCTGTTCAGGTGTTCTTTACTATCCTTGCAACTTTTCTCAATGTTTGAAATTACTTCCAAATAAAAGTAAAAATCAAGTGAATTAATTATTCCTCTTCTCCCCCTCCCCAACACACACACACACATACACAGTATTGATTTTGTTTGGTTTACCTTGTCTGTGTACCTATACCTCATTTGGCTATAAGTGCACATCCATCCAGAAACCTAAGCCAGAAACTTGAAACTTTTATTTCACTTGTCCTTCAGCACTATCAGCAAATCAATCATCCAGGGACTGTACTCTACTTCTGTAGACAATGACAATATCATGAAAATATCAGTGTTCCTTAAATCAATTTATAAATATGTAATTTGTTTTAAAAACCAATAATTTTTAAAAATAGACAAGCTGATTCTAGAGTTCATATGAAAATAAGCAAATCATCATCATAAAAAATTGATAAAAGAAAAGCAAGCATGAGAAATCAGCCCTGCTAGGTATTAAAATTTAATATAAAGCCTCAAAATAAAACAGCCATATCGTGGCATGAATTGACAGACAGATCAATGCAACAGAATAGAAATACAAAAAATGAACCAATGCATAGTGACACGGAAAGATAGAGAATAAAAATATTAATAGTGGTTAAATGTGAAATGTGAGGTAGGAACTAGGTACAGGGGTAGAACGCAAACTTTCCATCACGTAACTGTTTATACTTACTCATTTATGAGCCATGTGCATCTATTCACAAAATTAAATAATTAAATGTAAAAAAAATGAAACATTTATTTCAAAGTCACTGAATTGCAATTGTGCCAGAGTGAAACAGTAGCCAACTCTTTCCATGTGTTTAGGTGCAAGCAAGATTATATTCTGAATTTATCCCAAACTGGACAAGAAAAAAACTAGTGGCTAGACATCTAGGGTCATATTGCAAAGAGCATTATCTGACAGTTGGTTTAAATATATTCCATTCACAGAGCCATCTGAAGGAATCTAACTTTGATTTTACCTTCCCTGAGGCAGAACAGAAGTAAGGGACCTTTAATTGCATTATATGGAATATAAATTCCTTAACAGCGTCACATTAAAAATTACAAGTCTAATGCTTAGGAATCCTTGAATGCCCATTACCATGTAAGACATCCATGATACATTTACATGCAGAAAAGACCTGACAGACAACAAACTAGCTACTTAAATTGATTGTAATATATATCACGTCATATATATGCAAGAGTTTATTTCTTTCTCCAATAGTTACTTATTTATAGGAGATGCATCATGTTAAAGAGGATAGACACAGAATATAATGCATAACCTAGGGGATAGTAGTTGAAAATGTTAGAAACCTTAATTATATGACTAATCTTAAATAGTTTAGGATTAATCAAAGCCTAATCAATTGCAAAGGTGTCAGCCACTATGACATGGCTTGTTGACATTCTGTATTTCTTGCCAGACATGGGGATTCAATTTTTACATAATATAATTTCAAGCTTAACATTGCCTTTCCAATATGTGCACTATCTACACAATAGCAGAGAGTCACTGTTTCAATTATCTCATTCCATAAAATCTGGAGTCAGGTATAACATGCACTGGTTTTGCTGAATGGGAAAAGACTCTAGGACCAGTCATAATTATTAGTAACTCCATCATCTGAAAGTCAGTGAAGCATAAAAACATTTCTCAAAAATCAAGTGCAATTTTAATACTTACTGCTTTAAATAATGATCTATATTTATACTTTTACATAAAGTAAATTTTATTTTCCCAAAACTAATGTACTTAAGAAATAAAAAATATCACCAATAAAAATCAAAGGGAAACTTGTTGGTTCTCATCCAAATGGTCATCTTCCAAATTTAAATATAGTAATATCTTTTCTTTATGTATAATAAAAGAAATGTCCAAGGAAAATAATTGTCCCACAGACTTATAGATAATTTTAGTATTTTCATCCAACTACAACTTAGTTGGCCTTTTGAATAACACTTTTTGAAATTTACTTTGAGGAATTTTTTCCTCCTATTCCTTGATTTTTCCATAGCAATAAAATTGCTCAAATTCTCTTGATTTTGTTTATTTTGTTTTCTATTTACCATGTTTCCTTGTAAGACATAGCTGATACTTAGGATATTTATTTAGTCATTGTCATATGCAAAATTCTAAGATGTCCTCCAATGAATCAAGCCTTTGTATAATCTCCTCCCCTTGAGAGCCAGCAGAACCTATGACTTTCTTTTAGCCAATGGAGTATGTCAACAGACTCCCTTCATTAGATTCTGCTATATGGCAAAAAGTGTGACATGACTTTATAGAAGACTGTGCCTTAACTGACCAGAATGAGGTATTTTACTGCTGACTTTGAAGAAATAAGCTGCCATATTGTGAGGGAACTTCTGAAAGGGCAATGTGACAAGGAACTGCTGTGGGGTCCTCTAGGAGCTGAGAGTCGCCTCTGATAGATGGGCAGCAAGAAAGTGGGAACTCCAGTCCTGCAACTGCAAGCAACAGATTTCTGCCTACAACCACAGGAGCTCAAAAATGATTCTATTACAATTCCAACGTAGGGTGTATGACAGGGATTGCCCACACTACCAAACAATTCTCCAACACACCAGCTGGGTGTCCTACAATTCAACTCAATTCTGACACTATCTACTCTGAGAAAGATCAGATCCCACAGGGTAAGGGCTCAGTCCCACAAGACTGCCACCACATCAGGTACCAATCACAAGTCATATTGTCACCTGTGCTTCTGATTGACTGGCTATAAATTAGAGCAGTGGTTCCCAAACTTATTTGGCCTACCGCCCCCTTTCCAGAAAAAATATTACTCAGCGCCCTCTGGAAATTAATTTTTTTAAATTTTAATAGCAATTAAACAGAAAGATATATGTATTAATGTTTCTACCTTTTTCATAAAATATAGTAAAGAAAGGTGTAAATTAGAAACATTGAAGTTTGAAATTATGAAACTATTTATTGAACTCAGAATAGAAAGGTAATACAAAAAAAGTTAAAACAAATGCACCTGTGGCCATCACCGCCCCCCTGGATCGCTGCAGCGCCCACCAGGGGGCGGTAGCGCCCACTTTGGGAATCACTGAATTAGAGGTTCTCATGAACCCCTCCCTAAGTTTGATTAACTGCTAGGATGGCTCACAGAACTCTGAGGAACATTTTACTTACAAAAGTCGCCTCGTTAACATAACAAAGACATCGCTTAGGAAATTCCAAGGGTTTTGGGAGTTCTGTGCCAGGAACAGTGGACAGAGATCAAATATATAGTTCTTATTATAAATCACAATATCAGAGCTGGTTTCCTCCATAAATTAACGCAGCCTTGCCAACAACTAGAGTAAAGTCTTGTGAGATCATGATATCTCTGATCCTTTGACTGAAATCAGAGATCTGACCCAGTTAGGGCCATATCAAGATTCCTGAGTTTTGAAAACTGTGAGAAAATAATATATGTTGTTTTTAAGCCATTAAATGTGTGGTACTTTGTTAAGTAGTGATAGAAATCTACCACAGTAATTGCATTCTCACTTCTGAAAAACTGTCATTCTTCCAATTAATGAAATCTCACTTGTAAGAACCTTTTCATTAAATAAACAGGAACATGGGTAGAAAATTCTCCAAGTTTTAAATGGTCAACACCTAAGACATCACAACATCCATTTACTTAGACATGAGAATGAGACAGAACTTTTCAGTGGGGCTTATGGATTACATTTATTTTACAGTCACATTTCACGTATCAGTAGTGAAAACTAGAGCTTTGGGAGCATGTGAAACAGACAAGAGCATTAATGCAGGATTTCTCGCAATCCAGGACCGCTGGATCCTAACTGCTCACCTGCAGGCCAGCCTGATCGCCCCTAACCACTCTGCCTGCCTGCCTAATTGCCCCTAACCGCCTCTCCCCTGCGGGCCTGATATCCCCTAACCGCTCTCCCCTGCCGACCTAATCACCTTCTAATCACTCTCCCCTGCTGGCCTGATCACTCCTATCCCCTAGCCTCTGCCTAGGATCCCACCACAGTGGCTTTGTCCAGAAGGACGTCCAGAAGACATTTGGTCTATCCGGTCTAATTAGCATATTACCCTTTTATTAGTATAGATAGTTCTTCCTCTAAGGTTGTGTCCATTTCATGTTATAAAGTCATCTAATTTTTATTAAAATATTTACTTCACGATTTTTTCTTGTGTGTATGTATGTGTGGGGGGGAGGAGATAGTCATACTGTAAGGGGCAAACTGGGTGATCTAACTAAGGTAAACTGTTGGGAATGAGCCACAGAGTAATAGAAGTGTAAGAAATAAGATGCATTTCTACTATGGATGATCAAAAAGCTAAATACCTATGTGCATAAAATGTATATTTACTTGTTGGTATGCTCATGATGTTGTCTTGTAGAAGTTGCTTGAAATCAGGCTCCTAAATCTTAGATAAGACCCTAAGTCTTTAATAAGATCCATGTGAATATAGACTTTTACATGCTTTTTAAAGATGATTTTTCTATTAAACTCTACCTTGGCTGTCTTATCCTTCTTTGTTCTAAAGATTTTACTTGTGAATAATAGGATTCATTTTATTCTTTTGTTTGTTTGTTTACTTTTTTCTCAAGATTTGTAATAGTTAATTGCACCAAGAAGAAACTGGCATTCAGCTAAGTGGTTCAATATGAACTCCACACATCTGCATAGATTTTCCTCAATTTCTCAATCATTTTATTATATCTTGCTGTTGCTAAAATATCAATCATGCCTGCCACTGTTTCCTAAAAAATTTGATCCTAATCTTTGCTTGAAAAGCAATTCACCTAAGCAAACTCCTGGCTCTGATAGAGGCATGCCTTGTAAGATAGAAACATTTTGTTAACTTTTTATTCGAGTCCAGTTTCCTGCACTTGAACTAGTGTGTTTGCTTTATAGCAATGTTCTAATTTGACAACTGACATGACTACTTGCTTGAGGTCAAACACCATGCCTGACCTGGTCTGGATCCAATGTTTTTTGCACCTTCCTGGAAATGAATCCCTGGCAATTATCATTGGGGGAGAAGGAGGTGATAGTTCAGCCAAGATCTAAGATTTGTGTAGTGTAAGTAACTATCACACAAATTCTCCATGGATAAACATGGAACGGCCTGAGAAATAACCTTTTTTCTTATGTTTAATGAAAGTCTTGCCATACTTCCAGTGATCATTGCTCCTTGTTTACCTTGTCAGTTTATATTGGGTGAAAACTAGTCTCAGTTCATGCAGAAATGTTCTGTTGCTTTTTTTCTTAGACTTAATGTATGGTTTTAGTTTGTCTATATGTAATGCTTTGATTCCTTTTATGTATAAACCTTAAAATGTGCCTGCCTCATTTTCACTGTTTTTTTTTTCTGAAAACCATCTATATAAACAAGATGTGATTCTGGAGAAACAAAAACTCTATTCCTTACTAACAGCTACATTCCCTTAGGTGGTTCAACATTATTTTTCAGTCTTCTTGCACACTGGAATGAGTGTACTGAAGAAGCAAATCTTTTGAAGTTAGTCAATATTTACCTTTCTTGTATCCTTTAAGATAGATTTTAGGGCTCTCTCTCCTGTACTCTGATGGGGGTAGAACTTGCATCCCAGTTCCAATTGAATACTAATTTTAACATGAGTTAGCCACTTAACTATTATATCAAAAATAGTATCTTCTTTGGGGATTTTCACTTAAGGGGATACATCTCTACCTTGTCCTCAATAACAGGGATAGGAACTATTATATAACTGTGTTCAGATAGCTTAGTGCCATCATATGACTAGGGGAAAGCATGAACAGGGGCCCATCCTCTCAATAAGCACAATTCTACGTACCTGACCTACATATGCCAGATATGCAAGGTATCACCAGGCGTTAAGTGCAATTAACTATTAAAAGAAATGATACATATTATGCCTTGTCAAAGGCAAAAATGGCAGTCTTTGTGAGCTGTGCTTGTCTGTCCTAAAAGTGTCTTGCCTGAGTGTGAGTTATCATGAGTGTTCAGAGCATCATCCCCTTAATTCAGGCAGAGTAAAGGATCAAGCCCAGTGTATATAAAATGGGCAGATGATCCTGTTTCATTTGTCACTATTGAGATTTTGTGTGTGGAATTTAGAACACTAGGAATCATTGGCAGTAACAATCATGTATGTGAGAAAACATGGAAGATGCGCCTGATAATAGGATGAATGCAAGGTAATATTTTGAGCCTGTTCTTGACAGTGATTAAATGATATTTAGACCTCCTATAAGGAGCATATAGCACATTTCTTATTCATAAAAGAAGTCCAATATACCACTTAATCACTCTGCATTTACAGCAAAGAAGTCCTAGTCAAAGAGGAAGTAAGAAATGTACAGAAATGGGAGCACATTTTGGAGAATTTATTTTGATCCCATGGAAAAGTAGGTAATAAGTAAATTGCTCGCTACTTCAATATTATAGCTGATGCTAGAAGCTTTTAATCTCACACATGCAATATAAACACCACCCCTTAGTTTTAATTTTTCATGAGTTATTTATTCTTCAATTCTCCTGAAACAAGGCAAGGACAGTTTTATAGTTTAGAGAACCTGCTCTCTCCTGTGTGATATTTATCAACTATAGAACCAACTATATTCAGCAGAATGAATTCGTATCTCATCTTTAAAAAATGCATTGTGACTTATAAAACAAGATCAGTGAAATGTGGTTTACTGCCACTCATGAAAGTCATAAAATGCCACTTCAATATGGTCTAAATAGTAAAGCATTTTATAACTTAAACCCCTTTTTCCAATTTTAAAAACAAAAAGTAATTTAGCAAGGCATCAGAGAAAAGTTTCAAAATCTGAAGGTCGGAGTTCGAATTTATATTTTCTGCCTTTATTCACAGAAAGACATCTTCATCTTGATAGTTACTGCACACTCTAATTTTTCATATACATTGGCAGAAAAGGAATGCTGGTAAAAACGATCACTTCAACATTCACTGGAAAAAAATGTTATTTGGAGGCAAATACAAACCAAAAGAAAAAAGAAAAAAGTCAGAACTTTAAAACATACCTATGGGCTATGACTAAACAACTGTTTTCGTGGCAACATGGATTGGCTCTTTAAATGTCTTTAACAAAGGAAGACATCAATTGATTCAATTACCTCTGAAAGAATTTAGTAAATGAGAAGATAGAAGATACCAGAGTTCATAGGATACAGTCAAATTTAATCTTGTATTGTATGTCATTTCTGCTAAAAACAAACAAAAAACAACCACTCTCCTCTTTTCTCAACTGTTTCTATGAACTTTTATAATTCAAATATGATGCCTTTACAATCTGTTAAATTATAGGGCTAAGGAGACTCCATTTCGGAAGATGCATATCAATTTGCCATTTGATTACTACTTCTGTTTTGGGGATCCTGGTTCTGTTTTAAAGATGGCTGGTCCATCCTTGATTGATGTACACTAAAACAGTAAGTCTTCTGTTGCTTCTCTGATGTCTAAAATGGCCCGAATAGTTTGAAGTTATAGTCAGGAAGTTTTGGGAGTACTCTTGTTGCAGTTACCTTACTTAAGCTCACTACACCAAAGCGCTTAGGGATCTTTTCTACCATCATAGGTCACATATATTTTGCCTAATTGAATTGTGTCATGATAAGCAAATGATGCTATTATCACTTTATATTGCACACGTAACTCTATTGTAACACAAGGCTGGAAGAATGAGCATTGCTTCCACCTCTTCCTATTAGCAGTTAATAATATTCTTGCACTTTTTCCATTGCAATTAAAATGCACATCTCAAGAAGGGGTCAGCCTTTTCAGAAATTCTTATTTTGAGGCAGGTGCACACTGTCCTCTGGGCCAGTCCAAGGCAAGAGAAGAAAGCAGGAAGGAGGAAGTTTTCATGTGGTCTTCCCTTACATACTTTCCAATATACTTCCTCTACCCTTCATCGCCTGTGTCCTTTTATTGTCCTCTATCCATCACCACCATCCCTGAATGTTGTGCTATAACAAAAGCTGAGAAAAATATCATATCCTAGGAATGTTCATGTTTCCTTTTCTCCTCAAAGCATTGAGAGTTCCATCTTGTTGTAATAGGAAATTGCTTCTGAAAAATTTGAGATTTTTCTGGGTGGGCCTATTCTAATGACAGGAGCTCTCAAGAAAACAGAAACACCAATCAGAAAGGATATATGCACCCCTATGTTCATAGCAGCACAATTTACAATAGCCAAGATTTGGAAACAGCCTAAATGCCCATCAGCAGATGAGTGGATTAGAAAACTATGGTACATCTACACAATGGAATATTATGATGCTATAAAAAAGAAGGAATTCTTACCATTTGCAGCAGCATGAATGGAACTGGAGGGCATTATGCTAAGTGAAATAAGCAAGGCAGTGAACGAAAAATACCACATGATCTCACTCATTTATGGATAATAAAGAACATTATAACCTAATGAACAAATAGATAGATACAGAGGCAGAGAAGTATCGAACAGACTGTCAAATTACAGAGGGAAGGCTGGGGAGTGTTGTGGAGTGTTATGGGGGTAAGAGATCAATCAAAGGACTTATATGCATGCATATAAGCATAACCAATGGAAGCAAGACACTGGGGGGAGGGGGCAGGGCATGTGCTGGGGGGAAGGAGTGCCGGAGGGGGGGAGGCCGGGGGAAGGTCAATGGGGGGAAAAAAGGAGACATATGTACTACTATTTGTAAAACTTTAAACAAGAAAATAAAAACAAAATAAATAAAAAAGCTGAAAACTTTCTCCAGCTGATAGCAGGAGAATAAAAGAGCAAGTGAGAGATTCAAGACCTTGGCAATTTCTGGTTCCCATATGGAAACCAGACTATGGACAGGGAATGCAGGAAGCCTTGAGAAACTAAGAGGATCACAACTGAACACCAGCAAGAGAATTGGAACCTCAGTCCTACAAATGCAAGGAAATGAATGTGACCAATGATCTAAATGAGCCCGGAGGCAGACAGTTCTTATCCAGAACCTCTGGATAAGAGCGCAACCCAACAGACACCCAATTTCAGTCTTCTGGGACCCTCAGCAAAAAAAAAACAGTTGCACCTTGCTGGACTTCTGACCTACAGAACTTTGAGCTAATAAATTTTTGCTGCTTTAAGCCACTATATTTATAATAATAGTAATAAAAAACTAATACAATGGGTGAATCAGATAAACTAAACCCCAGAAATGTTACCTGGTTAATATGTGATCTCTCTCAGAAACAAAATGCCTAAATGTACTTAAAATTCATATGTTGCAAAGCTACATTAATCAAACTCAAAAGCAAACTGTCAAGAATGGCATTATGAATATAATAAAAGTAAAATTTAGAGCAAAATGTATTAAAAGGAGATAAGGAGGGTCATTTTCTAGTGATATGAGCTATAATCAATAATGAAGATATGACATTATTAAAATGTATATGCCCACAACAGCCTCCTAAAAAATGAGCCTAGACATATGAATTAGAAACTTCACACTGGGATTGGACTTCAAATCACACCACATAGGCATCTATCTTTTCTACCTTTGGTTAAGGTCAATCTTGCCTAGATGCAAAGAGGGGGAGACAGCTCATGATTAGAAAATGAATCATCGCTAAAAAAAAAAAAAAAAAAATGGCTACCTGTAAATCAACATGCCCAACATTGTGGTAACAGACATGCCACAGTTAATTTCAAATCATTTTTCCATCTCACCTAGAATAGCAGAAGCTAGCCAGAATCCCATGAAAGAATCTTTCTTCACACCTGGAGACTGCATAGCATCAAGAACTACTAATTTCATTGACAGGAACTAAGTTGTTTAGAAATGATATGCAGCTCTGCCTAGCTCTGAGAATTTCAAAATCAGCAAAACTGAAAGTAAAATGTAACTTCCATGGAAAGAGAAATTGGACTAAACCTGATGAGATGGATAGATAATATGGGGTAGTGGAAAGAATATTCTAGTTCTTGAACATGTGTAATGTTAAACAAGTTATATCAATTCCCTAAATTCCTGTTTACGCATCAGAAATAAGGTTGAAGTAGATAATATAAAAAGGTTCTCTTCGCTGAAGCCGGTTTGGCTCGGTGGATAGAGCGTCGGCCTGCGGACTGAAAGGTCCCAGGTTTGATTCCAGTCAAGGGCATGTACCTGGGTTGCGGGCACATCCCCAGTGGGGGATGTGCAGGAGGCAGCTGATCGATGTTTCTCTCTCATCGATGTTTCTAACTCTCTATCTCTCTCCCTTCCTCTCTGTAAAAAATCAATAAAATATATTTTTAAAAAAAGGTTCTCTTCACCTCTGATATTATTTAATTAATGTCACTGTGGAATGACAGTGGACCTTAAAATCTACTGCCCAGCAAAAGTGCCAGACATTTTCCCCAACAGATATTCATTCTCAAAGGGCAGTAGAGAATCCATCTGAGAAATTTTCCCAGCTGCTACATATCATTATTTGACACAGTCAACTTCTCAAAATGGCATTCAATGTCCTTCACAAAGACCCAACCTATATGCAAAGCCTCACTCATCACTTGTTACTGCAGATTATTTGCTGTTTCCTGACGTACTCCCTGCCTCTGTGTATTTAATCATGCCCTTATCAAAAATTCAATTCATTATAAGAAAAATTTTACACATCCCTCTATTTGTCGGTCCAATATCACCTCCTTTATGAAAATTTCTCCAACTCCCAACGGAGAACCATTCAGCAGGAGCTTTCCAAAGTTAAAGCTTAGGGCCACTTTCAGGTCCAGGTATAATTTTCAAGGTCTCTTTTATAAATGAAACATTTAGTTATTCATGTATGTATTTGCCAGGTCCTGGGGCAGGAGTGAACTACCTACCACCTGTTCGTGGGCACTAGCCCACATATTTACTTGTTTCTCCAGTACATTGTTCTCTTAAGAATCTGAATTTGACTGCCTTCAGGCAAGCATATCATTTTCCAGGTTGCCATCGGCCCCATTACTCAATACAAATCTTTTCCTATGCCTCACAGTACATGTGACCTTCCTAAGCTCTAAAGCCATTCCTCAACCTGTGTTCTTTTATTGTTTGAGGCTGCCACCAGCCATAGGTATTTCTTGGATTCTTCTACCACCCCCCATTCTGGTTGTGGAATATAATGAAGTTCTCACCAATTGTAAGTGCATGTTCAGAGCCCTGTATTAAAAGGATTTTACTGGGGGGGGGGGGGGACAAAATGGCGGTGGAATAGATGGATGTGTCCAGAGCCTTGTCCCAGAGCAGACAGAACGAGCAACTAAATCGAGTAACATCCACCCCGAATAGGCAAAGTAGACACAGCTTGTGAGACAATTCGCAGCCTGGAAAGGCAGAGGACACCTGGAGAATGGTAAAATCAGGGATCTGGGCTGGGGAGAACTG
Organism: Myotis brandtii; assembly: GCF_000412655.1. Classification (NCBI taxonomy): domain Eukaryota; kingdom Metazoa; phylum Chordata; class Mammalia; order Chiroptera; family Vespertilionidae; genus Myotis; species Myotis brandtii. The sequence continues at coordinate 2,323,564 of NW_005359840.1, forward strand.
CAAGACCTCTGAGCCCAGAGGGTCAGAAGGAAACTGCACAGCACTGAGGCCGTGTCCCTTGGGTCAGGCACAGTGTCTGACTGTGGAAAGGAGGTCCGCAGGACTGCTGGTGGCAAGGGGTTCTAGATCTGGGTTCTCAGTCATGACAGACTGAACCCAGAGAGTGCATTCAGGACGGCTGCCCAGACCTCGAGATGCCAGGAGGAAAGGGGCTTGTAGAGGCGCAGCCCTTTCGCCTCTTTGTGGTCTTTGCTTTTCTTCACTGAACCTAGTTCATAGGACCTTTCGGAGATGGACACTCAGACACTCACCCATGGCTCAGGTGCAGGAGGAGGTGCGAACTTGTGGAGTCTGGAGAGAGGCTGGGGTGAGGAGAGGGCCTGGGAGAGGCAGCTGCGAGTCTGGTGCTGAGTCATACCTTACACCCGTGACCTAGGTAGCCATTTTCTCCTGAAGAGATAGCCCTTTCCTGCAGTCTCCAGGCAACCAATACAGCCACACCCAGACTAAGCCCTGAGGGGTACAAAGGATATAAAAAAATCTGAATAGTCCCTGAGAGTCCACAGGGACTGGCCTAAAGAGAGGCCTTTAGTCCCAGCAACAGGAAACTGAGAAACCACAGACAGTACAGAAGAGCGAGATCTTAAACCAGCCAAAGAAACGACACTTTACTATTTTATTTTTGATTTTATTATTGTGTTATATCTTTTTACTTTATTTACCTTTTTTCATTTGTTTCTTTAATTTCTATTTCTTTTCACAATATTTTAGCATCATTCTAATTTATTTTATTTTAATCCTATTTTTAATCAATTTTTAAAATTTAGTATTATTATTATTTTCTTCTCTTTCGCTTTCTTCTTATCCACTCATTCTCTTTCTACTTCCTCTATACAGAACTGAGGTCCTCCCCATATTCATCCAATTCTTAACCTTACTTTTTGTATATAAGATTCTGCCCACACCCTCTTTATGGGGAATTTGGTATTTGTATGTTTTGGTTTACCTGTTTATTCTCTAGTGTAAAATATATATCTTTACATTTACATTTATATATTTTCCCCCTTTTTCTTCCTTTTTCTTCCTTTTCTTTTCTCTCATACCATTTTTTTCTTTCTTCGATATCATGTGTGCTCTCTTTTCTCTCCCCTAATTCTCTTTTGTCTGCTGGTCACTTATATTGGGGTTATCGGTGTCGTGAGTACATTCATGTTTTGTTCCCTTTGTGTCGTGTTTTGTAGAGGTGAACTTTATCCTGTTTGGCCAATGTGCTAGAGAGTGAGCCACATAACCAGACACCTGGAAAGGAAACTCCATCCACGAGCATGTCAATAACACCCCAGACACAAATACAGAGGCAGGAAAAAGGCGGCAGTGAGCGAGGAGAGAGCATGAGTGAGTGAGGCAGCAAGAGGAGTGTGTGGTCAGGTGGGGTGTGTGTGTGTGTGACTGAGGCACAGTTAGATCCCGCAGGACCTTCAGCGGCAGACTAGCCAGACTCATCTAACTAGGCAGCCTCTGCTACCATTGCAAAGAGTCCCGGAGCAGCCGGCTCTTCCTTAGAGGCCTCACCCATTTGAAGGGGAGAACTGTTGTGACTGGGAGACCAGCCTCACCTCCACCCAGGGTGCCCTCAGATAACACCTGGGACTCTACAGCCACCCCTGCCAGGGACCTGCTACCTTGGCTGTGGTCTCATGGTCACCGAGACTCCAGCCACCCCTGGTGCAGGCTCCTGTGAGTTCCAAAGCATGCTCCCCTCTGACCAGCCCAACGCTTTAGCCCAGGACACTGCAAGCACACCAGTAGCAGACACGTGAGCAGTCTGCTCCTGTCCAAGGAGCAGCAGCCCTGCGAGCAGCCTGCCCCCATCCAGGGAGCAGCAGGTGTGCACACAGCCCACCCCTGTCTGAGAAACAGCAGCCCTGTGAGCAGCCCGCCCCCATGCAAGGAGCAGCAGCCCTACCAGCAACCTGCCCCTGTCCAAGGAGAAACAGCCTCAAGAACAGTCCACCGCCATCCGAGGAGTGGCAGTCCCAATGAGCAGTCTGCCCCCGTCCAAGGAGCAGCAGCTCATGAACAGCCCTCCCCTGTCCCAGGAGCAGCAGCCACATGAGCAGCCCACTCCGGTCCAAGGAGCAGTAGCCCCATGAACAACCCGCACCTGTATGAGGAGCAGCAGCCCTGCAAGCAACCTGCCCCTGTCCAAGGAACAGCAGCCTCACGAGAAACCTGACCCCGTCCAAGGAGTGGCAGTCCCCGCGAGCAGCCTGACCCCATCTGAGGAGCAGCAGCTCATGAGCAGCCCACCCCCATCCAAGAAGAAGCAGCCACACAAGCAGCCTACTCCAGTCCGAGGAGCAGAAGCTGCGTGCAGTCTGCCCCTATTTGAGGAGCAGCAGCCTAGTGAGCAGCCCACCCCTGCCCGAAGAGCAATGGCTGCACAAGCAGCCCACTCCCGTCCGAGGAACAGCAGCTTTGTGAGCAGCCCACCCTCATCCGAGGTGCAGCAGCTACGTGACCAGCCTCCCCCCACCAGCCAGTGGAGCCACCACTGTTGTGAAGAGCACCCACCAGAGGAGCCACTGCCAACTGAGAAGCAGCCACTGCCGCAACCGCTCGAGGAGCAGCTGCTTCCCAAGGAGCCACTGCCACCCAAGGAGCAACCCCTGCACAACTCAACACCTGGATACTTTGGTGAGAACAAAAATGGGCCAACAAAGAAACCCCCAAAGGAAAGAAAAGGAAGGATTGCCAGAAGAGCAGCTAAGTGAAATGGAGGCATGTAATATGTCAGAAAAAATTCAGAATAAGTGTCATACAGTTCATAAACTGGATGGATGAAAAAATCAACAACTTATGTAAGAATCAAGAAGAAATAGTGATATTGCTGCAATAAAAAAACACCATGGAAAGTTTCAACAGTATACTAGGAGAAGTGGAGGACCGAATTAGTGAATTGGAATACAGGGAAGCAAAACACACCCAAAATGAACTACAAATGGAGAAAAAAAAATAAAAGACAGGAGGAGAGCCTAAGGGAGCTTTGGGACAACATGAAATGAAGCAACATATGAATAATAGGGGTTCCAGAACGACAGGAAGAGGAATAAGGGTTAGAAAACCTATTTGAAGAAATAATGTCAGAAAACTTCCCTGATGTGGGGAAGAAAAATGTCACACAAGCACAGAGAGTCCCAAACAAGATGAACCTGAAAACACCCACACCAAGACACATCATAATTATGATGGCAAATGTTCAGGACAAAGAGAGAATCTTAAAGGCTGCAGGAGAGAGACAGAAAGTTACATACAAGGGATCTCCCATTAGATTATCAAATGATTTCTCAACAGAAACACATCAGGCCAGAAAAGAATGGAAGGAAATTTACAAAGTGATGCAAGGCAAGGGACTGAATCCAAGATACTCTATCCAGCAAGGCTATCATTCAGAATTAAAGGAGAAATAAGGAGCTTCACAGAACCAAAAAGCCTAAGAGACTTTATCACTACCAAGCAAGCAATGGAAGAAATGCTAAAGGGACTGATGTAAAAAGGAGAAATAAAAAGGAAGAAGGAAAAGAGCCTCAAAAAATACAAATGGCTACAAACAAGTACCTATCAATAATAACTTTAAACGTAAATGGACTAAATGCTCCAATCAAAAGACATTGAGTGGCTGAATGGATAAAAAAACATGACCCATATATATGCTGTCTACAAGAGACCCACCTCAGAACAAGGGACTCACACAGACTGAAAGTGAAGGGATGGAAAAATATCTTTCAGGCAAATGGAAATTTAAAAAAAGCTGGTATAGCAATACCTATATCTGAGAAAATATACCTCAAAGTGAAAGCCATAACAAGAGATAAGGAAGGACCCTTCATGATACTAAAGGGATCGATACAACAAGAGGGTATAACCCTGATAAATAAATATGCACCCAATGCAGGAGCACCCAAATATATAAAAAACCTCCTGGAAGATATCAAGGGAGAGATCCACAACAATACAATCATAGTAGGGGACTTTAATACACCACTGACATCACCGGACAAATCCTCTAGACAAAAAATCAGCAAAGAGTTCTGGCCGGTTTGGCTCAGTGGATGGAGCGTCGGCCTGCGGACTGAAAGGTCCCAGGTTCCATTGCGGTCAGGGGCATGTGCCTTGGTTGCGGGCACATCCCCAGTGGGGGGTGTGTGGGAGGCAGCTCATCGATGTTTCTCTCTTATTGATGTTTCTAACTCTCTATCCTTCTCCATTCCTTTCTGTGAAAAAATCAATAAAATATATTTTTTTAAAAATCAGCAAAGAAATACCAATCCTAAATGACTCACTAGATTAGATGGACTTAAT
>NW_005359840.1:2328085-2328837 GCF_000412655.1 Myotis brandtii
CAAGAAGATTGAAATCATATCAAGCATCTTCTTAGACCACAATGACATAATATTAGAAATAAACTACAATAAAAACAATAAAAATAATTCAAACACTTGCAAGCTTAATAGCATGTTATTAAACAATGATTGGGTCACCAAAGAGATCAAAGAAAAAATTAAAAACATCCTGGAAACGAATGACAATGAAAACACAACAATCCATAATCTATAGGATACAATGAAAGCAGTCCTGAGAGGGAAGTTTATAGCTCTACAGGCCTACCTCAGAAACAAGAAAAACTGGTAGTAAGTAATCTAACTCTACAACTTAAAGTATTAGAAAGAGAGCAACAATAAACGCCCAGAGTGAAAAAAAAATCAATGAAAGCAAGAACTGGGTCTTTGAAAGGATAAACAACATTGATGTTCCTCTAGTTAGGCTCACCAAGAAGCAAAGAGAGGACGCAAATAAACAAAATCAGAAATGAAAGAGGCGAAATAACAACAGACTTCACATAAATACAAAGGATTGTTAAAAAATACTATGAACAACTCAATTCTAACAAACTAGACAACCTGGAGGAAATGGACATATTTCTAGAAAAATACAACCTTCCAAAACTCAATCAGGAAGATTCTAAAAATCTCAATAGGCCGATAACTATGGAAGTAATTGCAGCAGTTATCAAAAAGCTCCCAGCAAACAAAAGCCCGGGGCCAGATGGCTTCACAGGGAAGTTTTACCAAACATTCAAGGAAGAACTAAAACC
>NW_005359840.1:2330457-2330996 GCF_000412655.1 Myotis brandtii
ATTTATAGGGAACTCATACAACTTAACAAAAGGAAGATAAACCACCCAATCAATAAATGGAAAATGGACCTAAACAGATATTTTCGAAATAAGACAGAAGGAAGGCCAAGAGAGATATGAAAACATGCTCAAAGTCACTAATCATCTGCGAGATGCAAATTAAAATGACAATGAGGTACCATGTTACACCTGTCAGAATGGCTATCATCAACAAATCAACAAACAACAAGTGCTGGCGAGGATGCGGGGAAAAAAGGAACCCACGTGCACTGCTGGTGGGAATTCAGACTGGTGCAGCCACTGTGCAGAACAGTATAGAGTTTCCACAAAAAAACTGAAAATGGAACTCCCATTTGACCCCGTGATCCCACTTCTAGGAATATATCCCAGGAAACTAGAAACACCAATCAGAAAGGATATATGCACCCCTATGTTCATAGCAGCACAATTGCATTAGCTAAGATTTGGAAACAGCCTATGTGCCCATCAGCAGATGAGTGGATTAAAAAACTGTGGTACATCTACACAATGGAATACTA
>NW_005359840.1:2331202-2351235 GCF_000412655.1 Myotis brandtii
GAGATCAACCAAAGGACTTGTATGCATGCATATAAGCCTAACCAATGGACACAGGCAACAGGGGGGTGAGGGCATGAGTGGGGAGGTGGGGGTACAATGGGGTGATAATGACACATATGTAATACCTTAAACAATAAAGAAAAAAAGAGATTTTACTAGCATTTATACTAGGAGAACTGAAGGGGTAACAAAAACAAGAATGAAGAAAAGGTCACAGAGATTATCTATTCCACCCTCTAAACCACACCCTCCTCTCAAACCTCAAGGTTTAATACTTAATGTTTTCCTAAAGGGAGAAGGGGTGTGTTTAACCTACCTACTTCAGATCCAAGCCTTACTTTATTTTATTTTTAAATTTTTTTTATTGATTGCAGAGAGGAAGGGAGAGGGATAGAGAGATAGAAACATCAGTGATTACAGAGAACCATTGATCAGCTGCCTCCTGCATGCCCCACACTGGGGATTGAGCCTGCAACCCAGGCATGTGTCCTGACCAGGAATCGAACCATGACCTCCTGGTTCATATTTCGATGCTCAACCACTGAGCCACACCGGCCAAGCCCAAGCATTATTTTAAATGGCATTTTAAAAATGAGACAACCTTCCATCTTCTAGTTTATTATCTCTACACATGAACAAGTAAATTGAATAAAAATTGTTTCCTTTTGAACTAAAACTAAACAAAAGAAACTATTAACATGTCACTCAACCTTTGAGTACTCAGATTCAGTATCCCTCCCATTAAAACTCTGACCCACAGCCCTTTATTTATAGTTTCTGTTTGGGACTCATTCTCACACTTTGTCAGAGTTTTAGGATCTGCACAGACAATGGAAATGGTCTAAAAATGTTTTTATTCCCTTCCCTGCTGTCCCCAAAAGGTGGAAAGGCATATTAAATATAAAGGGTATCCCCAAAATGTATGCACACATTTTGAATAATTATAATGGCAGTGTTTATTAAAATACATTTCATTTTCAAAATTTAGCCATCAGCTGTGTATACATTTTTTTGTCACACCTTGTATTTCACTAACAGAGTAGGATCCTTTTCTCCTCAAAGGAGTTTAATCCAGTGCAGACTAAGTAAGAAGTGAGCTATTTAGCTCTGGCCACTGTGGCTCCGTTGGTTGGGCATCGCCTAGTGCAGTGAAAAGTTGCCCGTCTGATTCCCAGTCAGGGCACATGTCTGGATTGTAGGCTCGATCCCTGGTGGGAAGCATGCAGGTGGTAGCTGACTGATGTTGGCTCTCACATAGATTTTTCTCACTCTCTCTCTCCCTCTCCCTCTCCCTCTCCCTTCCTCTCTCTCTCAAAAAAAAATCAATAAAATAATCTTTAAAAAATGAAAAGAAGTGGGGTATATGAATTCCAGCAAGAAACACCCATGCCACACTTCTTGAAGACAATGTTTTTTATTTTGTTGCATTTTTGTTTTGTATGCTGTCCTGTACTGGTGACATTCTGCTGGCATTCCTCAAGGAGAAAGATTTGTGTTTGCTAAGCTCACTCCAGTCCCCAGGCAATCAGCATCTCTCCCAACATCAAATGCAGAAAAATGCTTGTCTTTTCCTGAGCAGAGCTGCGTGTAATTAAAATTTGGCAAAGGCAGAGCAGGTGTCACAAGGATCTGCTAAACTTCACACTATTCTGAATTGGTAGAAAAAAATGATTGGTAGAAGCGTACTTTCCTTTTTAACTCCAATACTGCAAGCTGGGATGACATGGAGATGATACTTTATGGATCCTAAAGAGGAATTCTGTAACTAAACAGACCACAAAGCCCTCCATTCCAGATGCAATGGATAACTGCTGCACATGTGCAGTTAACTCTAGGAAAACCTGAGGGGGCCAGTGTATTGTTTCTCTCTCTCATTTTCCCTATTATAAGTTCCTATGCTATATGATGTTTCTATCCATTTAGCTAAAAACTTATTGATAGCAAATTAAGGCATGACCTCTGTGGTGGAATATTTGCTTTTAAATAGCTAATGACTTGAGGACGGTAGACAGTAAGGATGCCCTAAGGGTAGAATTGCTTATTTGAGGTCAGCACCCCCTCAAAGCCCATTCCTATTCTATCCACTCCTAGGTCCAGTTATTCTTGTGTAAAGAAATGTATTAGGGGAAAAAAAGTTCTCATTTGAGATTAATGTCATACTCAGAATTTCAAAACATTACTTTCTGTTTTTTTTGATTTCAGACATGTTATAACATTCTATAATTCCAGCTTAGAACCTAAGGTAAACACATTTCTTAAAAAAGAAACACACACCTTTTAGTTTATTTCAGAAACTAAACAGGAATTCTATTAGAGATTTTGCGGCATAAGAAAAACTTTTAATAAAAAATTGAAATTGGTTAATACATTCATAACTATTGGCCACTGATTCAAATATATGTTATTCAAAGTCTGCATCTTAGCTTATATAGATTTTTGAAAATTCTTCATTTTATTTTTTTATTCTTGAAAAAACAAAGCCTAAAAGTAAAAATCACAAAAGTATTAGCTTAATTCTTCCATATCAAGAACTGGCAAAAATCAACAAATGGGACTACATAAAACTCAAAATCTTCTGCAAAACAAAAGAAACAACAAAATGAAAAGACAACCTATAGGATGGAAGGAAATTTTTGTAAACTATATACCAGTTAAGGAGTTAAAATCCAAAAAATATAAAGAACTCATATAACTTAATGAAAACAATGACAAAACCAACTAATTCGATTAAAAAATAGGCAGAAGAATTAAAGAGACATTTTTCCAAAGAGGACATTAAAATGACCAACAGGCACATGAAAAGATGCTCAACATCACAATATCATCAGGGAAATGCAAATCAAAACCACAGTGAGAATATCACGTCACACCTGTCAGAATGGCTATCATCAATAAGTAAATAAATAATAAGTGTTGGCAAGGAAATGGTGACAAGAAAACCCATATACATTGTTTGTGGGAATGTAAATTGGTCCAACCACCACGGAAAACAATATGGAGGTACCTCAAATTAAAAATGAATCTACCACGTGATCCAGTAGTTCCACTTCTGAGTATATATCCAAAAGAAATGAAAACAGAATTTCAATATGATATATGAACTCCTATGTTTATTGAAATATTAGCCAAGGTACAAAAACAACTCCAAATCCCCATCAACAGATGAAGGGATAAGAAAGATGTTGCACATATGCACAATGGAATTTATGCAGCCATTCGAAAGGATATCCTGCCATTTGCAACAACATGGATAGAGCTTGAACACATTATGCTAAGTAAAATTCACTCAAACATAAAGACTAGTATTGTTATGATATCACTTACGTATATAATCTTAAAAAGTCTAACCTCTAAAAAACAAAACAACAGAGAGTAAAATGGTGGTTAACAGGGTATTGGGGATGGGGGATAACAGTGATGGTGTTTAAGGGTATAATCTTGTAACAAGTACTAAATAAGCTATAGAGATCTAGTGCATAATATAATTAATCTAGACAATACTATCTTATTATAATTATGTAATTTGATAACTACTGCTACAATAACACTCCTATTACAATATATAAATATGTAAAAGTCACACACTGAATGCCTTAAACTTACAGAATATTAAATGTCAACTTTACTTTATAAAAAAAAAGAAATTTCAAACTACTAAAGGCCACAATGCTATATAATTTGCAGTCAGTGTTGACTAATAAGTACTATGGAAAGCAAGTCATTACAGGAACTTGTAGACTTTTCTTCACATAAGGCAGTGGTTCTCAACCTTCTGGCCCTTTAAATACAGTTCCTCATGTTGTGACCCAACTATAAAATTATTTTCGTTGCTACTTCATAACTGTAATGTTGCTACTGTTATGAATCCTAATGTAAATATCTGATATGCAGGATGGTCTTAGGCGACCCTTGTGAAAGTGTCGTTCGACCACCAAAGGGGTCGCGACCCACAGGTTGAGAACAGCTGATATAAGGTTTAAGATGAAACACTAGTTAAGTCAACAGGAAGATACCTCTCTCTGCCCTAGACAAGATTAACCCTGTTTTCTTAGGCTTGAATTCTGAAAGACCCTGAGGAGTGTGCTCTAGGAACATGACTCACAGGTTCTAAAAATATACTAACTCCTCACCACCACAATGGGTCTTTTTATAACATTAGTTCAGAATTAAATTACAACTTTAACACATAGCCATGTGGATTGTGGTACAATAGTACACAGACTTCCACAATTTCTCTGAAAAGTGAAATATTTATTCCTATAGCTTTATAAAGAACAGTAACAAAGGCATTTTTTTAAATGACTTAGAGCTAGAAATTCTTATCTTAGGATCTAACAATTTCAACATCTACTGAACAGGGCAAACTGAAGTGGGTAGCAAAATTGTCTCTTAGTTTCCCTTTCTTTCCTTAGTAGCTAAATCAATGGGTATCCTTATGAACAAATTTATGATAAGTCAGTAAAACTTAATTGTTTCACAGGACCACATATCACAAAATCAATCTTCTCTGTGCTAGTCATATCTGTCCTGGTTGTAATTATACAAAGAAGTCACAATACTTACATATAATTCATTAGCATCTTAGGAAACATATTTCACTAAAACAAAAAAGCAATTCTCTATTCAAAAAGTTTAAGAAACATCTATGATAAAATACAAACAAGCATTCTAACCATGAAGCAGTGTAATAAGGCAATGGATGTCTTTCTAGCTAGAAGTAACAACAAAACAAACAATGATGACCAAATGGAAGCTAAGCACACTCTTACATGACACCTGACATACAAAGTTTCACTGGACTTGGAGAGCTTCTGAGCTGAACACGTGGAGGCGCTGGGAGAATGGTGCATCAGGAGAGGGCATGCAAGCTCTACACTCTTTTCCATACCTTGCCCGGTGCTTCTCTTCCATCTGGTCATTCCAGCCTTCCACAGTCAACGTAAGAACATCCATACCTGTAGAGAAGGTTTATAATAATTTATTTGACTCAAACTGGCGATAAATGCTCCAAAGAATGACAGTTTGACAGTTTTGCAGCTTTTTTTTTAACACAAGGAAGGTTTCATGAAGGTTGTTTTTCATAAGTGCAAATAATAAATTAAAGACCACCACTTCATCCTGGTTTAAATGTTTTATGCCTCTGAGAATTATATATGGGGGCTTCTGGTCAAGATAGTGGAGTAAGAAAATGCACTAGTGCCGTGGTCGGCAAACCACGGCTCGCAAGCCACATGCGGCTCTTTGGCCCCTTGAGTGTGGCTCTTCCACAAAATACCAAGTGCGGGCGTGCACGTACAGTGTGATTGAAACTTCATGGCCCATGTGCAGAAGTCAGTATTTTGTGGAAGAGCTGGTATTTTGTGGAAAAGCCACACTCAAGGGGCCAAAGAACCGCATGTGGCTCGCGAGCTGCGGTTTGCTGAGCCGCAGTTTGCCGACCGCTGCTAGTGGCATCTACCCCATGACCACATCAAAATAACAACTAAACTACAGAACAACCATCATTGAGAACCACTTGAAATCTAGGTGAACAAAAGTCCAATAAGTAGGATATAAAGAACCCACTTTAAGACTGGTAGAAGGGGTGAGGATGTAAAATTATCTAAAAATCTGGAGTGATATCTCAGCTGCAGAGGTCGCCCCCCATCTCCTAAGGAGTGATGGGTCCCAGCCCCATACCATGCCCCCTGAGGCCAGGGATCTGGTGCCAGGAAGAAAAGTCCCCATAACTTCTGGCTGTAAAAAAACAGCCAGAATTGTGGCTGAGTGGCATGGAGGGCTGTTGGAATCCCAGGAGTCCCTCTTAAAGGGGCTGTTGATAGACTTGGGCTCACTCCCTCTGAGCTCCAGTCCCAGGACAGTAGCTTGAAAGGCACCAGAGACATAGGGGGTGGGGACAGTAGCTTGAAAGGCACCAGGGACATAGGGGGTGGGGACAGTAGCTTGAAAGGCACCAGGGACATAGGGGGTGGGGACAGTAGCTTGAAAGGCACCAGGGACATAGGGGGTGGGGACAGTAGCTTGAAAGGCACCAGGGACATAGGGGGTGGGGACAGTAGCTTGAAAGGCACCAGGGACATAGGGGGTGGGGACAGTAGCTTGAAAGGCACCAGGGACATAGGGGGTGGGGACAGTAGCTTGAAAGGCACCAGGGACATAGGGGGTGGGGACAGTAGCTTGAAAGGCACCAGGGACATAGGGGGGGGACATGGGGAGGAACTGAACTGTGTGGCATCACTGTGCTGGAGAAGCAGCTTTCTCCCAGACAAAAGTGCTGGCAGAGGCCATGGTTCTTTTGCTGAACATGCCCCCTGCAGGCATGGGGAGGGGAGGGCACCATATCTGAGTATTCATCAACCTCCTTAATACAGTTTGTCTTGGCCTAACCGGTTTGGCTCAGTGGATAGAGTGTCAGCCTGAGGACTCAAGGGTCCCAGGTTCCATTTCGGTCAAGGGCATGTACCCTGGTTGCGGGCACATCCCCAGTAGGGAGTGTGCAGGAGGCAGCTGATCGATGTTTCTCTCTCATCGATGTTTCTAACTCTCTATCCCTCTCCCTTCCTCTCTGTAAAAAATCAATAAAATATATTTTAAAAAATATAGTTTGTCCCACCCAATTGATTCCCTAAGACCCCACCCAAATTTCAGGTGCACCCAAGCAGCTTCCAGTGGCTTTTCCATACAAACTGCCCCTTCTTGGCTCATTCTGTGGACTTCCCTAAAACCTCCCAAAGGTCCACAAACCCCAAACAAGCAGCACCAGGCCTCCACGTGCTGCATACCTCTTTCGAAACAGCCCCAAGCTCCACACGAGAGACTCAGGCCTCGGTTCACAGCATGACTTCTCCTGAGCACCTCCATGGCAAGAGCAAGTGGTGACCATCTGTAGATCACTTTGTCACTCATGCCAGGTAGCTGAGGGCAGGACACAGGCAGCAACTGACCTTGGTTTGCAACTCCTGAAAGACCCCAGAGCCAGCACACTCAGTGGACACCTTCAAAACACACCAGAGTACCGCCCACCATCTCAAAAAGCAATATACTCAAGGGGTGGACTCAGGCACTAGAATTCTGCAGAAGCAAATTCTGCTCTGTGGGGTCAGCCCCTGCATATCAGCTCCTGTACTATAGTCGCAGCTGGTCGTCTAAGCCAATCAGCCAGGGGTGAATCCAACTGGTGATGTGCCAAAAATAGCAATCAAGGCTCAATTACAACAGAAGATTGCACACAGCCCACATGGGGGCGCACCTGAAGTGCCTGGCATGGATGACGAACAGGGAGGTTCATAGATACAGAGAACATTTGTTTACCAAATGAGAGTGGGGTTGGTGGGAATGTGGGAAAAAGGTGAAGGGAATAAGAAATACAAATTGGTGGTTACAGAATAGTCATGGATATGTAAAGCCAAGCCTAGGAAATATAGTGAATAATATTGTAGCAACCATGTACATAATGAGATGGGTACTAGATTTATCTGGATGATCGCATTGTAAGTTATAGAAATGTCAAATCACTATGTTGTACACCTGACACTAATATAATGTATGTCAACTGTAATCTCTCTCTCTCTCTCTCTCTCTCTCTCTCTCTCTCTCTCTCTCTCAAATATATATGTAAGCCTAAGTGACCGTTACGATGGAATGACTGGTCACTATGATGCACACTGACCACCAGGGGCAGATGCTCAACGCAGGAGCTTCCCCTAGCCCACAGGCCCAGATTGCCGATGGGGCCTGCTGGCCAACCTCCTGGTCCATCCACCCAGACAGCAGGTCCCGATCGCCCAATCAAGGCCGGGTCCCGGACTGGGACAGGGAATGGGAAGGGGGAGATGGGGGAGAGGGGTGGCAGCCAACACGGGTAGCAAGGGAAGGAGGGGGGGGAGGCAGGGAACCTGATTGTTGGCCAGGCAAAGGGACCCCACCCATGCACAAATTTCGTGCACTGGGCCTCTAGTTAAAAAATAAAAGCTTATTCTTTAAAAAAGAAAGTTTCCCCTGCTATTTGTCACACTTTTATTGGTCTCTTCGAATAGTATTAGTTTATAAAATTAACGCCTTCATGCAAAAATATAATAGATAGCAACACCTAAGAATATTCTTATGTGCATTGGAATTATAATCTATCTTTCCCTTAATACTTAGTACCGTGATGGCAAACCTATGATACGCGTGTCAGAGGTGACACGCGAACTCATTTTTTTGGTTGATTTTTCTTTGTTAAATTGCATTTAAATATATAAAATAAATATCAAAAACATAAATTTTTGTTTTACTATGGTTGCAAATATAAAAAAATTTCTATATGTGACACGGCACCAGAGTTAAGTTAGGGTTTTTCAAAATGCTGACACGCCGAGCTCAAAAGGTTCGCCATCACTGACTTAGTATCATCTATTTTGTATCTATAACATAGTAAGTCGCTTTTTTGTTCTATTTTCTCCAAAAGGGAAAATTACATCAACAATAGCTACAGAATATGTTTTAGAAGGCTAAAAATAATTATTTGTATTAAAAAGAAATAGCAAGGTAATGTGAGGAATGTTACACACAAATCTAAAGTGCTAAAACATTTTAGTTCACTTTCAAAATTCTGAACATTGCCTTCATTTCTTGCAGACCAATTTAAATGACTAGGTTACTCGAATTATAGTTTAAACATGAAAGTGTAAGTTCAACTATGTTGTTCCATGGTTTGTTTTAGCCAGTAAGATTATCTGTTCTTCTCTACTCAACCCACAAGACCAAAATATAGACTACAGTCCTCCAAAACCCTTCCTACCACAGCATGGATTATCAAACTTACTTGACTTCCTCCTTCTATATTATTTAACAATTGCTCATGTTAGGGAAACATTTCGCTAATAGCTTCATGTTTGCCAGTCTTAATTTTCCACAGTAGCTCTATACATCTGGGTTAGGAATCAATGTCTTATTTCACTTGATTCAGAATCACAGGGCCATAGGCCTACAAAAACCCTAAGGACATCCCATGACCTTTAATAATTTTATAGATGTTGAGACAATTGAGATCCAGAGGAGACTATAACAAGAATAGAATCCAGATCTCTTGACTTCCAATCACTTGTTCTTACCACTGTATGTGTTCTCTTCTCCACTGCGTACCCCACTGATACAATACTGGGAAACTGCTGAGGAACCTTGTGCCAATGAAGCAATTTTCAGGGACCTATAGGTTACATCTGTTGGATTACCTTCAAACATTGCTAAATTCTGTACGCACCTAAGAATGCTTCATAAGTTGTATCAATAATTCTCTGGAAAAAAATCAGGTGATACTAATCATTTATATTTTCTTTCTTTGTTTTTTTAAAAGTTATTCAAGATATTTTGGTGATTTCATAAATGTGTGTGTGTGTGTGTATGTGTATGTATGTGTATGTGTGTATATATATATTTGTATATACCTGTGTGTGAATTATTTTAACATGGAAATCTGAAGGAAACATGGCGTGAATTAACTTGTTATTTTAAGAGTGGGATAAATCCCCCTGAATTTTGAAAGCTGGCACCAGATAGCCCAAGGGGGGAATGATACAATTCCTAAACAAATCTGCAGTTTGGATTTTAAACTCTTACTTATCTGGCTTTCTTGCAAAGACCTTCAGGGAGTTTGGGTTCATCTTTCCTGTACACATATATACAGTGAGTGGTCAGGAATTAATGGCTTTCTACAAATATACTAGGATGTGTATCTTCTTAAAGGAACTGAAACAATTCATTTTTTGCAAGGAATTTCTGCCAGGCTTCACAAAGGCCTTTTATATCTCACAAAAGCATGTTAGTAGTTTTTGCCTTAAATGAGAACACAGCTGCCACTTAAGGGTAAAATAAAAACCACCACCACTACTACCACAAAACCTGCTGAGAAATGGATATTTGCTCTCTCCATTCTTTTCTTTGACTGAACAGTAAAGAAGTTGAATGCACAGGGCAATATATGAGCTAGAATGAATGAATTTCTATTGGTGTTCAGCCAAACTGAAAATTACATCCAAGCTATTCAATCTCAGTCCAGTCAAATGCAAAGCTGGTTAAATGGTCCTTTGTTTAGGAGTGTTAAGTGACTGGGCAGGGATTGAGGTGAATCCAGATATCAAAGCATTTTTGAAGTACCCACCATATAGATTTTCTAATCATAATGATTGATAACCCTAGGTATGCTGGCAGTTCTATTCATCCTTGAAATACAACTGATACCTGTGGTTTTCACATTCTAACCTTTACAGTTGGCTTCTAATCCAAGTGGTCATAACAGATTCATCAGGTACCTTACTCTGCCTCAATATTAATGAAACTTCCTCAGTACTATTTAGGGGTTAGGTATTTTCTTTTCAAATTCAAAGAACACAGAGTGGACTATTAAGAAGTAAAACAGGGTAACACAGCCTATCTGTATTAACGTGCCTAAATTATAGCTTTCATATACTGCTATATCTCTATTATCAATTTCAGAACAATAACCAGGCAGGTGATTTATTTTTCATTTATTTGTTTCAGTCAAGCTGAGAGTTGCAATGATCTTGGAAATTGGAGTAGCCACCTGATCGAATATGATCAGATTAAAGGGATTCAGAACAATACTCCCTACAACTCCTACATCCTAGCTAATAAGAAGCTTTTGAAACGGTTTAATTTATGTCTGGGGAACTGTGAATTTTGTGTACTTTGCCAGTGAAGCTGAGATAGTCACCAGGATTTTAAACTATCAATATATATATAAAAAGCCAGCAACCAGAATGCCTTAACGACTGGAACAACCAGTCGCTATGACGCCCACTGTGGCCCCTCACCCCAGCAAGCCCAGTCCCAATGGGCCCCCCTCTACCCCGTTCAGGGGCAGGGCCAGCCAGCCAACCACCTGTGGCCCCTTCCCCTGGCCAGCCCTGCCCCTGATGGACCTCCACCACCGTGTTCGGCCTGCGGCCCCTCCCCCCAGTCAGCTCTGCCCCCAATTGGCCCCCCACTCCGATAAGGGGTAGGGTAGGCCAACCACCCATGGCCCCTCCCTCAGGCCACTGGCCCCTAATAGGCCCCCCTCACCCCATTTGGGTACGGAGCCAGCTGGCCCACTGCCCACAGCCCCTCCCCACAGCCGGCCCCACCCTTTATCAGCCCCATCCACCACCCCAATCATCCCGCAGCCCCTCTCTCCAGCAAACTCCACCCCTGATTGGCCCTCCCACCAATCGAGGGTGGGGCTGGCCGGCCAACCTCCCACAGTCCCTCCCAACAGCTGTCTCCACCCCCAATTGGCCCCCACATCCCAATCAGGGGTGGAGCCTGCCAGCCAATTGCCCTTGGTCCCTCCCCGCAGCTAGCCTAGCCCTGATTGGGCACCATTTGGGGAGGTCCAGCCAGCCAACCTCGTGCAGTCTCCTCCTCCCAACAGGTCAGGCCCCAATCCGTCCTGATTGGGGCTGGGCCAGCCGGACCCCACCCATGCATGAATTTGTGCACTGGGCCTATAGTTTATTAATAATGGCCCAAATAGAATTTTAATATAACTGCTTGTTTGGTTTATGCACCAACTGAACTGCAACATCTTGAGGTAAAGAGTGTTGTCCTGTTCACTATCATACGCCAGGTGCCTAGCACAATTACTGGAAGTCAATAAATATTTGAATTAAATGAGATCCTCAATATCATATGGTATTTTACAACAAATAGTGAGAAAGCACTATTTATAAAGGATTTTTGGTGTTTTTTAAAATATTACTGAAAAGTTTAACGTACAAAATAATTACAAATTTTGACAAACAATAGGCATTCAACAGTATCCTTTCTAATAAAGAGGGAATATGCTAATTGACCCTCACACTGTTGCAAAGATGGCAGCACCAACAGCTAATAAGGAGGGAATATGCTAATTGACTGCCACGCCCTCAAAATGGTGGTGCCCACAGCCACAAAATGGCGGCGCCCAGTCCCCTCAGTCCCCCAGCTGCCTAGGGCTGGCCTGAGGTTCAGGCAAGCCTCAGATGGCAGCTGCCCAGCCACCCAGGGCTGCCCAAGGCTCAGGTAACCAGGGCCGGCCGAGGCTTGCACTGCTGGCAGTGGCAGCAGCAGAGGTGTGATGGGATGTCGCCTTCCCCCGATCACTGGGTTGCCTCCTGCCCCTGAGGGCTCCCGGACTGTGAGAGGGGGCAGGCCGGGCTGAGGGACCCCCCTCCAGTGCATGATGAATTTTCAATTGGGCCTCTAGTCTATAATAACAAAAGGGTAATATGCTAATTAGACTGGACATCATTCCGGATGTCCTTCCAGATGAAGCCAGGGCCATAAGGAAGCCTTGGTCCCAGGTGCCTGCTGGTGGCTGGAGCAAAGCCTGAGTCCCCGGTGCCTGCTGGCAGCTGGAGGGAAGGCCAGGTCCTGGGTGCCAGTGGGAAGCCGGTGCCAGCAGCCAGGGGAAGGAAGGCCTACTCTTGCATGAATTTCATGCATTGGGCCTCTAGTCTATAATAATAAAAGTGTAATATGTTAATTAGACTGGACATCCTTCCAGACATCCTTCCTGATGACCTTCCAGACAAAGCCAGGACTGCAAGGGAAGGCTGGGTTCAGATTGCCTGCTTGTGACCCGAGGGAAGCCTGGATCTCAGGTGCCTGCCAGCAGCCAGAGGGAAGCCCGGGTCCCGGGTGTCAGAGGGAAGCCAGTGCTGGCAGCTGGGGGAAGAAAGGCCTACTCTTGCAGAATTTCGTGCATCAGGCCTCTAGTTTTTAAATAAATAAATACTGATAACCAGTATTAGAAAATATTACAAAAATGACTTGGATATTAGAAATTTTGAAGCTCACCCAAAATGCATGCAGATTACTTGTGAGTTACTTTTAAGTGTTTATATGTACCTATTTTATTTACAAAGATTTTTATTGGTATATAAAAATATACTTATATGGTGATCCTTAGAAAGCATGGTACTTCTCCATATGCCCAAATACTTATCTCAATGCCTTGAATCTCTGTCATACTGTTTCTAAACCTTATACTGAATTGCAAATTTTCACAACATTCAATTCCTAGCCAAATAGAAAATCAGATGAGAAATGATTATGTATTTAAAAAATAAAGGATATTAATAAAATTAAAACGTCCTTCATCTTCTCTTCCCTTATCATTTGAACTCAAGCTAAAAAAATATAACAAAATAAACACACACACACACAAAACCCCACAACGCTTTCTCAGCTCTTAACCATTCATTTTAAGGACATCCATCCAAAGTGACCAAATTGATTCTGGAGGATTTGGGGATCATGTCAATCAATCTAAACTTGGTAATATTAGCCTACGCTAACTCTTCCATTTTCTGATTACTTTTATATTTATAATATTCATGCCATGCCTATTAAATAATAAAAATCTCACTGTAGTATATTACAGTAAAAAATTCATCTCTAAAATCTACCACTATCTTCACTCCCTGTCAAATAGACTGTGGCCATTAGAAGGGGTGACAAAAGTACAATATCTCATACAAAGATGTTTTAATAGCAGAGATAACCTATTAAGGCATCTTATTGCTTGTATTACCTTCGGATTTTTGCTGGTGTTGTTTAGGAAGATTTCAACAATGTGTGCATATCCACTTGTAAAAACGTGTATACTAGTCTCTTTTTTTCCCAGAGAGAGGTCTTGAATTCAACCTCCTCCCCACGAAAACAAACAAGCAAGTGGAAAAAAAACAAGAAAAACAATTCATTGGTGTGACTTGCCTATAAATTATCAGGCATAAAATAGAACTCTGGTCAGGAATATTGGACTATATGTCTCCAGAAGTAATTTATTCACTTGGCAGCAGTAGTAGGGAAAGGAAAAAGTTTATTTATAGAAAAGGGGGGGGGGAGCATCACTATGGAAATAAACCCGTTATTTCTAAATCTGTAAAAATTGGTGAATGACAGATTAGATATATTACTGTCACTTTCTTTTCATTATTATTTGCTTTTTCTGAGAGAGGCTGTTAGTCACAGTAGACTAAGTTTAGAAGTTGCCATCATTATTATCATGTTTAGTTAATTTTGAACCTACACTGTCAAAACCTTAATACTTTCAGGTTGCACCGATTTCAAAATATGTGAAATGTCGATACCAAATGTAGAGCAAATTCCTGTTTTGGAAGGACTCAGTGCTACATCTATATCTTAGCATGCTGGTTGAATTGATTTTTAAATTATAACAATAATTTTATTTTGAAGGTTTTTACTAGACATTCATCATACATGTGACTGTTGCTATTTTAACCTTATATGATTTCATTCCAGACTACTTCAAAGATTATAATGTGAACCCAGGGCTAGGATCTACTTAGGAAACGACAAACAGCATATATTGCATTGGAGCATTGAGGAAACTTGTAGTAACAGTTCTTAAACAATCCTATCTAATAAAAGACAAAAAGAGTAATTAACCATACCTCTGCTATGCTTCCCATTGGCTAATCAGGGAGATATGCAAATTAACTGCCAACAAAGATGGTGGCCGGCAGCCACGCAGCTGAAGCGAACATGAGGCTTGCTTGCTGCAGTGATGGAGGAAGCCCACCCTGAAGGGTGTGTGAGCAGCTGCAAACAGCCATCATCCCCTCATCCAGGCTGGCCAGGCACCCCAGTGGGGACCCCCACCCTGAAGGGTGTGTGAGCAGCTGCAAACAGCCATCATCCCCTCATCCAGGCTGGCCAGGCACCCCAGTGGGGACCCCCACCCTGAAGGGTGTGTGAGCAGCTGCAAACAGCCATCATCCCCTCATCCAGGCTGGCCAGGCACCCCAGTGGGGACCCCCACCCTGAAGGGTGTGTGAGCAGCTGCAAACAGCCATCATCCCCTCATCCAGGCTGGCCAGGCACCCCAGTGGGGACCCCCACCCTGAAGGGTGTGTGACCAGCTGCAAACAGCCATCATCCCCTCATCCAGGCTGGCCAGGCACCCAAGCGGGACCCCCACCCTGATCCAGGACACCCTTCAGGGCAAACCAGCTGGCCCCCACCCGTGCACCAGGCCTCTATCCTATATAGTAAAAGGGTAATATGCAAACTGACCCTAACAGCAGAAAGACTGGGAATGACTGGTCACTATGACACACACTGACCACCAGGGGGCAGACGCTCAATGCAGGAGCTGCCCTCTGGTGGTCAGTACGCTCCCACATGGGGGAGCTCTGCTCAGCCACAAGCCAGGCTGATGGGTGCCAGTACAGCGGTGGTGGTGGGAGTCTCTCCTGCCTCCTCAGCAGCACTAAGAATGTCTGACTGCAGCTTAGGTCTGCTCCCCGCTGGCAGTGGACATCCCCCGAGGGCTGCAGGTGGTCATCCCCCGAGGGGTCCCAGACTGAGAGGGGCACAGGCCGGGCTGAGGGATCCCCCCCCCCAAGCGCACAAATTTTTGTGCACCGGGCCTCCAGTTCTTCATATTAGAATATGAACAAGACCTGGCCAGTGCAGCTCAGTTGGTTTGTGCATCAGTTGGTTGGTATACCAAAAAGGTTGTGGGTTCGATTCCCAGTCAGGGCTCATACTGGAGACAACCAATTTATGTTCTCTCTCACATTGATGTTTCTCTCCCCCCGCCTCCCAATCTCTCTCTAAAATCAATAAGCATATCCTCAGGTCAGGGTTTAAAAAAACACACACAAAAGAATACAAACAAAAGAGTGCACTCATCTGCCTCCCGAACACAGATCTGCATGTTCATTCTCACTTCCCCAACCCCCTCCCCAGGGCACAGGTGTATATAAACATTCCATCTGCTACCTGAACTCAACTACCAACTAGAGTTAATATATCTTGTCTCTTCCCACTCAAATTCATCAGGCTTACAATACCAAATATATTAGGTATATTAGTCAGCTATTACTGACCACCCCATAAATACAGAGCAACTGCTTATCAGCCTATGGGTCACTGGGTGCTTCTGTTGACCTAGGCCAGGCTTGGCTATTGCACTGGGGTCACTCTTGTCTCTGTGGTCAGCTGATGAGTCAAGTGGGGGCTAACTTGTACAGCAGGGAATCTTTCCAAATAAGTCAGCTCTCCTCCATGTGTGTCTCGCATTTTTCCAGCAAGGTATCCCAGGCATCTTACCATGATGTTGGTAGAAGTCAAAGCGGGAAAATAAAAATGCACAAGCACTTTTAATGTTTCTGAAAATCTACCTGCTGCTGGAAGTCAGAGGCCAAAGGTAGCCTCTGTAGTGTAATAGAGGATATCCTGTGTGTCTATTCCAGTTTTTAATGTCTAAAGTGGACAAAAGAAGAGCAGTTAGTCTGCCATTCACTGTTGACTGTTGGTACTAATAATAAGTGCAGCATAATAAAAAAAATAAAGTCTCTGTTTGCATTAACCTTGGTAATGTCCTCCCAGCAAAAGAAAGGCACAGGGCCATGGCAAGAGTGAGTCTGGAAAGACACCATCTAAAAGCTTGGAGACAGACAGATATGACCACAGTAGGTAAAATAACACACCCACCACCACCGCCGCCGCCGCCACTACCACCAGTCAAAGTACCTAAAGGGAATCCTATATAATAAAAGCCTAATATGCTAATTGTCCATCCAACCATTTGACCAGTCACTATGGTGTGCACTGACACCAGGGAGAAGACACTCCAACCGGTAGGTTAGCTTGCTGCTGGGGTCCTGCTGATCGGGACTGGGTGAGATGGGCTGGACATGCCCTGGAGCCCTCCTGTGGTCCTTCCTGGTCCCGATCGTGCACCGGTGAGGTCCCTCGGTCTGGCCTGTGGTGATGGAGCAGAAACCGGCTGTCTCACATCCCCCCAAGGGGTCCTGGCTTGTAAAAGGGCACAGGCCAGGCCAAGGGACCCCACTGGTACACAAATCCGTGCACCAGGTTTCTAGTGTAGAATAAAAGGAGCTCTAATCCCTAATAGGAGAGATTCATTTATTCTCCTTGTTTTATTTATAAAGCAAATGTGTTCATGGATAAACTATATATGTGTAATAATAGCAGTTGCTGCTAATTTCCTAATATAACTCAATGGCAAAGGTGTTTGTCCTGTGTTTTATATATTCCCAGGAGCCATAGCAAAGAGAACTATGCCACCTGGAAATGTTACACAAAACCAATTACCTTAGGGAATTCACAAACATTGCACAGATGGAAGTGTTATATAATAAGATAAGTGATTCCCAATACTTCAAAATGCAAAGCCTGTACTTCTAAACTGAATTTCAATATTGCTCAGAAAAGTTAATGACTGACCATTCTGGCTATGGGCTTTTGGTCAGTCTCACCACCTTCTCTTAAGCAGTATTTGAAACATTCACCCCACAATTCTCTTCCACCTTCCTTGCATATTGTGAACCTGTCTGTACTCTGATTCCATTTGCATTGGGCTTTTACTCTAAGTTTTTTTTTTATTCTGAAGTAAATTTCCATTCTTGTATCCTGTGTACTTGATTTTGTTGTTTCTCAAGTATCTGAACCTTACCCCTTGTTATCCTGGTATTCGTCAAAACTTCAGTTATAAAAGTTGTGCCCAAGTTAAGCCCATCCCCTTTCAAACCAACACCATTCCTGATAATTAGTCAAATGAGCACATAGGCAGAAGGGGCATGGGCTGGGGTGGAAGCCACAACAGTGAACAAGATATCATGGTGTCTGCCCTCACCACAGCTTATAATTTGGTGGGGAATACAAATAGTATAATATTTAAATAGAATTGAATAAAATTATCTAAATGCTAAAAGGGCCTCTTTGTCATCACTTTTGTTCCAATTTCTTACCAAAAACAGAAGTCTGCAAAGGAAGTGAATGAGTGGTCACAATGTACATGACCTAAAGATATGGTTGAAATCTCTAGCTCATCTGTGTAAACTACCTAATATCTGAGAGCTTATTCAATATAAGATATTGTATTTGGCACAGTAGTAAAATAAGGCTTTGGTATCTCCTCTAAAGAACTTACATAATTAGTAAGAAATAAATATATGATCTACTAATACTTCACAATGACAGAAACTAAAAAAATTCAGAGTTCCAACAAGAGGAAGATGGTAAGATAATGCTATATGTCACCTGGAAAATGGATGTCCTTGAAAGTACACATGCTGGTTATAAAGAACGTTTTTCTCTAATAAGGTATGAAAGAACATCAGGTGGTGTTCATGGGGAAAATGATTTACAGATGCCTATCTTCATGTAGCAATCTACTTTTAATCTCAAGAATTTGCCTACAAGAGAAGGAAAAAGTTATAGGGGCTGCAGAGAGAAGTCATGGAGAGAAAATAGACCTTGTGATTCTCTGACAAGTAGATTAGTGAAATAATAGGTAAGATCTCAGTTTGCCTCAACAAATTGACAGAAAAGTTTCTTAACAGCAGGGAAAAGTCGTTTATTTTTATAATTTACTGCTCTGACAAGTACCCAAATCACTAATGCCCACAACAAATGCAAGCTTTATAATACCGACCGGCATCTGAGCCCCGTCTACCTGCCCAAACACATGCCCTGCTATTCTCCACCTAGATGACTCTGCCACAAACCTATTGGCCCCTTTTCAGCTTGTGGGAACAGACCAAGTTCTCTATCACCTTGAGGTCTTACATAGGGCTGTTTTCCTAAAGATCTCTAAGCATTGGTCCCATCCCTTGAAATCCCAATCGCCAGTTTTATCTTTACCCTAAAGATCTCCCCTTAGATGTCACTTCCTTAGAGAGGCATCTCCTTTCTATCCTGTATAAAGTATGTTTTTCTGCTGTCATCCCCCCCACACACAAAATATTCTGTAGCAATTTCTCTATTTAATTCCTTCCTAACTAATATCTTATCCCCAACTGCAATTATCTAGCTGCTGCCACAAACATCAATCTTTCCACTACACTGTAAGTTCTATGAGGGTAGGGACCTTATCTATCATATTCAATGCTGTGCACTCAGATCATTGCAGTGTTTTGTACCAGATATTCAAAAATACCTTTTGAATAAGTGAATATAAAATATATTCATAATAAGCTGGAAACCCATATTACATAATAAATAACATTAATTTTATTTATATTTTAGTTTAATTTTGGAAGAAAATGCATGACTCTGCTATGTCTGGTGGGTTTCCATGATGACTGATTAACTCATCTTCCAAATATTCTGAAGCTCTCAGTGGACTGTACATTAGGATGATCTCACAGCTACTCGTCAGAACACTACCAGGTACCAGCACTTGCCTCCTGGATGACCAAGGTACATGACGAATGCCTACAGGGCAATTCTCTAAGCTTGTTCCATCCCCTAAGGAACAGGCTTAGAGAATTCATTATTTCTGTGATGAACAACATAATCTTAAATTAGTTTCAAGATTCTTTTGGGGAAATCATATTTTAAATCATAAGTAAAGCAAGTTATTAATTGACAAAGATATTTCCTATAATTGTTTAACACTGGAATACTGGTCATCAGCACTTGATTATCTACTGGTAGCAAGTTAGGCTTACCAGGATATTGACTCTTTCGAGCTATTCTTGTAGTTCAGTGAGTCATACCTAGTGAACATAATATCCAGCTGTGAATTAACAGCATGCTTCACTAACACTATTTGTTGGAACAGGCTAACTTCATAGTTTATAGGTGACCAACCAAACCCAGGAGAATCAAACTCATGTGTTTTACGGTGATCAAATTGATAATGACATCAGGTTAGACTGAATGATATTCTTTCATGTTAAGCATTTATTAGGTTATTGTTTTTTTAATTTTTTTCTCAAACCTTAATATGCTCAAGACACTAGGCTTCTAACAACGGAAAATATAAAGTGTGTGTGTACACCTTTTTCAACTAGAAGACACCTTTCATATTGCAGTGACAAAGTTATCTTTATTAAAGAACATTTTGCCCAGAGAACATATTTTCCAATGTTATCACCGATAAGGTTTTAATATCCAACATTTATAGGGAACTCATACAACTTAACAAAAGGAAGATAAACAATCCAATAAAAAAATGGGCAAAGGACCTAAATAGACACTTTTCAAAAGAGGACATTCAGAAAGCCAAGAGA
>NW_005359840.1:2351945-2362619 GCF_000412655.1 Myotis brandtii
CAAGTTATGCACCTTAAATAACTATAACTTTCAATAAAAAAGCTGAAAAAAAGAACATTTTGCCCCACAAAAATCCCTTTAACAGTTGGCTGAACTATATAGTAGATACTCTCATGCTGTGGATTTGAAAATTCTTAAGCCTTATTCAACATCATTAGGAATCTTAATGCTACATATGTTAAATGATTACAATCATTCAGAGGTCTTGTGAAAAGTCTATTTTTTAAATCCTTACCCAAGGACTTCTTGAAAGAGGGAAGGAGGAGGGAGAGGGGGTGATATATATGAGAGAGAGAGAGAGAGAGAGAGAGAGAGAGAGAGAGAGAGAGATCAATTGTTTGCCTTTCCTACATGCCCTAACCTGGGGTTGAACCTACAACTCAGACTGGCAACCTTTCCGTGCACAGGATGACGCTCAACCAACTGAGCCACAGCAAGGCAAAAGTATATTCTTTAAAGTGCTTGTTGTTTTTAAAGCAACATTTAGGCTTGAAAATATGACCAACTTAATAAAGATACCAGAAAAACATTCAGATTCTGTACATGTAATATTTATTTTTACAGGAAAGCTCTATGCTACTTAATGTTACACATTTTTCTTTAGTATAATCTTATCTCAGTGCCACAAAGGTATAGTTAGCCTCCTTTGTTCTTGTATAACTTCTTTCAGCTATTTAAAATCTAGTAATTTCATATTTTTTCTTCAATGTATATTCATTTAAAAGTCAAATATTCTTGGCATTTACTAAAGTCATAGCTCTTCCTCTTCCTGGAAATTCCCTGCAAGCTTACATTTTATTAATAAAATTCATCTCCAGTGGCATAAAATTCACAATTTTAATTATTTTTAAGTTTCGAACGACAAATTGTCATATTATCTCATTTCTTTCTTGCTTCATTTGACTAAACATGTGTGCTACAATAGGAACATGTACTTGTGAAGAAAAGATTAATTCATCTTTTTAAGAACTCTGTAATGCAATCTTATATTCCCACACATCAGTGAAAGTAGTGAATACTTCATATTAGGTTCACCATTTGATTAAGGGAATCATATATATTCACATTTTTGTAAAGCAAAACCACAGAGCATCATCTGCTTTCCTTTGCCAAAACCTACTATTTTATTTCAAAATATTTAAGCAACAAATAAAAGGCTTCTTTTAAATTTCAGATTCTATCTTCTAAATAAAATGGCTGCTTCTTAGTAATAATAACATTTGCTTCTTAAATTATTTTGGATTTCTTCACTTAAAAATTAAAACCCCCACAAAATACCTGGTGTCTACTTCAAAAATACAGATATTTTTAATTTGATTAAAAAGAAAAACAACTCTCCCACTCTTTTCTTTTCTCTCAGATAATTCTTTTAATTTTGGCATCTATGCTCCACTTTAGCACCTGGGGCTGCAGAGGTAGTTTTTAATCACTGAAATAATAAATAAAATACTTTTCCAAAAATGATGGGAAACATAAGCAACTTGTGATGAAAGTAAAGAGGAAAAAAATGTAGAGACATGTAGTCTGTGAATCCATTTTACATTTTATTGATGGTTAAAGTACATGTGGGTCAGAAATTATGCATCACCTTTGATTGATTTATCAGGAAATTTCATCAGACACCCATCATTTTTATCTATCATTTCACATACCTAGTTATCATGCAAAAAATAAAAAATTTTCAATGAAACCATTTGCTTCAAGACTATGTTCTCATGGTTCCACACAATTCCTAACAGGATGTAGCAGCTATAATTGATTAATAAGTCAATTAATTTAGGAGCAATTCTGACCACAGCATTTTACTTTCATCCTCTCTTTGGCCTCATACAGTGGGGCCTTGACTTACGAGTGTCCCAACTAACGAGTTTTTCGAGATACGAGCCGTCTCTCAGCCGATTTTTTGCTTTGAGTTGCGAGCTAAAATTCAGATTTTTTAACGAGTTTTTCGGGTTACGAGCCAGCTTCAGATACCCCACCGCTAGTTGGCGCAGTGAACGTCACAGTGAACGCCACAACATCAGCCCAGCATCACGTGTCTCACTCGTTCACTGTTGATTTGACATACGAGTAATTTGAGTTATGAGCTCCATCATGGAACGAATTAAACTCGTAAGTCAAGGCCCCACTGTATTCTACTTAAATTATTATTAGGTTTAATCATTAAATTAAAGGCCATGCTGGGACTAACAAATAAATTTGAGCAGCCCCATATCTCATTAAAATGCAAAATAGAGATGCTTTAATATGCTTTACTATAAGCTGTCCTTTGTTTAAAATCTATAAGTATAAAAATAAATTTATTCAGCCCTAGCCGGTTTGGCTCAGTGGATAGAACATCGGTCTGTGGACTCAAGGGTCCCAGGTCAATTCCAGTCAAGGGCATGTACCTTGGTTGCAGGCACATCCCCAGTGGGGAGTGTGCAGGAGGCAGCTGATCGATGTTTCTCTCTCATCGATGTTTCTGACTCTCTGTCCCTCTCCCTTCCTCTCTGTAAAAAATCAATAAAATATCTTAATAAATAAATAAATAAATTTATTCAAACCGAGTTTTCAAGTAGATAAGGAATGATAAAAGTATATTAAAATTAAAGTCAATATAATTAATCAAAAGAATATCATAAAATAGAAGAGTAGCATTAAAATTCACTGCATCAGTGACAAAAAGGTAAACGTTTTCAAGAAGTTAAAATAAGAAAAATGTTAATTGAATCCTATATAATGAGGTAATATGCAAATTGACCATCACTCCAACACACAAGATGGCCGCCCCATGTGGACACAAGATGGCCACCACGAGATGGCTTGCAGGGGAGGACAGTTGGGGGCGATCAGGCCAGCAGGGGAGGGCAGTTGGGAGAGACCTGGCCTGCAAGGGAGGGCAGTCAAGGGTGACCACGCTGGCAGAGGAGGGGAGTTGGAGACGACCAGGTCTACAGGGAGCAGTTAGGAGTCGATCAGGCTGGCAGGGGAATAGTTAGGGGGTGATCAGGCTGGCAGGCAGTAGCAGTTAGGGACAATCAGGCAGGCAGGCAGGTGAGCGGTTGGGAGCCAGCAATCCTGGATTGTGAGAGGGATGTCTGAATGCCCAGTGGGATCGGGACTAAACGGGCAGTCGGACATCCCTCGAGGGGTCCCAGATTGGAGAAGGTGCAGGCTGGGCTGAGGGACACACACACACACACACCCCCCATGCATGAAATTCATGCACTGAGCCTCTAGTATAAAAATAAAATGATATTATATATGATGTTTAGAAGAACTGTTAGACATATTCCTAGATATGTGTCTAAATATCTGTAGGAAATATGAATTCTTTTTTGGGTTACAACCTCTTCCACAAGACTGGAAATTACTGGATCTCATCCAGTGCAAATTAGCTTCGTAACAATTGAGGCTTTCTGATAAAACCTTAGATCAATTTTATATCAATTATCACAAAGTTTCCACTTGTAGTTTATTCTATCCTTGTTATTGCTGATGTATGACTTTTCACCTGTAGTTTGATTCAGATAAATATCCAGAACTTACCATTTACTTCAGATGTACACTTATTCTATGTAACATGTTCCCTATTATTCTGTTCCAATTTCATTCCTTTTCTGTTTGTTCTGACATGTACACATAACTCCTCCTTATTCTTAACAGCATTGGAGGAGAGAGGAGAAACTGCTCCTTTCAAGGAGAGTAACTGAAAGGAGAGAGCTTTAGGACTAAACATAAGCTGAGATGATTGTGCACAGGAAGATCTAAATGAGGTAGAAAATATATACATATCTAGAAACTGACTGCCACCTTTGTCTGCTGTGTGAAAAAGGGGGAGGGCACTTAATATATATACTATAGATAAGTTAGGGGAACATATGACCTCAATTATGTAGTGACAACAGAATACCACCACATTGACAATATGTGGACAGTCCTAGAGGTAGCTAACCTTGTTTGTAATCTTTGTAGGCCCTCAAGAAGGATTATAACTCACTGAAGTATACAATGTTTTCAGAAACCGATTTTGTTTTAGGCTGATGAGGGGAATGGTACATAGGCAGATAGTCCAAATTCCTACATGTAACTTGTACAGAGATGGAAAGGTTCAGAGAAAACTGGAAACATTGCTCCAACCATTAAGTGAGGCCAGAAAGAGTAATAACATTTGAGAATATGTCACTTTCTCTCTTATGACATTCATGGTAGGGTAGAGTTCATAGTACTTGAGCCAGGCAGATGTGGTTCAGTGGATGAGCAATGACCTATGAGCTTAGGGTTCAAGGTTCAATTCCCAGTCAGGGCACATGGCCGGGTTGCTGGTTTTATCCCCGGTAGGGGACATGCAGGAGGCAGCCGATCAGTGATTCTCTCTCATCATTGATGTTTTTTTTTCTCTCTCTCTCCCTCTCCCTTCCTCTCTGAAATCAATAAAATTTTATTTAAAAAAAATAGTGCTTGAAATGTTTTCAAGAGGAACATTCCAAAAGTTAAATACCTTGAATTAACCTATATTTTTAGTGCTTGGACGTAATTTATATTAACATTTCATGTCAATAATGTATCTTTTGTTATTCCATATTAATTGCCTTTAGAGACTGGAAGATTATCACAGATCCCGAAACTATGAAGCAGCATATTCTAAAGCAGATTTTTTCCATTTCTCTAACAGATTCTACAAACTCCATAAATTCAAAGACTCTGTATAGTAGGCTGAATAATAGACACTCAAAGCTATATGGTCCTGATCTTTGGAATTAGTAAATGTTGCCTTATAAGCAAAAAGTGATATCTGCAGATGTGATTAAGGATCCTGAGATAGAGAGATTATTTTAGATTATTGAGGTGGGCCCTAAATCCAATCACAGGTGAGCTAGGCAATGGGAGATTTGACACACACAGGACTGGAGAAAGTGATATAACCATGGAGGTGGAGATTGGAGTGATGTAGCCATAAGGCAAGCATGACAAGGAATGCCAACAGCCACCAAAGCTGGAAGAAGCAAGGAAGCAGTTCTCCATAGAGCCTTCATAGGCAGTGCAGACCAGCTGACACCTTGATTTCAGCCCAGTGATATTGATTTCAGATTTCTTGTCTTCAGTACTGTGAGAGAATAAATTTCTGATATATATATATATATATTGATTTCAGAGAGGAAGAGGGAGATAAATACATAGAAACATAAATGATCAGAGAGAATCATTGATTGGCTGCCTCCTGCACACCCCCACACGGGGGACCGAGACTGCAACCCAGGGATATGTCCTGATCAGAAATCAAACCATGACCTCCTGGTTCATAGGTCGACACTCAACCACTAAGCCATGCCAGCTGGGCTAAATTTCTGTTCTTAAAAGTCACTAAGTCTGTAGTAGTTTATCACAGAATAATTATCCCACCAAATATATCCACAGCCTGATTCCCAGGATCTATGACTATGTGATGTTTTATACCAAGGGTTTCTAATCAACTGACTTTAAAATAAGGAGATTATCCTGGATTATCTGATGAGCTTAATATACTCATAAGGTCCTTAAATGGAGAAAAACAAGACAGCAGAATCAGAACCAGATATACAGCACCACGAAAGACTTGGCCAGCCATTGCAGGCTCTGAAGATGGAAAACGGACCAGGAGACAAGGAAAGCAGGTAGCCACTAGAAGCTACAAGAGATAAGAAAATAGAAATTATCTCCTAAAATTTCCAGAAAGAATTTTAGCCCTGCCAACATCTTGATTTTATTCCAGTGAGACCCGTTTTGCTACTTTGATAACTATAAAATAATAGTGTTTTAAGCCACTATGATTGTGGTAATTTGTAATAGCATTATTGGAAATAATATACCATAAGAAAAAAATTGCATGCAAAAGTAATCTGATGACATATGCATTCATTCAATGTTTTCAACAAATAAATACATGTAAAATATTAATATTTTGTTTATAACTATAATACACCATCTCCATCCCCTGATATCCTAGTTTTCTTTTTAAAGCTAATGATGACATATATACTATAAGATAAGTATAACTTTCATGACTATTAAATACTAAGAACTTTACTAGTTTAATGGATATTAATTCACAATCAAATATAAATACTACTAGTTATAAAAACCAATTTAACTGATAGCTGTGATGGCTAATTTTTGTGTCAAACTTGATTGGATCATAGGGTACTCAAATATTTGGCTAAACATTTTATTCACTGTGTCTGTGAGGGTATTTCTAGAAGAACATAGAATTTGCAATGGTGGACTCAGTAAAGTAGTGTGCCCTCTTCAATGTGAGTGGATATGATTAAATCTGTTGAGGGCCTAATAATTTCAAAGGGACAAAGGAAGAAAGAAGGCAGCCTCAGCCATTCTCACCTTATTGATTGACTGAGACATTGATCTTTCTCCTGGTTGATCTGCCCCTGGCACTCCTGGTTTTCAGAAATAATGGATAAGCTGGACTTCATTAAAATTAAAAACTTCTGCCCAGCCAGAGTGGCTCAGTGGTTGAGCAGCAACCTATGAACCAGGAGGTCACAGTTCAATTCCCAGTCAGGGCACATGCCCAGGTTGGGGGCTCAATCCCCAGTGTGGGGCGTGCAGGAAGCAGCCAATTAATGATTCTCTCTCATCATTGATGTTTCTATCTCTCTCCCTCTCCCTTCCTATCTGAAATCAATAAAAAATATATTTTAAAAAATAAAATTAAAAACTTCTGGTCTGTGAAATATGAAGAGAAATAGAAAACAAGCCACACACTGGGGAAAAATTTTTGCAAAAGACACATCTGATAAAGCGGTGTTATTCAAAATATACAAAGAACTCCTAAAACTCAATAGTAAGAAAACAACATTAAAAAATTGGCCAAAGGCCTTAACAGACATCTAATCAAAGAAGATATACAGATATCAAATAAGTATATGAAAAGATGTTATATCATGTATCTTCAGGGAAATGCAAGTTAAAACAATGAAACACCACTAAATGCCTATTAAAATGACCAAAATACAGAACACTGAAAACACCAAATGCCAGCAAGGATGTGAAGCATCAAGCACTCTCACTCACTGCTGGTGGGAATGCAAAATATTACATCCACTTTCTAAACCAGTTTGGGAATTTCTTACAAAACTAAACACACTCTTAACCATAAGATTGTAGCAATCACGTACCTTGGTATTTACCCAAAGAAGTTGAAAACATATCCACACAAAAACCTGCACATAGATGTTTATAGCAGCTTCATTCATAATTGCCCAAACTGGGAAATAAACAAAATGTCCTTTAGGAGGTGAAGAGACAAATTAATTGTGATAAATCTAGACAATGAAATATTATTCAGCACTAATAAGAAATGAGCTATCAAGCCATAAAAAGACATGGAGAATCTTTAAATACATATTAGTAAGCAAAACAACCCAATCTGACAAAACTAAATACTATATGATTCCAACCACATGACATCTTGAAAAAAAAACAGTGCTTGCCAGAGAGGGGTAGAGATGAAATGTCAGAACACATAGTACTTTTACAGCAATGAAAATATTCTGCATGATTTTATAATGGACTAGAGGCCTGGTGCATGAAAATTCGTGCACTTGGAGGGATCCCTCAACCCAGCCTGCGCACTCTCTCAGTCCGGGACCCCTTAGGGGATGTCCACCTGCCAGCTTAGGCACGCTCCCTGGGGGAATCAGGCCTAAGCTGGCAGTCAGACATTCCTCTGGCAGCCCAGGAGCCCTCAGGGGATGACCACCTGCCAGCTTAGGCCTGCTTGGACATCCTTAGCACCACTGAGGAGGCTGGAGAGGCTCCTGCCACCACCACTGCACTCGCAACTGTCAGCCTGGCTTGTGGCTGAGCAGAGCTCACACTGTGGGAGCGCACTGACTACCAGGGGGCAGCTCCTGCATTGAGTGTCTTCCCCCTGGTGGTCAGTGCATGTCATAGCGACCAGTGGTTCCTGGGAGTTCTGCCATTAGGTCAATTTGCGTATTACCCTTTTATTATATAGGATGGATACATATCATCATACATTTGTCCACAACATCAAGAGCACATGCTAAGGTAAACCATGAATTTCGGGTGATTATGACATGTCAATGTAGGTTCATTCTGGTGAGTGATATAGCAATGGGGGAAGACACTATGTACACGTATAAGCGTAGGGAGTATCCTGGAAATCTCTGTACCTGAAGTTACTCTAAAAAATTAAATATTTAAGAGAAAAAAAAGAGTAAAAGTACAGGTTTTATTTATATAATTGGTTTTTCAGCAACTATAAAGAAAGGTTATCTGCTTGTGCCATGATTTAAAATGTTACATGTGACCAGAGGCTTAAGTTTGACCATTCAATTCAAATAAGCCTCTAAACCTAGACACCAAACAAAAATATTAGCCATTACTCAAGCAAATACAATGTAGGTATAAATTCCATTATCAAAACTTGTCTCATAAGATTCTGTAGTCTTCTCCTGATAAAGGCAATACATAAACGTTCCCACAGATAGTTGAATACTGCCATCTTAATTGCCATTTGTCAAACATTTCACAATATTCAAACATGCAAAATGCAAATATATCAATCAAAACCTGTAATAATCAAAAATTAGTTTTCTCTAAAACTAATTAGCATTTCTTAATTGCAATATCTTGCTTGGGTCTTAACAAAGTGTGATATTTTTCCTAACTAGTTTTACCAAAAATACTATTTGCCTAAAACTCAGTCATTTATCTAAAATCTTTTTAAACTAATACCAGATATGTGGTTACTGGGATAGCTTGACATTTCTTCCCTATAAATACAGAAAAGGAATATTATCATTTCCTTTTAGTGTACTTTCTGTATAATCATACAATTGGATACATCTCCAGATTTCCTTATTGTTACTGCTATTGTTATTCCTAGGTAATATGACTCTATCCTATATTTCTCTTGTGGTTCCCTTTAACTTTGCATTATGGATTTCTGTCATAATTCGATTCATGTCATCAAGTCACTGCATAACTTGCCTGCCTCTTTGGAAGCTTTTCAAGGGAAGCTACACATTCATCATAGTCAACTACACTCTAATTTCTTAAGACACTGCCAAACATTTCATCAACCTGGGATATATTAAATACAATAGAACCAATCCTGTTTTATAAGAAGTTTATTTTTCTAGGTAAAGAGCCACCATGTAAGGTCAACTTTTTGGTACTCAATTAGCAAGAATCATAACATGCTTTTGAAATTCATATTAAACTACTCAGTACACCAATGATTTATTTGAACACATCATGTCATACTAGATTGGAATTTTCAATTCAGCAATTTGCTTCAATAGTGCTGTCAAAAACTAGCAAGACTATAAATGGTTCTAAGTGGACTCTCAAAATGTTTATTGATGCAACTCATACTGCCATTAAAGTAAGAAAAATGCCCTTTTTAGAGAGGATCAGCAAGCATATCAATGCACCTTACATTTCTGATCCTTTTTTCCTTGGGATATATGGCAGTAAGTCAAATACAATTTTAATATTTGAGAGCTGTAAAAATGAATAAAGGAAAGCCTCATTCTAAATGGAGTTGGAAAGCCATAAAGGGAGAGATCCCATGCACATACCACTCCTGGCAGCTTATTTTACACACCCCTACAGGAAGAATCTAACTTTACATACACTCAGCAGTGGGAAGGAAGACTTTCTCCTGGCCTAGCAACAACTCAGCCAATGAGAAGCTGTCACGATCCAAGCTCTTGCTCTCCTTCAAGAAGCTTTCATTCAAAGCTGCCTCTCTTAACTGCCTCCCGTACTTTATAAAACACACTAGAGGCCCAGAACATGAAATCACTGCACGGGCCCTAACCAGTTTGGATCAGTGGATAGAGCATCAGCCTGAAGACTCAAAGGTTCCAGGTTCGATTCCGGTCAAGGGCATGTACCTTGGTTGCGGGCACATCCCCAGTAGGAGGTGTGCAGGAGGCAGCTGATGTTTCTCTCTCATGGATGTTTCTAACTCTCTATCCTTCTCCCTTCCTCTCTATAAAAAATCAATAAAATATATTAAAATTTAAAAAAAAATTAGTGCACAGATGTGGTCCCTAGGCCTGGTTCCAGCTGACCTCAGGGCCCTGGGCAGCACCTGGGCCTCCTGGAGCCCGCCTCGGCCTGAGTCATGGTGCCCGAGTCCTCACGGGGAGATGTGGTGAGCAAGGCTGGATGCCATGGGCCGGGCAGGGCGCAGAGTGGTGATGCACAGAAACCAGGCAGGCAGTATGCTCTCTCCCAGCAGGCCTTGCAGACCAGCTCCTGCGCAAACCCACAGGGAGCCTGACCAGCCCCTATGGTCCTGGCGGTTGTGACCCGGCTCACCCGGAAGAGGACACACGGGTGCATGGCAGGCTCTTCACGGGCAGCAGGCACCTGAACGTGGGGGCTTCCCCTACGCTCGAGCCCTGGCGTCCCCAGGAGAGGGTAGTAGGAGGATTAAGAGTGAGCTCAGTGGACATCCCACATTCTCACTGCACCTCCGTCCCGTTACCTCCACTACCAGGTAGCTGGAAGAGGTTGCAGCCCCCCACCTGGGCGCTGCAGGAGATTGGTGGCCGCCATCCACCCCCAGTTCCCCATCGCGGCCCAGGCCGGCCCCTATCAGGGCCTGCCGGCCACTGGTCACCATCTGCAGGGTGATCAGTTAGGGCCGGGCCCCCC
>NW_005359840.1:2362652-2381271 GCF_000412655.1 Myotis brandtii
GAAATTGATCAGGGCCAGGAGGAGGCCCCGCCCCCTGCTGGTCACCATCTGCAAGGTGATCAGCAGGGCGATTGGGCCTCAGGCTCACACCCACCTTGGCCTGGCACAGCCCATCTGCTCCACCATCTCACCGCAGTCCCACTCTCGCCGGGGCCCATCGGGCCCGCAGTGCCACCACTGCCGCCCGCTGCCAGCGCAGCTTCGCCAACACCCACCATATACCGCACCGCCCCCTGGTGGTCAGCGCACATCATAGCAAGTGGTCAAACTCCTGGTTGAACAATTTGCATATTAGGCTCTTATTATATAGGATTCCTCTTCTTTGCTCTCCAGGACTGTCTTATGACTCGCCAGTTTGAAAGTCCCAGATTGCATTTCCTCTGCTATTTCAGAATAGACTGGATTTACCTCCTAGTTATATAGGCTGACAGTAGCCATATTCCTTTTCAAGTGTCATGAGCCAGGAAGACATAGAAAATAAATTTGGCTAATAAATCACAATCATAGTAACAGATTAAACAGACCAAGGAATCCCAATCCCCAATGTCATCATTTTAAGAGATCAGCTCATTTAACACTAAAATGTATCTATCCTTAGGCTGAGTGATAACATATATGAATCAGCACCCAGCAACATTATAATGATAAGATATTTCATGGAAATATAGGGTGGAATTATGGCAGTTATGCCTATATCTCTAAGGAGCCAATCACATCTAATGGTTTATAAGCAGTACAGTAGGATCAGTTGACTATATGATAAACTGTGAGACGTAAAATCCAGAGTACTGCTATGTACCTTCCCAGTTAATTTAAAAGGTTACTTTTCCAGAGAGAAACATATATCTGATAAGAGTATATAACTCTTGGCTCACCTAAGATTTGAATCCTAAGTACTGGTTTAAAGAGGATGGCTGATTTCCATACGTCTCCTAGATCCCTCAATCCAACAATAGTTTTTTATGAAATTGGTTTTTATGAGCCATTTATTCAATCAATAACCAAGGTTGATCCCTGAATCCCCACCCATCCAAATATGCCTCTTATAGAAAAAACTTTAAAGCTAGAGTACACATGTGAAATTACTTGAAGTACCTAATACAAACTGAGGTACAAAAAGTACTCAAATGTGGCAATTAAATAATTAAATTAGTACAACAGAGCCTAGGTATCTGGGGTCTTGGCGCTTTTTGCTTTATTGTCTATTTTGCAACCTTTGTTGATAAGTCACCTATATGGAGAATCAACTATTCAGTGCTCATTTTTCCATATAAAATTAACTTTTAATTTTTCCTTGCACAAATCACATTTTCCTATAACAAATGATAATTTTTTAAAAGCATGATTGAAATAGTGGTTTAAAATGGACATTGATATAGTTCAATCACTGCCATACTTACCTGAACCAAAAAATAATGTGGTTATGAGAAAAAGACTACTTTTCCTCATAAATATTAGAAGTGTCTGGGTTCAGAACTATTATGATAGACTTTATATGGCTAATATAAAGTTTGGGAACTCTCTATATCATTGACAATCCAGTGGCGGGAGTAGAAAACACAATCTAGATAAAGTACTTAAAATGACTGACTTGATGCAGAATTTATGAGGAAATGTTAGGTAGCAATTACAGATAAATGGAGTATTAAGGACCAAAGGAAGTAAAACTTGGATTTATTTCTGCATTGCAAGAAAGAAGCAATTGAGACTGTATAGAGAAGGAAGCTCAGACTCAGTGATCCCTGACTACCTGGTTTACAACCAGAGCTAGTTTATAAAGCACAGAAAGACAAGGGCACATGAAATTATTTTGAGAAAAGAAGAAACCTAAAATAAATAGTTGGGAATAAACTGTTTAAAAACAAACAAATAAAGGATCATATAAAATGTGGTAATCACCAAATTTAAAAAAGAAAATTACAGTCATTGAGGTTTTATGAAACACTCACCTTAGTTCGCTGAATGGAATGGAACAAGAATACAAACAAGAACCTAGAGATTGAGTTTAGCCAAACTGTAGCAATAATTTGGAGGATAATTATTGAAAATGGAGATATGAGGAAAAATAAGAATATAAATACAGTTGGTCATGGCCTTACTAGAAAGAGATAAATATAAAAAGGAAGAGAGTGACTTCACTACAGAGGCCTATAATGGAAATAAAAAAGGATTTTCCTAATACACCATAGATAAGGAAAAAACAATCAATAACTATTTAAACAGCAAGAAAAAAACTAACATGACTAATCTGCCTTTCATATATTGCCAATATCAAACTACAGATTGTTATTCTTAATTATTAAGCACCAAAATTATAACCTTCATACTATTCAGATACAAACATTATGTATATACTGAAAAAATCCTATATAATGAGAGGAATATGCTAATGATCTGTTATGCTGTAAAGTCACAACCAGATCAGCAGGCTACATCCCTGCCCTCTGCTCAGGCAGATGCAAGGCCCTGGGTAGGATAGGATACAATAAGAGGGGATAAGAAAGGAGAGGGAGAGGAAGGCAGGCCTGCATGCAGACAGGCCTAGAGGAGAAACAGAAATACAGAAAGGGAACAAGCCAGCGAGGGGCAGGATGCAGGCTGCACAGAGCCGGGAGCCCCGCCCAGACACGGGAGGAGGGCGGTGGCCCCGGTGTGTGCCATTGGTGGGTCCCCGGACAGAGGGGTGGACAGTAGGAGGCCTTCCGAGAAGAGGTGCTCCTGCTTTGCAGCAGCAGCACCCAGGCCACACTGGTCTCGGCCACTCTCGCTGGGCCAGGCGTCCCAGGTAGGGAATGGGAGCAGGACGATGTCAGGGAGGAAAAAAAAACTAAGGTGGGTAGGAAGGAAAAGGTGAGGGAGGGCAGGGGTAAAGGTAAAGGAAAGAAGGAATGTGGGGAGGGAGGGAGGGTAGAAGAAAGATGGGAAGGATGATGGAACAGAAGTAGGAAATAAGGAGGAAAGTAAAGTTTATAAATGATGAGTCAGTAGGAAAAAGTGTTACATAAAGAAGAGAGAAAAATTGTGTGAGAGGGAGAAGCCAATAAGGAAGTCAAATACAATTATGTGTGAAGGGGCTAAGATTAAAAAAGAAAGTTAATAGAGGTGACCAGACTGGCAGGGAGGGCAGTTAGGGGTGACCAGGCTTGCAGGGGAGGGCAGTTAGGGGGATCAGGCTGGCTGGCAGAGTGGTTAGGGCAGGCAGGCAGGTGAGCGGTTTGGAGTCAGAGGTCCTAGATTGTGAGAGGGATGTCCAATTGCCAGTTTAGGCCTGATCCCATTGGACATCCCCCAAGGACTGGAGAGGGTGCCGGTCAGGTTGAAGGACCCCACCCCCATGCATGAATTTCATGCACTGGGCCTCTAGTTCAATATAAACACCTTTTTCCAAACAGCAAAGATGGGGTGGGGGGTATTTTAACTAATGAACTTCAATTTACTAAAGTTCTGTGGAACACCAAAAAAATTATTTTTTGCTGATCTGACACAAAAAATAGGTATAATTTTGATTTATTCACACCAGATAACTATTGTGTTGGCTGCTGTCATTTTTTTAATTTGACCATCTAAGGGCAAAGAGGTCAGTGCCCTTGACTAAATAGTCAGGTATCGCATGCTTTAAAAATTCTTGCGACACACCAGTTGAAAACTGCTGAACTAAACCAACTTCAAATGGGGAAATACAATAAAAAATAGTATAATTTTAAAATATTGGAGTAGTTATGAGTCTGGGCAACTTACTGCTAGATAATATTCAATCCATAAAGATATTAGAACATAAAACTGAATAGTCATATGCAGATTATAATGTGCAGAGTTAACCTTCTTATACCATAGTAAAGAAAAAATGCCTTTTTAAATGTAAAATTTTAACAATAAAATGAAAATACACATGAAGAAAAGTTAAAAAGTGTACCATATAGCAAGAAGTGCTGCCTTTATTACCATCAAGCTTTGGTAAACCTTATAGACTGGTACTTGAGAACCTGAGTTGAGCTCTGGTTTTTGCATTTTTTTTAAGTTAACCGTTAGATGCCTACGGAGGTATAAGTGGTCTTTTTTATTCTAGTATATTTGGCTTCCATTCTTTTCCCCAAAGTATTTAGTCTGGGATATAGTTTTCTTAAAATATCCAAAGAAAAGTGAAAGGTCATACTCCAGATTTGGAAAAAAGGAATTCTTAAAGCTGAGCCAATTTCTCTCTGCACCACACCCCATCACTCATCTGAGGCATGCACATGCACACACACAGACACACACACACACACACACACACACACACACACGTTATTGCACGTAAAATAAAATACTGGAAGACCAAAATTCACATAATCAAAATTTTGAGCAAACAAGTAACACACAATATACACAATTTGGTCAAAGCTCTACAGATTTTGGGTCAGTACAAATTTAGCCCAATCCTCTAACCCCCGCCAGATGTGTAGTGTTACACATGGATAACTGATGTTCAGATGACCTTACAAGTCATTCAACCAGCAAAGAAGGGCAGACACACTTGTCTTCAGCATACAGAGCTCTCTAGGTCCAGAAAGCATATGGATACATTTTACAACTATTTTCAATAAGAAGTTATGCAATAAAATGTTTTCTTTATGTTTAACCTCTAGCTTTCCTAGGAATTCAAACACAACGTCTAGCCCTGAACATCCCAGGCAACAAACACTTCACATTTAGTAAACATGTCAATTGAACTGTTGACCAGATGATGATAAAAAGGCCAAATTTTTTTGTAAAGGTTAAACAGCAAGGAGAAAAGGCTCCAAAAGGAGTAATGAAGCGAAACTGTACAAGGACATTTCCAAAACAGCTTATATGTGTGTTTTGTGTGAAGCAGTCTCTAAGAAGTCATAAAATCCTCATTGCTTAGCCATTTAAAAATCAGAGCATATAAAGGCAGACTTAAAGTGCTTAATTGTGTCTCTGATTTTTTTTCCTGAACAATTAATATGGATTTTACACTAATCCACTAGTGAGGAATTTTAGGTGTTATTTTTGTTTGTTTGTTTGTTTGCTTGTTTTGTGTGTTTTGTTTAAGCTGTTCACAATTAGCAACATGAAGCTTACTAAAGACGACATTTTCAGGAAAATTTGTCACAATTTCTTGAGTCATTAAACTGTTTTTGACCATTGATTTGTAGATACAAAATAAAAGTTGCTGCAACAGCTAATACTGTTTTACAGACTACATTCAAACAACAATAATTTCCTTAAAAATAAGATATTTTCTACTTATTTGAGATAATTAAAAATATTTGTAGTAAAAATGATTCCTTTATGAAACAGATATAAGAGCCTTAAATAAAATTTATACTTCAGGAAGTACATTAAATTTCTGAAGCTTGAATATCACAACGTATACCTTAGAATCCAAGGTAATTAGAGAGTTTAAAATAAAAGTCCTTAATTCAATATTTTAGCAGGGAGGAAAAATAAATGTTTTAGAGAAATGTTTCTTAATAGACCATTTGCAGCTTCACAGTTATCTAGGGAGTTTGTTATTTTTAAATAGAGATTTTTGGGCCTCACTGCAGACTTACATGGGCCCAGCAATATGCATTTACCAAGCTCCTCAGCTGATTCCGGAGTATGGAAAAGCAGGAAAATCACTGACAGGAATAGAGAATGTGAATGAGAACTCTAGAGGGAAACAAGCATGCGTTTTCATTGTTCCCTTGCATTAGAATATTAAACTGCAATTTTCCTGCTACTTAATTTCGCTAACATAAATTAAAGACAGAGTCACACAGTATTATAATTTCTTAAAGCAAAACCAGCAATTATTATTCCATAGAACTCCAACTCGAAATGCATATGTATATATTTCCCTAAGAAGGTCCATGATAAACAAGACATAACACTGATTTTACTCCAAGGATACCAAAGTATTTATAAAACAGAAAAGACTAATCTGAACCCCAGTTGTCTGAGAAAGTTCAAATCAAATACAAAAGGCCTTACCAATTTCAACCTGTTTGTGCCTATTACTTTTAAAGAGGCAGCTTTTAAAAGTTTCTCAAGCCCCAGTCAGGTTAGAGCATCGTCCCAATATGCCAAGGTTGTGGGTTAGATCCCTGCTCAGGGCACATATAAGAAGCAACCAAAGAATGCATAAATAAGTGGAACAACAAGTCAATGTTTCTCTCTCTAAAAAAAAAATCAATACATTAAAATAAAATTTTTAAGTTTTTTAAAAGATCAATAATAACATATTGTATTTTGTTAGTTGCTTATCCAAATTATTCCATTATCAATAAAGGTTCTTTAAAAAGTGTTAGACAAGGACCATGACAGT
This sequence comes from Myotis brandtii, assembly GCF_000412655.1. Taxonomy (NCBI): domain Eukaryota; kingdom Metazoa; phylum Chordata; class Mammalia; order Chiroptera; family Vespertilionidae; genus Myotis; species Myotis brandtii. The sequence goes on from NW_005359840.1 coordinate 2,368,963, forward strand.
TCGAATTTTTTAAACCTTGTTCAATTTAAAGATCCTTTGCTAATACAAATAATATTTTACATAATTTTGACATATTGTATGTTTGCTTATTTATTTACAGTAGAACAGATGCTCACTTAATTCATTAAAGGTTTCAGGTTGATCAGATTTATCTGTGTATTTTTTAAACTAATAATAAATCACTTACTGATGGTTCAATCAATTTTTGCACATTTATTATTCCATTTCATCACCTACTTAATTTTCTGAATCAATCTTTATTTATAAACACCTTGTCCTCTTCCGCTTCTATGCCTGTGTCATGCTGAAGATTTTGATCCCTATGGTGCAAGGACAGACCCAGAATCAGGAAGTAGATAATACAGGGCACAAGAGAAAGGGCATAGACACTATTTATTCACATATGGGAGTGAAGAAGATGGCATAACAAAATGATCATACTTTCATTTAAAGAGAAACCTTCTTTATAATTATTAATTCCACAGTTGTACCATTTAAAAAATAATAGGACTATGTCACTTGGTAATATAATTAACCGGAACTGAGTACATGATCTCATATCTAAAATCCCTGCCTACTTTTATTTTTCATTCCATTTTCTGTCATACAAAAGTTAAAGTTCTTGTAATGTTTGGAATTTTAAAAACATTACTTTAACCATTGTTTGTTGTTTAAATTAAATAAAAACCAACAATATACAATTTCTAATACCCATTTGTGATTTTTTAGTGTAGTCATTCATTCTATTCAATATTTACTTCAGCATCTACCACATACCAGGCACTGACCCACCTATACTTTTCTAATTTTAATTTACATATGAATAAAGTTTAAAATGCAAACACTGATTCTGGTATGTCTAGACTAGGTCTCAAGATTCTGCACTGCTAAAAAAAAAAACATTAGGTGATATCGATCATACTTTGATTATAAAGGGTCTAATCTGTCTAACTTGAAAAAGATAAAGTCATGCTAAACAAGAACAATCTTTTAACTCCCAGGGCTCAAAGTCCTATTGTTTAAACGTATGTTTTATTGTGCCAAAAATACTAGCCAAAAAAAGACTGGTCTTGGGGCATGGAGTCTAAAACCCCAGCAGCATAGTCATTATCACAGAATTTTGCAGTTTTATATATCAAGTAGTGACCCAGTGCACAAAATTCATGCACAAAAGGGGATTAATTAGCGGAAATATTTTAATATTGCTATTTGCCCTTTCTCTATAATAGAAGTGTCAGAGGTGAAGGAAAATTAGTAAAATGTATATGAAAATCTTCCTCCTGTCAGAGTCTGGGGCACACCATGGGACCCAGAGTCAAGTCCCCGCCCACCCACATGCACCTTGAAATTGCACGAGACCCAGACCCGGCTGGCCCCACCCCCATTGGGCTAGATCCAGACATGGCCAGTCCTACCCTTGTCAAGCCCCGCTGGGCAGGGTTGCAGCCTCAGGTCCCCTGGCCTGGTGCCAGGCGGGGGGCACAGCCTAAGGTACCCTGTCAAGCCCCGCTGGGCAAGGGTTGCAGCCTGAGGTCCCCCGGCCCGGCACCAGGGTTAGAGGTATGGCCCGAGGTCCCCCGGCCCAGCACCGGGGTGGGGGGCGTGGCCTGAGACCTTCTGGCCCGGTGCCTGGGCAGGTGGTACGACCTGAGGTCCCCCAGGCAGGGGCAGGGGGTGCACTTGAGGTTCCCCATCAAGCCCCACCGGGTGGGGGACACAGCCTGAGATCCCCCATCAAGCCCACCAGGCTGGGGGCACAGTCTGAGATCTCCAGTCAGGCCCCACCAGGCAGGGGGTGCAGCCTCAGGTGCCCCGTCAAGCCTCGCTGAGAGGGGCGAGCAGCCTGAGGTCCCCCAACCTGGCGCCGGGGTGAGGTTGCAGCCTCAGTTCCCCTGGCCCGGTGCTGGGGCAGAGGGTGCGGCATGAGGTCCCCCAGCCTGGCATCAGGGTGAGGGGCATGGCCTGAGGTCCCCTTTCAAGCCCCATGGGGACATTGGGGGGGGCGCAGCCTCAGGTCCCTTCTGATTGCTTGTTAAGACTCATTATGGGAACTCGGCCTCCGCTGTGGGTGCAGCCATCTTGTGTTACAGAAACCTACCCCTGCACCTCCACTGTGGGTGCTGCCATCTTTGTGGCAAAGTGACAGTCAATTTGCACATTCACTCTTTATTATATAGGATTAGGCAGGGGTGGGGAACCTTTTTTCTACCAAGGGCCACTTGGGTATTTATAACATCATTTGCAGGCCATACAAAATTATTAACTTAAATTAGCCTGCTATCTTTGGTCAAATTAACTAACTTACCCCCCTAAATGCCTTGGCAGGGCCAGACCCAATAATTCTTGGGCCTTTTATGGCCTGCGAGCTGCATGTCCCCTACCCGACAGGGGGTACAGAGAAGAGGTAGCCTGAAAGAAATTTACATTAGCTGTAGGCGAAGGGGAAGGAAACTGTGAAGTGGGACCTGCTCTGGGATAGGCACAGAGTGAACATAAATTTCTGCTCCTATAAATTGGCTGTGGGCAATAGTCCCGAAAGCCCGTGTATAAACAACAATTGGAAGCTCCTTGAGTTATATGGTGCCCAGCTAAAATCATCCCAGAAATAGCCACCTCGGAAATTAATCTGAAGTTCAAATAGGCAATGGAAGGAATGCGAGCAGCCTTTTTTTTTTTAAGCCATGAACAGACTCAGTACTGTCACTTATTCTCTGGCTCCTGTAATTTAATTAAGAACTTATGAGAATTTTCTCCTTATCAGAAGCCACATCTGAATAACACCATCCATTAACAATTTGTGATCTGGCATTGTAGCCTGTCATCAAGAAAGGATTGCAGTTTTTAAATTGCAACAAAAGCTAAACAATTAAGTATAATCTAGTACACAAAAGATAGCACTATCAGAACATGACTAATGCCAAATTCAGAAAGAAAAATAACCGAAGGACTTGTATGCATGCATATAAGCATAACCAATGGACGCAAGACACTGGGGGGTGGTGGTGAGGGCATGTGCCAGGGGATAGGGGAGGTCAGGGGAAGGTCAATGGGGGGAAAAAGGAGACATACTACTATTTGTAATACTTTAAACAATAAACTAAAATTTAAAAACATATATATAAAGTCTTGTTTTTTTTTAAAAAAAACAACACGAAAATAAAGCAAATTTTTAAATCCTGTAAAAAAAAAAAAAAGAAAAAGAAGATATGGAGAACATTCTACATTGCAAGGATCAACAGTTTATTGCGAGTTGAGATAATCTGTGGCTGTAGCGGAAATTTTAAAAGTTTAAGGAAAAAGTGAGTGAGCTTGGCTGATATTGAAAGCAATCAATAAATACTTGTTGAAGAACCAAAGATCTCATGACATTGTACTATCAGGCTAAAATGGAATCTCTAGTCACCTCTAGTTACCAGCTTAATAAAAACTGTGCTGTATTCACATCAAGATTTTTTTAAAAAATACTGCTATAAAATTAACAGAAATGCTTTCCCAATGAGCTGAGAACACAGGTAGAAAAATAAAATGGACTTTGTTGCAGCAAATTTTAGAAAACAGTCATACCACACTTCTTTCCTCTGTTTCCAAAGGAGTCACTGTAGTCTTTTGAGTATAGATTAAAAGGAATTAGAAACACAATGAGGAATTTGTTCCAAGAATAAACACACACACACACACACACACACACACAAATACACACACAGTCGTTTTCTGTGGGTTTATACTTACTCTTATTTAGAACTAACTGAATACTCATTTGAACCATTTCAGGAACTGGCATTAACATTCTAATTATGCTCTTGGATAGTGTAAGCCCAGAAACTTTTAATATGACCTTTTCACCTTTCTTTACTTTTTATTCAAATTGGCCTCTTCTAGCACTGACTCACCTGCCTCTCTCCTTCCTTGCACATCCGAACCCTTAATCATTAAGTCCACACGACAATTAGGTTCTAGTCAGCATTAGCCTAAGGAACAAAGTCTCAGGTCTGTTAACCAGGGAAATGGAGTTTTAGTGGAATTATAAGACAGCATATTGGCCTCAGTTGTGTTTCAGCTTCAGAACCAGAAAAACCACAAGGACCCCACCAACCAGACCCTTACAAAACCAGACAGAACAATGCCATGGCTGACATCACAAGCAGATGCAATGATCAACTACCCACTACCCTGGGTTGGGTCTACCAGCAGAGACCACTATCCTAACTCCCTTAAATCACCATGATTAATGACTTTTTTCTCCTATAAACCCATCCCTTAGAAGCCACCAGGGAGCCAGGTCTTACAGCTTTGGCTCACTTATGATTCCAGGCTTGGGGCCATTTCCTTAAATAAACCTTTACTTTCTTTGCTACAAACTCCTGTTCACATTAAATGCATGCAGGCAAATGGCCCCTTTAGTATGGTAACAAAGTTAGTTTATTCCCATGTTTAAAAAACCTGACTTTCAATTCAGAAGTCACAGCAAAGAAAAATAAGGTACACATTAACTTTGTTATAGTTATGATTTTCACTAGTCTAGAAAATACACTAATTACAGACTCATTACTATGCAACTTTACCAAAACTTCCTATCAGACCACCAAAGTCTAGCATTGAACTTTCACCACTATTTCCATCTTTAAATATCATAGGGCACACGCCATTTATCTTGGGGAAAAAATCAGAAGCCCCTAGATCAGTGGTTCTCAACATTCCTAATGCCTCGACCCTTTAATACAGTTCCTCATGTTGTGGTGACCCCCAACCATAAAATTATTTTCGTTGCTACTTCACAACTGTAACGTTGCTACTGTTATGAATCGTAATGTAAATATCTGATATGCAGGATGTATTTTCACTGTTACAAATTGAACATAATTAAAGCATAATGATTAATCACAAAAACAATATGTAATTACATACGTGTCTTCCAATGGTCTTAGGCGACCCCTGTGAAAGGGTCATTCGACCCCCAAAGGGGTCGCGACCCACAGGTTGAGAACCGTTGCCCTAGATGAAGCCACGAATTTTTCTATCATCAGTCCCTATAACATATGCAAATAAGCTGAAACAGGTCTGCTGTATTTCATGACTGCCTCAATTTACGGTAATTTGTGTTCAATTGTGATTCACAAGCTGCCGAAAACTAATCAATACACTACTTAGATTCAAACAAAATTTTAAAACAATGCTATTTATGACAAATAACTGAGATGAAAACGCTAAGATTTCCACTATATCATATTATTTTAATTTGAATGATCCTTTATGACTGATTTGCAGGTGGTTATAACTTGCAAATTAAGTTGTCAGAAATTAGGCTGATGTCACCCAAGTGACCAGGAATTTACAATGAAAGCTGCATTTTGAGGCTTCAAACTTTATTGCTGATGTCCTGGGTAAGAATTGTTTTTTTGTGTGTGTTTGTTTTTTTGCAGCCTTGTCCAAAGAACAGCACTAATTGAATATTGTCAATTTAGAGAACAAGTGGTTAACGTCCCTGGTTCAACACTAATTAACTGGTAGAAGTGCTTGACCAGGGTATTATTTCTTGACCTTTCCAGTGTCCTCTCACTAAAACCGATTACTTTAATACCAACTGAACTAACAGCACAGAAACATTGTTCAAAATGAAACCCAATAGAAATTTTTCAACTTATATGAAAAACAAATACCTCTAGGGTCAATTAATATCCGAACTTCACACAGAGGTTCATTCAGTCATAAATGTGTAAAATCATTCAAGTGAGCTTTGAAGATCTGAGCAAAATACTCAGTAATAATCCAGTTTCGAGGAATGAACAATGCGGTCACACTCTACCTTGCAGATTCTACACTAGCTGACAATTTTTTTTCTGTTTATTGTACAATTGCAGTTTCTCTCCTAATACAATGCCTCCCACTGCTTTATTCATGTATTGGTACGTTCTAGCCAGACGGGGCAGGAACGCACAAAGACATATATGTCAGAGAAAATGTTCTATAAACCGAAAAAGTAAACAACTTTCTTTATAAACTTCAAAAACAATATCCCACTCACAAGTGGGGTTAAAAAAAACTTTGCTGTTAATCTGCACTTATGTATGTCATCTCGTCCCGTCGGTAGTTTATCTGGATCCCACTACGCACCCACCGACAGAAGCCCTCAAAGTGAAAGCCAGTGACGGGCAGGGAAAGGTACTAAAGAGAAACCGCCAATGGCTTCGGGAAACGCACCTGGTCAGCCGGTCAGTAGAAGCAGACGGAGTGCAGGAAGGGCAGGCCTAAGATCTCCTTGAAATCCTTCAACAGATCCACCAGGTCGTCCTCCATGTTATCGACGAGGAGAATGCAATGGCACAGCTCACAGAAGAGGAACGCCCCCAATATGGCTTCGTTGTCGTCATCCTGGATATCCACGTTGATCACATGCACCGGCTGGCAGGTCACCTTCTGCCTGGCATTCAGCTCCCTCACCACCCGGTTGTACACTCTCTCTTCGCAGGTGAGGATCAGGTCGAATACGTCTTGGCAGTTCTGGAACCTTTCCGGCCGGGGCTTGATTCGCTTGTTTCTCTGCAGCATGCTCAAAATGCCGTTCTGCGTGTAGAGATCTTTATCTTTCTGAACGAGATCTTCGTACATCTGCTCATAGGTGGTTTGGAAATCATACACGTTGGGCTTGTTGGGCTTTGGTCCCGGAAGCCTCACGTAAGTCCCTGTGCCAAAGGACCGGACGCGGAGGAATCCCCGTCTCCTAAGCAAGTGGTGGGCCTCCATGCTCCGGTTCTGGTTGCTGGAGCACACAATGGCCAGCCGCAGCCGCGATTTGGCCTCGGCCATACTGTCCAGTTCCAGTGTTTCCTCACCAGGAAGGTGGTGGCCGAGGTTCCCGGCAGCCATGGTGGGTGGTGGCAGCGGCAGCGGTGGTAGTAGCGGCAGTTGGGGTAACGTAACGGCAGCTCCTTACAGTTGCAGGATACGCGGCAACGACCCACGCCAGGCCAGGTCCCAACGGCTTCTGTGGCGCAGGCTGTGGCGCAGGCGTTTAAGCAGGTGCCAGAGCGCCCCCCTCCCCCCACGCAGGCCCAGAGCCGGCGTGTCTCTCCCAGCGCCCCTCCCCCCACACACACCTCCAACGGTCTTAAGAAGGCCCACCCCACGGGCATGCGCACAACCGCTTTGGACATCTGGCAGAAGCCCAAGCTCGTAGGACTACCCACGGGCACGGACACATTTCCTTTCTCAATAACTTTAATCTGGGAATACCTACAGCCTTCACTGTCGGGATTTTCTTAATTGCATGATTTCCTGAACAGGGAATTTTGCAGGTGTGTTTCATTGTGGAGGACTGATCCACTAGTACCATTTTTGCTGCACCTACAATGTTCACATATGAAAACCAGTGGAGCTCAGGACATGGAGAGGAAAGGGAAAGAACCACTGTTGAATAGGATGTACTAAATGCATAGTTTGACCCACTTCGATTTTCACAAAGAAGCCCGCAACTACAATTAGTACTCGCATACGTTTTCCAGTTGGTTTGTCCCCTAATGAGCCTAGAACAGTGTCAGACACACAGCAGGTTCTCGGGTGATGTTTATTAAATGATGAACAAATGACTCCAAAATCTATAATATTTTAAGTTATCTTCTAGTACAGCGATTTTCAAAGGGTGTCGCAGAAAGAACACTGGAGCGCCTTTAAGGATTTTTCTGGGCTGGGGGTGGGGCACGGCTGCCGCTGAGGCCCGGGGTCAGGGCTTTATGAGGGTCCCCGGGGCTGCAGGAGCCACAGCTAGGGAAGAGGCCACAGGGAACCAGGGCCATGGAAGTGCAGAGGGGCCCCTGCCAGATCGTGGGGTGGGGAGGAACGGAAGCGGAGAGTGCTGCTTCAGGTGCTCACCAAGGCACCGATTCGGCGAATGACGTACCCGCCATGTTTGAGAACTACACTGCGCGCTTTGACACAGACAAGCGTCCCCAACATGTGGGACACTTCCGGTGCCTCTTACTTTGATAATGTCCAGCCCCTGACCTATCTTAATTCAGACACTGTGCTCATCTGCTTCGACATCAGTGCACCACAGATACTGGACAGTGTGCACAAGAAGTGGCAAAGGGAGACTCAGGAGTTTTGCGCCAATGCTGAGGTGTGCTGGTTGGCTGTAGACTGGACATGCGACCCATCTGGCCACACTGCGGGAGCTGTCCAAACGGCAGCGTATCCCGGTTATACATGAGCAGGGCACTGTGCTAGCCAGCCACGCAGCTAGGGGCCATGTCCTAGGTAGAGTGCTCCTCCCAGCCCTCTGAGTGCAGTGACAGGATGTCTTCCATGTGCACAGTGGCCACCCTTACCGACTCACGCTGGGGACTGCGTCTATCCGCCCGACCAGTGGAACCAAAAGAAAGGCAAGATACACAAGGACTGAGCCAAGAGTTGCAACCTCATGTGAGAAGCCAGTGTCAGGAGGAGTAGCGAAGGGCATCATTCTTCCCCTGCCTGCTCCCTGGCTTCCTGACCTCCTGACTCTGGCTGGGACTTTAGGGCAGGCTGAGTGAGCAATTCTCCTGGGCAAGAGACCCAGAGGCAGAGGGTGCCACCACTGCCACATCCTCATCCCCTCCTCTCCACAGAAATTTGAGGGAGCTAGCAGGGTAGGCATCTGGGCCTGGAGCTGGGAAGGGTGGTGGGGTGTGTGGGGGTGGGGGAGAGCTGCCATCAGGCAGTGACCACGGTTGAGTGTCAGTATATGAAGGGTGCCTTCCCTCCCCACCACCAGTCCCCGTATCCTGGTCCTGGCTTCATTCCCTGAGGAAAGTGTCCATTCCATGACCTTCCCTTTTCCTCTTCTCTCACTTCTACAGCTGTTCTCACTCCTCCTAACCTCCAGGCAACATGCACTAAACTAAAAAGTTGAGAAACCCCCTACCCCCATATACCCACCAGTCCTAGTTCCTCCCTCTCTTCCCCCAACAACCCCCAATAAAGGCCATGTCCATGGAAAAAATTATAAAACATGCAATAACTGACAATTTAGTGAGAAGCACTGACCTCTTTTCCCTTAGACTGCCAACTTACAAAATGATAACAGCCAACCCAATAGCTATCCAGTGTGAATGAATAAAAATTATACCTATTTTTTTATGTCAGATCAGCAAAAAATATATTTTGGTGTGCCACGGAATTTTAGTAGTTAGTCTGTGTGTGCCATGACATGAGAAAGGTTGAAAATCACTGTCCTAGTATCTTAATCTCTCAACCCCACCCAATCAGAAGCCATCTCTTCCTTTTTGACCTGGTCAAACAGCTTATTGCCTCTGATGACACTGCTGCTTCTGGCTTAGTAGCATTAGTTATTTTGCATTTCTCAGGTTTTCTCTACCATAACATAAACTCTTTCAGGGTGCATTGTCCATATTTTCCAAGCAACCTAACTTAATGGCTCATTAATGACAGCCTTCATATGTATGTTTATTGAACATCTTCTATATCCCAGCTACTTTGTTAGTGAGGGGGACCAAAATTTGCCACCCCCCAAAAAAATGCCCGAGATGTTGATTTTTTTTGTTGTTCTCAAAAATAAAAAAAAATATATATGATCTGTCCTCTCACAGAAGAAACAAACCCGAAAGAGAAAAAAATTAACAATAAGGTCCATGAAGCTTCACATCCTCTTAAGGCATTCGTTGTCAAGTTCAGTGTCAGGAGCAGCAGGGAACTACCGGGTCTGGCCTGCCCAGAGTCCCTCTAGGCCAGTGGTTCTCAACCTTCTGGCCCTTTAAATACAGTTCCTCATGTTGTGACCCCAACCATAAAATTATTTTCGTTGCTACTTCATAACTGTAATTTTGCTACTGTTATGAATCGTAATGTAAATATCTGATATGCAGGATGGTCTTAGGCAACCCCTGTGAAAGGGTCATTCTACCGCCAAAGGGGTTGTGGCCCACAGGTTGAGAACCACTGCTCTGGGCAGAGTGTAGTGGGATTACAAACTTGCAGCCAAAGGGTGAGTGGTAGTTGATCCCCACCTCCTGGAACACCTGATGGGGAATGCCAATGTTGCACAAACAGACACGGCCCGCATGCTCTCCCACTGGGAAAGGCAGTCCCAGAGCCAGTGACCACTTGGCATCAATGCCCTGTTCGACTTCATGCACTGGAGGATCTATGCTGTGCTGAGTACTGGTGCCCGGTTCTGGTTGGCCCAAGCCACAGCTGCCTTGTACCAGGGCTGATCCCGCAAGAAGGCGTTCTCGGGACAATCCAGACAGTTGATCACCAGGTCCACTAGTGGGTAGATCTTTGAGACTAGACTAGACACTTGTTGGCCTTGGGTTTTGCTGAAGAGAGACAGCTCGTTGGTGATGGACTCAAGCATCTTGACAAAGTTGGGCAGGAAGCGGGTCACCTGGACATCATGGTTGGCTAGGTGCCTTCCACAGCTGATACCCTGAGCCCCCTTCACATGGGGCCCACATAGCAAAACCACTGTAGGCTTCTGGTGAACATTTTTGGGATTCAACCTGTTGGGTCCTCCGAGTAGAGTCAAGTGACATCTGACTGGCTGACACACCTGTCATCTCCAGTCTCCACTCCAGAGTCAACCCATGCTTTTCAGACACAGACAACAGCTTTTTATGTAGCTCATAGGAAACACTTGGGACAAGCAAGCCAGAGTCTGTGCAGAACTCCTTGCTCACATTGTGGGGCACTGTGATCTGTGCGTAGACTATGGGCTTTGACTCCAGGATGTTCTCGTGACGGTAGTGAGTAGGCCTTTCATTTGGGATAACCCTGGAATGGGTACCACTTTTCCTCCCAAATGTATCAATCTCCTCAAACACAGCTACCTTGTCAAATAGGGTAAGGTTCCCTTCAAAATCAAAATCTGTGTCTGGGATCTCTTCAATATCATCCCCAAAGCACCCATCATCTTTATTCTTCATTTGGCCACGCTTTAAACCATTTTTCTTTGGAGTTGCCTGATTTGAGTGCCTGCTATTAGATGACCAGGAGTTGTGCCGATGACAGAAACTTTTGGACTGACTCAAAGGCTCCATGTGCCTATCCACATAGCTCTTGGAACACAGCTGCTGCTGCGGGGAAATGGCAGCATCCTGGCTCTTCACATATGTTCTCTTAGGGATGTTTTGAGGGGCACAGCTAGGAGAGGTTGGCTTCTTGACCAACCTACCTGTGCCATTCTGATTGATACCCACTGGTACCCAATAACAGAAGGGCCTAATTCTGTCTTATGAAGGTCTCCAAAATGTTGGTTTTCTCCAGGACCTGGTATCTCCAGAAATTTTAACTCCATAATGTCACCTGCCCTGAAGGTGAATTCTGGCATAAGGCACTTCACTCCATTGTGGAAAGGCTGAGAGACAAATGGTCTGGCTGACATGATTGACTACTGATACTCTTCCCTGATAGACACCCAAGCTATCTCCACAGTTGAGGGACACAATACTGCCCAGCCAATTGGTAGCCATGTTTCAGATGTGAGATCACTTCTGTATGAGCTCAGAAGAAATCACCCATATGAATTACCTTATTTGTTTCATTAATGTTGTGAGTCACCCCACTAGACTGTAAGCTCCATGAAGGCAAGGAATCTTGACTGTCTTGTTCAGTCAATAAGAATGCCTCCAAGCCATCAGGCCCACATCTCCTCGGCACACCATGCCAATAAGCCCAAACTCAGGGGGGAACCCAGAGACCGGGGGGCTTCTCCAACCCACCCACACAGGCCCTGAGATGTTGATTTTAAACTGGTTCCACTGCTGGGTGTTTAAGAAAACAAAGTAATTCTAAAAGATAGATGCATCCCTATGTTCAATGCAGCATCTACACTAATAACAGAGAAACATGCAAATTAACCATCACTCCACTGCTCCGCTACACCCACAAGCCACGCCCACCAGCCAATCAGGAGCGAGTATGCAAATTAACGCAACCAAGATGGTGGCAGCCACAGAGCTGGAGTGAGCAGGAGGCTTGGGTTGCCCCTGGTGATGGAGGAAGCCAAGCTTCCCGCCTGCCCTGGCCAGCCCTGGGCTCTCCTCAAGGCTACAAAGTTTCAATTATAGAAGATAAAAAAATCCCAGATACCTGCTTCCCTCGCTCAAGGAGGGGCTGAAAAGAAAAAGAAAAAAAGGAGGGTCTGGGAGCTTGGGTCACTGGGGGCCATGGCTAGCCTGCAAACAGCCATCAGTCCCTCACCCAGGCTGGCCAGGCACCCCAGTGGGACCCCCCACCCTGAAGTGGGTGTGGCCAGCTTGGAAACAGTCCTCAGACCCTCACCCAGGCTGGCCACACACCCCCAGCGGGGACCCTCAC
>NW_005359840.1:2401171-2412844 GCF_000412655.1 Myotis brandtii
AGGCAGGCAGGCAGGCAGGCAGGTGAGCGGTTAGGAGCCAGCAGTCCCAGATTGAGAGAGGGATGTCCGACTGCCGGTTTAGGCCCGATCCCTGTAAACTGGCAGTTGGACATCCTTTGAGGGGTCCCAGATTGGAGAGGGTGCAGGTCGGGCTGAGGAACACCCCCCCTCCCTGTGCACGAATTTTGTGCACCAGGCCACTAGTCTTACTAATAAAAGCTGAGGTAGTCCTCAGTCACAAGATGGCTGCCGCACAGCAGGGCACAAGCAGGTGGGTGGGACTGGGCTTGATGCTATGTATGCGAAGGTGCTGGAGGGACATTGACCAGGAGGTGCATGGGGGAGTCCCGTGGGGTGCGGGACTCTGGGGCTCGGAAGAGTCGCCCCGCAGGGCTGCGGGACTCCAGGACTCAGGGAAGTCCTGCAGCTCCGAAGTGCCGGCCCCGCAGGCTAAACATAAGGGCAAAGGGCACCGCCCCACTCCACCTCCCCCTGGGGGAAATGAGATTCAGCTCCAGTGTCAGGATAAACCTGGGGTAGTGGGAGCTGCCCACACTCCATGTCCGCCCCCCAGCCTTGACCTGGGGTATGAACATGACAGAAAACCTCCCTGGTCACTGCCTGGTCCCCTCCCCTGAGCTTCTCCTCACACAGGAGCAGTGATTTCATTTCCTGACAAGAGGAGTGACCTCACTTTCTGACAATGGAGCCCAACAGAATGTGGAACCCTGGTAGCCAGGCAGCCACATTCTAAAATAGCCCCTACGCAGTTCATCTGATAGAGGCATTCCCACCAAGGCATGTTCTGCTCTTTGCCGCAGTCCCGCCACCGTGATAGGTAAAGAGTCAGCCATGGCAGCTTCTTCCACCGCTGCCGCCTCCGCCGGCTCGGCACGGGGGAACCCAGAGGTAACCTAGGGAGGCCCAGGGCAGTTTTCTTAGAGCCAAGCCACCACTCTCATCCCCCTCACCAGCCCCGTGTCCCCTGGGGTGCCGACTCCACAGGCTGCAGGACACTGGGACTCTGGGGAGTCCCACAGCCCTGCAGGGGGCCGGCTTTGACGCTGCATCCCCGCAGTGCTGTCACAGACTCTGACAGGAGGGAGGAGGGAGCCAGATACCCACACCCAGGACTTGGCAAATAGTGATATTAAAATATTTCTTCAAATTAATTCCCTTTCAATGTGCACAAATTTGTGCACCAGGCCACTAGTTACCAATAATAGTCAAGATATGGAAACAATTTAGATGTCCATTAACAGGTGAATAGATAAAGAAGGTGTGGTATACATAGACAATGGAATATTACTTAGCAAGAAAAAAAAGAATGAAATATTGCCATTTGAGACAACATGGATGGACCTAGAGGGTATTATACTCAGTGAAATAAGCCAGACAGACAATGACAAATACCATTTCATGTCGCTTATATGTGGAACCTAAAAAACATGAGTAAACAAAACAAACAAACTGATAGGTATAAAAAATAAGATGGTTGCCAAAGGAGAGATGGGGGGTAGAATTATAAAAAAAAATTAAATAATAAACTAATTCAATGTTGTTTAAAAGAGAGAGAAAATAGCTCACATAGCTCACATTCCATTACTACCTTTGTATTAAAAAAAAATAAGCTGGTTATTTTTATGAAACAAAAGAATCAGAAAGAAGCTTAGGCTCCTTCCCCTCAACTGTCTAAAGCAGTGGTTCTCAACCTGTGGGTTGCGAACTCTTTGGCGGTCGAAAGACCCTTTCACAGGGGTTGCCTAAGACCATCCTGCATATCAGATATTTACATTACGATTCATAACAGTAGCAACATTACAGTTATGAAGTAGCAACAAAAATAATTTTATGGTTGGGTCACAACATGAGGAACTGTATTTAAAGGGCCAGAAGGTTGAGAACCACTGGCTAAAGGAATTCATATAGGACAACTTCAGGAAGGGAACGTTAGCATATTTACCTTAGCTCATATGGAAAGTGTGGCAGACGGAGAAATCTAGCCAAGACTGTTTTTTGGACTCCCGTTTGTGCCCCATTTTTTCTGAGTTGGCCCAGCAACAATTTGTTCACCACATGTTTACTCTTTCTTATCCACCAGTGAATTGCCTACTTTCCCTTTGAAATCCCTGACCCTGCGTCACTCCTCCCTTATCCTGAATGGCATGCAAGCCACAAATGTCTAAAGTGTCCTGGGGCCGTATATTCCTATGAAACCCTTGCATGTATTTCCATAATATATTTTGTCATTTTGTCCTGTTAATCTGTCTCATGTTGGTTTTTTAGTCCAGCCATAGGAACTTAGAAAGTTGGGAAGATAATTAGTTTTCCATCCTTACATTTGGTGCTACTAGGTAGGAGTAACTCAAAGTCAAATAGTACATAGTCCTTTCTCTCAAGGGGATCGTAGTCCACTCACAAGAGTCTGCTTATAATAGTGTGACCACTACTGTGATAGATGCATGAGCAAAGTGTTATGGAAGCATACAGAAATGAGTGTGTCTACTTTGACAAAGGAGGTGGTATCTAAATCAGGGAAGGGGAACCTTTTTTTCCACCAAGGGCCATTTGGATATTTATAACATCATTCGTGGCCCATAAAAAATTATCAACTTAAAAATCAGCCTGCTATATTTGGTCAAACATCTAATTAACTCACCCCTAATGCCTTGGCCAAATGATTTCTCCAGCCTTATATGGACATCCCCCACCCCTGATTTAAATGAAGGCTTGTCTGTAATAGTGCAGCAGTTGACACAACTTAGGCATCCTCCTGTAACCAAGAGCTTTTAAAATAGTTTAAAATAGAATAGAATGTACTGTTCTCAGACAAAATCCGCTCTGTTAGCAACAAATTTTCCACAGGTGTTTCATGTTGAGGGCCGCTGGCAAAACACTCAGGCATCTTTAATTATGTCGGCTGAAACTCAGAGCGCAGGCAGAGCCATGCCCTGGGGGCGGACCTAATCAAGAGATTGGGATGCCACTCAGTTTGACCTTCCTGCCCAGTGTTAAGGGGATGGATCTCATGATGTCGCCAGGAACTCAAGGCCCACCCAGATGTGATGTAACTTCCTGTTATTCGAGTATAAATAAATCTGCTTGCGGTGCTGACACTCTCTGAGTCTGTCCCTCCATCAGAGGGCAGATGCCACACCCAGGCCCAGCTTTCACTCTATTTCTGTCTCAGTCTTGTGTTTTTTTCATTTTTCCTTAAACCTCTTCGCGTTCTAATCAAGATTCATCAATCCCCGCATCCTCTCTCTCTGCGCTGGTCTCGGGAAGAGAGAAACCCCCCTCCCATATCTTCACACAATTATTAATCAAAATTTGGGGGTGTGCAAAACCTGTGCACAGGTTTAGGTGCAAATCTTACTCCAACTCCTAACTCTGTTTGAACCCTGAGAAAATTACTTAATCTGAGTTTCAATGTTCTAATCAGAGTAAAATGAAGCTACTGAAGCCAGAGAATTAATACCCTCAGAAAATATATTTAATACAAAATAGATTTGTGAGCTACTGTGGACTAATAGCCATAAGGAGGAAGTCATGCAGCACCCTTTCAAACATCAAAGAAATTGCTTAGCCCAGGACCTGATAGCCTGCAGGAAAAATAGCAGAAATTATAATCGCATAAAAAAAAAGAGTCACAAGATGTGTAGCTTCAACCCCTACACATCAAGATAATCCATTGACACATTGTTAGGATGATTTTCAGCCCACAAAGCCAATGGCCACCCCACCATCTCCCGAAAACCAGACAAAAGGTGAAAAGAGGAGGGAAGAAAATGATTGAAAGATGAAAATTAACTGCTTATTTAATTCAGACAAATGACCCCAAACCCCTTACTCATGATTACTCATGATTTTTGCTCTAGAAAACCTCTGGTCTGTAAGCCACAGGGGAGATGGAGCTTTTGAGCATTAGCTTTCCCTAACTCCTGGGTGGCACCATTCATAATAAAATGGCCAAACTTTCTCCACTGCAACACCCTGTGTCAGTTCTCACTGACTCACAGCACACATGGGGGTGGGGGGAGGTACCCATCCTCTTTTGACTTGTTCAGTTTCAATAACAACTACCCATTTTTTGGGGGGAAATGGATATAAAGCCCGTCAAATGGTACACAGACTCAGTGCCTAATAGGTCCTCAGTAAATATTAGTTGTTCTAGCCAGTTTAGAAGCAGAGGACATTATCTTTTGAAGAGTAACTTTTATATTCAATAATAAAAACTGTTTTTCCAACTTATTTTCTTGCCACTATTCTATCCTTATGTCAAAGACAGTACTATTTCATTTGCCTCTAAACTCTCCAGGCGAGGAGCTGTTGCATTCTAATAGTCTAATCCATATATTCTTTCACTCTGTCAGAAAATTATTATTCAAAGATTTATTCAGCAGCCACTAACACACATGAGGAAATGTTAATGCTGAGGATGATACCAAGATACAATTGTCGGCATCTCTACTTATAATTATGTCAGAGAAATCTGACATGGTAAACATCTAACTAAGTATAATTCAAAGGAGTATGTAGGAAGTGATGTATGCGTGATAAGGTCAATGTGAGTGATGATAGTTTCAGAACAATGAAAGAGTGACAACACTGTGAGTCATTAATGGAAGGCTTCTTGGAGGAGTTTGGACTCAACTTAGATCTTAAAGTTTGAGTAGGTTTGAATAAGTGAGGTGGATGAGCCTGACTTTCAGAAGTTTTCCAGGTTGAATGAATGATACGAACAATACAGTAACATGGTTAAGAGCAAGATCATGGGGATCAGAAGGAATTGGGTTAAAAGCGTGGTTCTACCACTTACTAGTTTTGTGGCATTGGGAAAATTCTTTGAACCTCTTTAAACCTCATTACTTTCATGTACAAAATGGGGATAAGAAGGGCACCTACCCCATAGAGTTGTTGTGAAGATTAAATGTGATAATGCATGAAAAGCACTTTGCACATGCACGGTACATGATAAATATAAAACAAAGGTGCAGACATGAAATTCCACAAGCATACCTGGAAGAGAGTGAGTAAGTCAGCCTGTCAGAATGAAAGGTTCATAAATAAGTTTAGATGAAAAATCTAGAAAAGGATGGTAAAAGCTAATTTTTGAGAGTTTTGAATCTCAGGCTAAAGAATTTAGATTGGATTTTAAAAAACTGTTTTACTTAAAATGTTCCATCTCCAGGGCTTCTGATCAAGATGATGACATAGGTAAATGCGGTACTCACATCTACCACAGCCACAGCAAAATTAAAACTCAACTACAGAACAACCATCATTCAGAACCACCTGAATTTTAGCTGAACAGAAGCCCTACACCTAAGGATATAAAGAAGAAGCACAATATGTACTACTGTTTGTAATACTTTAAACAATAAAATTAAATTTTTAAAAAGAAGAAGCCACAACAAGTCTGATCCTTTATGTCTTCATTATAAAGAGGAAAAAATTATGAGAACAAAATAAAATGTTCTATCTCCTTTTAAAATCCATTTATTTCTCTTTAAGCTTCAGTAGTAAGAGAGATACTTTGAAGAAGGGGAAAGTTAGTAATTTCAAATATACTGTAATATTGCAATGCAGTACTATAAGTTATGCTGATTGCCTTCTTCAAGAGTTATATAAAATTAATTAATCAATAGATACATATTAAAGACTTCATCCTTGTCCTTCTCTACAAAATGTTTGTAAATTGTTCATTTTTACCTGCTTTCTGCTAGACTGGGGGAATTCTTAATCTGGTTAATATGGTACTACACTAGTAAACTGATGATAATTCGTTTTCAAGCATTTAAGCTATCAACACAACACTCATTTGATTCTTCAAGCACCATTAAATTAAACCCCTAACAGTACTATAAAGCATTAGTAGCACATGTAATTATAAGTCTTCGGTGTTTATCAGTAGGACGCTATCTTAAAATGGTCAACTACCCAAGTGATGGCTTCACTATCCCATCTAATAAAGAAAGGAAAATGGTATGCTGATGTGCAGCTAAATATGTCACTTTCTACACCACTGAAACTGGAGAGAGGGGATGCTAGCACATTCAGTACTCTATATCCCAACTAGACACATGGTAGAGTAAAATCTAACACAGTAAGGAATATACTTTTGGATTTAAGCTGTAAAATTCTGATTAGTAAAATAAGAAGTTTATATTTGAAAAATACCAATATTTTATGATAAATATTCAAAAGAAAAATGACCTTTTGCAGAATAGCGTAATTTTATTTTTAAGTTCCTTTGCTGACTGATTTAAAGCCAAGCTTATTTCTAATTCTACAAGATGAGGGTGTTTTGCTTATGAGGAAATCGCAAACAACTCTAATATGGAAGTCATGTTACATAGTAATATATTAGGCTTGATAAGTAGTCTGTGTTGATTTATCAACACTGCTGACATTTGGCATTCATTTAAAATTCTAGGCATTTCTGATTAGAATCTGAGTCGTATATTCAATATATAAACTCTGAGCTATCTGAAATTAATGGTTATCAAAATACATGTGGTGATCTATATGTGGGAGTTTACAGTTCTGTGTTTTATATTTATATTCAATTAACCTGCATTTCACATAATGTAATATGACTGCCAAGCTTTAAAGGAGAATTGTTTCTTTAATTTCATTATTCCACTATGAAGAGTTTGTCTCAAATGTTTTAATACTAATATAGTATTAAATGTTGAATAAGTTTTTAATAAATGAAAAAGCTTCAATTCTTGGAACTCTTAGCTTTTGACTATACTGATAATCATGTACACATGTGTTGGTATAAGTTTACTGTCAATAACTAAAAGGTCATCTACCATACGATATGAATCATGTCTGCCAGCAGACAAAATCAGTAAACTGATTTTCAACAGGAATTTATATAAAGAAGGAGAGTGGTGTCAGTTTGACTTCTGGTGGGGACCAGAAGTGACTTACCAAGTAAAGGAAAAGGATAGGGTGAAAAACAACTACCAATACCACCAAAACTACACAACAGAGGAAAGATGGCAGCAGATGGAAGAAAACAAAGGAGGTGTGCACACGCACAGAGACACAAATACTTTCTCCTCTTTCCTTCTATAAAAACATGAACTGAGTTCAATATTTCATCATGACTTAGAAAGGGAAGAAGACAGCTGAGAGCATACTAGAGATGGTAGAGTAGCTAGCAGCATTCGGAAAGACAGGAGGTGTTGTCCAAATCTGCATTCCAAGAAAAAGGACATTTGAAGGAGGAAATGACTCAAGGAAATATCCTTCAACCACTGAAAAGGAAATGCTACATGACATGAAGTTATGAACAGAAGGTCGAGACTTAAACATGCATGAGTACTATTGCAAGCATTTCCATTCATTGGTTCTATGACCTTGGGTTAGGTTAGTCTCGGTATCTTAATCACCAAAATTGTGGTATCTATTTTACACACTAACTCATCCACAGTAACTGATAGGTAAATAGAAGCTATAATTATCGTGAGTGAAACTGAAGGACAAGCACAAACGAATTTGGCCTCCAGAAATCATGTCTCAGTAACAGCAATGTACCAATCACTCTGTGATAAGCATGTGAACACTTTCAAGCATTTCTGAATGTGTTGGAAGGAGAAAATGCATGCACACTCTCCCATAATCTAATTATTTGGGAAATTCATGGAAAACGGGAAGAAAATCAAAGTTTGAAGCTGCCTTTTTAGAATATTGATTTGAAGCTGTTTATTAAGAAACAAGTTTCAATAAGAACCTTTGACCCTCCTCCCTTTCCTTCCCAAGAGATTCAAACAGAGAAACCTGTTTCAGGAAGGAGATTTCAGGAGGCTACCTTAGCCTAATAATCCCACTTCTAGGAATATATCCTAAGAAACCAGAAACACCAATCAGAAAGAATGTATGCACCCTTATGTTCATAGTACAATTTACAAAAGCTAAGATCTGGAAATAGCCCAAGTGCCCATCAGTAGATGAGTGGATAAAATAGTTGTGGTTGCCCTAGCTGGTTTGGCTCAGTGGATAGAGCATCGGCCTGTGGACTGAAGGGGCCCCAGGTTTGACTCCGGTCAAGGGCATGTACCTTAGTTGCGGGCACATCCCCAGTAGCGGGTGTGCAGGAGGCAGCTGATCGATGTTTCTAACTCTCTCTATCCCTCTCCCTTCCTCTCTGTAAAATATCAATAAAATATATTAAAAAATAGTTGTGATACATTTACAACATGGAATACTAGGCAGCAGTAAAAAAGAAGGATCTCTTACCCTATGAGACAGCACAGAGGGACCTGTAGAGTATTATGCTAAGCAAAATACGCCAGTCAGAGAAAGACAGGTATCACATGATCTCACATATGTAGAATCTAATGAATAAAATAGATCCAAAGACTTGGAGCATGGAAAAGATTGTGGAATCTCAGAAGGAAGGCAGGGGTGAGTGAGAAGAGATCAACCAAACAACTTATATGCATATATGCATAACCCATGGACACAGACAATAGGGTTCTGGAGGCCTGGGATGGGTGGCTGTGGCGGACTATAAGGGGTCAATGGGAGAAAAAAGAAGACATATGTAATACTTTCAACAATAAAGATTTTTTAAAAAAATTAAATGGAAAAATATCCATTGATTAACAAATAAACAACAACAACAAAAGAATGGTAAACAAGAGGGCTTCAGGCAGGGGCCTGTTAACTAGGTATGCACTGTGTCCCATTGTTTCTGAGTTGCCTAGCAAGTATGCTATGTATGTTTCCTCTTCCTCAACTGCATGGAAATCACCCACTCGCTTCTGAAATTTAAGACACCACCCCCTTCTCCTTTTCCAAAAATGTCATATATAGCCAACATTGCATCACTATCTTTGGAATTTTCATACCTATGTAAATTACTCATGTACATGTATCAAAAACTTTGATTTTCTCCTGTTAATTCATCTCTGTTAATTTTATGATTAGCCCAGCCAGAACTTAGAAGGTGGAAGAAAAGTATTATTATTATTTTTAATCTCACAAGTTCAACTGACATGGACTCAAATATTGAAAACCTACAACAAAATTAGCAATAAACTGAATGCACACAAGCTTTTTGTAACTCCATCCAAAATTTTTACATCATCATTCCCTTACAATTATTTCAGATCAAAGCTAGCACAGGAAACTATACTTATCACCTTAGAAACTAAGTAATATTTGGCAGCATAGAAACTAACAATGGTGGTTATACAATTTTTTAAAAAAACAACTTGGATTGATTCTTATATAGAGATAATTGTGGTCCAAAATGCATGTGTTCATTTCACACAGAAAAATTTATTTGCTGTGGTGTAAACTTAGTGTGTCATCAAACTAACAGGGAGTTTGTCAAAAATGGTAAAAAACTTCTCTTTTACAAAACAAAATCTCACAAATAAAATTCTAGGCACTGTCTTTAACTTTAGAAACAAACAAGTATATTTATCTACTAATTTTAAATATTGTTTTGGAACTTGCTGGTAACGTAATAAAAAATGAAAGGAAATAAGGAGGATAAATGTTGGTAAGAAAAGCGCATATCATTTGATACTGACATAATGACAACCTAGGAAACCACATAGATTAGTTTGGCAACAGTATCAGAAATAGTGCATTAATTTTTAAAGGTGGTCAGGTTTCTGGTTCTGCATAGTGCAAGTCAGCACTATGTCCTAACAAGTAACCTGAATCAACAGAATGATCAACAATTCTTGTATCCATAAGAGATGAGAGGATACAGGACAAACCACTGCCCTCAAAATTGGAGCAATAAACAAATCCAGGGACTGTCAGTTTACCAGAGCAGAGACTCACTCACTTGCAGAAATCACCTTGAGAACCATTGCCCTGGTAGGAAAACCTAAAATGTAATAGATAAATTATTGGAGGCTCAGTGAGGACAACTCAGACTTAAAAATCCCAGAGGGACCTAGTCATAGGAGGCCCCACAATATTGTGAGACATTGTCCAGGAGCTCGACCCTCTCACAATAGATATCAGAGAAAAAAATACCCTCAGGCTTTCAGCAGGGGGAGTGGAGAAGGAACCATCCTGAAATACTTTAGAGAGTACTCTGAACTTCTTAGAAAGGCCTGCCCTAAGAGAAACAAGTTAGCCAGTGCCTAACCTGCTGGGGGTATTAACGGAACCTGGCTAAGCTGGGGGATGAAAACACACGACTCCAGCTGGCTCTAGCTTCCTCCCACACAGAAAAAGAAAACATTTTCAATTCTGGCCCACTCTAGCCATCATCTCCTATTTACAGGGGATGGAAAAACAGAAATGTTTGTGACAATCACAGTCCAGAGACAGGCTCACTAAAAGACTGAGGCCTAATCATAGGACAATACAACACTTCTCCTCCCCCAACAACACACAACCACATTAGCAAAGGCCTACTCATGTTCAACCCATTCATCATATCCAAATATAACAAAAAAATTACAAGACAAAACCAAAGGCAAAAATAATTTTTTTAAGAAGAGCACGCATGAGAATGAGACATGGCAGGGATGTTGGAATTATCAAACCAGGAATTTGACACATCTGTTGCTGTGTGCTCAATCAGTCCTTCTGCAGTGCATAAATGGCATGCCTATACTATCTATTCCTCCCTTTCCTCCTTCCCTGCTATGTAATAACCAGGTTATTATAACAACAGCATCACACACAGCTATGTATAATATGTTAAGAGCTCTAATGGAAAACACATGAGCAGTGGAAATAGAGATGAAAATCCTAAGAAAGGACCAAAAAGAAATGCTAGAGACAAAAAAATGAACACTACATTTTATGAGCTTATTAGGATACAGCTCAAGGAAAGTGTCTCTGAGCTACAAAATAAATCAATAGAATCCTAGAAAACTGAAAAGGGGAGGACAAAGACCAAAAACAGAATATCCAGGGACTTCAGGACAACTACAAAAGATATAAAGTATGTATAGTGGGAATACTAGAAAAAGAAGAGAATAAGGAACAGAACAAATATTTGAAACAATAGTGACTGAGAATTTCCTCCAAGTTATGTCAGACAACAAACCACAGATCCTGGAAAATCAATAGAGAATACCAAATGGAATAAAATGCAATACATACATACATACATACAGGCATACCATTTCCAAATTACAAAAAAAAAATTAAAAAATCAAGATTAAAAAATCCTGAAAAAAAAAAAAAAAAAAAAAGAAAAAAAAAAAGGCGGGTGGGGGGGGGGGCAGGGAGGAGCCTCACCTTACATGTAGAGGAACAAAAATAGGAATTACAATCCATTTCTCCTCAGAGACCATGAAAGCAAGGAGAAAGAGGTGAGTGAAATATTTAAAATGTTGGGAGAAAAATCCCACCAACCTAGAATACTGAAACCTGTGAAATCATTCTTCAAAACTGAAGGAAAAATAGAAGCTTTCTCAGACAAATATTAAGGGAATTTGTTGCCACTAGACCTGCCTTGCAAGAAATATTGAAAAGATGTTCTTAGAGAAAAAGAAAATAATATAGGTCAGAAACTCTGGTCTACAAAAACAAAGTAAAGAGCCTCAAGAAGGACTAAGTGAAAGTAAAATCAAATTTTTAATTTTCTTATTCTTAATTGACCTAACAGATAAGAGCTTATTAAAAATAATACCAACAGTGTATTTCAAGATGTTTATTTATTTATCTAATATATATATA
>NW_005359840.1:2412878-2425795 GCF_000412655.1 Myotis brandtii
AAGTAAAATTAATATTAGCAATAATGATACAGCAAGAGGAAGAAATTAGGATTGTTTTGTAATTATAAGGTAGTCATACTAACCATTAAGTAATATTGAAAGTGGAGTTGAATTAGTTGAAAATATATAATGCAAACTCTAGGGCAACCACTATAAAACCGGGGGGGGAGGGGGGGGAGTATGAACGATATACTAAAAAAGGAGAGAAAACAGAACTATATGAAATGCTCAATTAGTACCACAAAAGGCACAAAACTAATGGAAGATAAAATTAGGAACAAAGAATAAGGGTAACAAGTAGAAAACAGTAACAAATTATAGATATTAATCCAATACTCACTTTGAATGTCAGTGCTCTAAATGCACAAATTAAATGACAGGATTATAAGAGTAGATTAAAAAAACACAATGAAAAATACTTTGTCTAATAAATTAACTTTTACAAGAAATTAACTTTTAAATATAGAGACTTATACAGATTAAAAGAAAATGGATGGAAAAAAATTTACCATGCTAACACTAATCAAAAGAAAGCAGGAGTAGCTATATTAATTTCAGACAAAGCAGTTTTCAAAGTAAGGAATGTTCCCAGATATAACAAATGTCATTACATAATAATAAAGGGGTCAATTTTTCAATAAAACATAGCAATTCTTAATGTGTATGTGCCTAACAGAGCATCAAACCACATGACACAAAAACTGATAGCACGGCAAGAAAAAACAGATGACTCCACTATCATAATTGGAGACTTACCACCCATCTGTCAGAAATGGACAGATTCAGCAGGCAGAACAGGGTGGGGCCAAAGGAGGCTTATAGTTGTGACTGTGCAAAGCAGAGTTTATTTTTGTACTAGAGACCTGAAATTGCTGCACTCGGGGGTGGGGGAGGGGTGTCCCTCAGCCTGGCCTGTGCCCTCTCACAGTCCGGGAGCCCTCGGGGGATGTCAAACTGACATGGGGAGCAGGCCTAAGCTGGCAGTAGGACATCCTTAGTGCTGCCATGGATGCTGGAGAAGCTCCTGCCACCGCCACTGAGCTTGCCAGCCATGAGCCCAGCTTCTGGCTGAGTGGTACTCCTCCTGTGGGAGCTCACTGACCACCAGGGGGCAGCTCCTGCATTGAGCATCTGCCCTCTGGTGGTCAGTGCACATCATTACGACCAGTCATTCTGCCGTTTGGTCGATTTGCATATTAGCCTTTTATGCCTGTGGGATCAGGTCGAAACCGGCTCTCCAACAACCCTGAGGGGTCCCAGATTGCTAGAGGGTGCAGGCCAGGCTGAGGAACCCCACTGGTGCATGCTTGGGCCCGGGGAGGGACGAGGGAAGTTGGCCAGCCAGAGAGGGACCATGGGAGGGCTCCAGGGCATGTCCGGCCCATCTTACTCAGTACTGATTGGCCAGACCCTAGCAGCAAGCTAACCTACCAGTCAAAGTGTCTGCCCCCTGGTGGTCAATGCACATCATAGCAACTGGTCGACTGGTCAGCTGTCTTCCCCCTGGTGGTCAGAGCACGTCATAGCGAGAGGTTGAGCGACCTTAGCATATCATTAGCATATACCTTTTGATTGGTTGAACGGACAACCAGATGACCAGACACTTAGCATATTAGGTTTTTATTATATAGGATTATTTTTATTAATTATTGTATTATTTTTCATGCAAAATGTAAACCTACTTTTGTCCTACCCTGTATATAGTGGAATTCAATAACATCATCAAACAACTAAATATAATTGACATCTACAAACCACTTTATCCAACAGCAAATACATATTTTTCTCAAGCTTACATGAGATATTCACCAAGATATCCCATACTGGGATATAAAACACACCTTAACAAATTTAAAAGAAGATAAATCTTTTTGGCTTTCATCATGTAAAAATTTCCAAAGCTTTTAGGAGCTCTGTGCCAGAAACATGGACAAAGATCAAATATATATTTGTTACAAATCACATTATAAAGTAAGCTATCAAAAACAGGCTTGTTAAGGATTGCTTAATAAGTGCTGCTGAAATAACTGAATAGCAAATTTGAAAAATAATTAATTAGACTGATCCTTAAACCACTGAAAAAAATAACAGATGTATTAAAAATTAAAATATGGAAAAATAAAAATACAGAAAAATTAAAAAAATAGAACAGAATGTTTATTACTTCTATGAAGAACTAATTTTCTCTTTTGAAATAACTGGAGATATAAGTAAATCAGAATAGATCATCTAAAACTTAAAATGTGGAGTCGATATTAATAGAAAATCAAAACTAAAATCAAATGGGCAGCAGTCAAGAAATATTTGTCAAATATAACACAAGAGTACTACAAAATATAACATAATTCATAATTATAAGAGAAACTCTCCATTCTTAATAGTTAGAGGGAAATGAATATATACTGGCAATTCACATGAAAGGAATACAAGGAGTAAGACACATGGCACATCTTAAATTAATAACTGTCTTCAACCCTAACAATCTCCAAATCATATTGACTGCAATTCAAACATTTAAGAAAAGATTCTGCATTCTATTGCTGCTTCATCCCCACTACTTTGGCTTCAGGTCCAGCCTTGGACATCTCTCCCCTCCACTTTGCAGGAGACCCCTAAGGTGATTGCCTGATTCTAGATTTGCCTGCCATGTTCCACATCCTGCCAACCAACCAGAGTAAGGTTTCTAAAATGTCAATCTGCCTGCATCACCAACCTTCCCCAATCATCATCCTCAGCCTAAAAGCTTTCATTTATTCCATTATGAACTTCAGGATAAATTTAATGACTCCATATTTTATACAATACCCTCCATGAACTAAGCCCTGATTCAATCTGGAAAGTAAACTCTGATACTCTTTATATTGTATTTCATTTCATTTTTTAAAAGGAAACCATCCTATATAATAAAAGGCTAATATGCAAATAGTCCCCTTGACCAGGAGTTTGACCGGGAGTTCAACTGGGAGTTTGACCAGGACCACGGTGGGGCTTGCCAGACAAATGCCTGCAGCCCCTCCCCCCAGCCAGCCCCAAGCCCGATAGCTCCCCACCCGATCAGGGGTGGGCCAGCCAACCTCCCGCGTCCCCTCCCCCGGCTGTCCCGGCTCAATCAGCCCCGATAGGGGTGGGCCAGCCCGACCCCACCCGTGCATGAATTTGTGCACTGGGCCTCTAGTATATTATGTTAATCAAGATATAACCATACACATTTCTAAAGGCTAATAGTCCTATATGAGTTATGAAAAAATTGGCCCTCCCTCTATCATCCTTACCACCACACCCTTATTTCTCCTGCTAGTGAACTGATCAGCCCTGTAGGAAGTATAGTGTAGGGCAGCAGTTCTCAACCTGTGGGTTGCGACCCCTTTGGTGGTCGAATGACCCTTTCAAAGGGGTCGCCTAAGACCATCCTGCATATCAGATATTTACATTACGATTCATAACAGTAGCAACATTACAGTTATGAAGTAGCAACAAAAATAATTTTATGGTTGGGACACAACATGAGGAAATGTATTTAAAGGGCCAAAAGGTTGAGAACCACTGGTGTAGGGGAAAGAGTGCAGTCTGGAGTAGGATAGAAAGTAAGGGATTAAGATTCCCCTTCCCCTTCTACATTTTAAAATGAAGAAGCTATTTTGGGAGGGACAGGCATGGATTCTGAGTTTGAGGTACCTTCCACAGGTAGAGATGCTCAGTCATTGTTTGAAAAGTATGAATCTAGAGTTCAGGATAAAGGTCTGGCTAAAGAGAAGCATACACTGAAGGGAGTGAGTCAGGTAGCTTCAGTGAGATATATGAATGAATAAACCTAGGATAGAAGCTTGCAGAAACCTCAAGGTTCAGAAATCTGGAAAGATTAAAACAGCACCTCGCAGTGGATTACTCCAACCTAATTCTATGCTCACATTATATATACAATATTATTGAAATTAATGACTCCATCCATTAAATTCCCGAAATTATTCAATAAAACAAGGGCAGCTCCATTGGGCCACCATAAAGAAACAGTATTGCCCAGGTGTGGCTCAGTGATTGAGCGTTGACCTAAGAACCAGGAGGTCACAGTTCAATTCCCAGTCAGGGCACATGCCAGGGTTGTGGGCTCAATCCCCAGTAGGGGGGTGTACAGGAGGCAGCCAATCATTGCTGCTTCTATCTCTTTCTCCCCCTCTCCCTTCCTCTCTGAAATCAATAAAAATAGAGAAAAAGAAAAAAAAAGGAAAAACAACAACAACAGCATATTGACTCTCCTTGCGCAAGCAATATTAATACAAGCTGAATGTCTTTTAGGCCTTTTTAGGATATGGAGGTAACATATTCTTCATTTACAAATTTTACTTAAGCCCATTTTAGTGTTACTTGCAAATCACTCCACCTGGAATGGTGACTTCTCCAACAAAGGCTTAAGAATCTGTCCAAACTGCTATATAAGAAGCATCCCCTTTAGTGCCCTCGGAGGGCACTGCAGAGGCTCCCTGTCATGCCTCAGGAGTTGCCCCTGGGCTCCTGATGCCAAAAAGTGAATCTCCTCAGTCCTGAACTGTCTACCACTGCAGCAGCAATTCCTGGCTGCACACTTGCCTCTCCTGCAAATAGATGATCTCACACCCTGACCCTATGGCCCTCCGTATTCAGTAATCCACTGTGCCTATGGTTATGGAAGCAACACGCTGCAAGCTTGGCATGGCCATCAAGGCCTCATTGCTACAGGATAAAGCCAATCCTGGGCCTCTGGAATATCCCAACTGCAAGAGGGGGTGGCCTCCCCTGTCCTCAGTCCCTTGCCATGGTGCCCAGGAAGTTCCCCCTCTTCCAGACTCCTACCCTGCCTGAGAAGCCCCTTGAAGTCAATGAAGTGAGTACTAATATAGATAGCATGGCCATCATCATACATGATGAAGCTCAGTGGAGAACTGCTAGTTTTCATTTTTTTTTAAATATATATATTTTATTGATTTTTTTTTTAGGGCTAGAGAGGTAGAAACATCAATGAGAGAGAAACATTGATCAGCTGCCTCCTGCACACCTCCTACTGGGAATGTGCCCGCAACCAAGGTACATGCCCTTGACCGGAATCGAACCTGGGACCTTTCAGTCCACCGGCCGACGCTCTATCCCCTGAGCCAAACCGATTAGGGCAATTTTCATTTTTTAATGAGTAGGCTCCTGATAAAGGATGGGACCCAAAGGTTAGCACACTTGATTGGATTTCAGGCAGTCATCTTATCACTGAATACCCTTGCCAACCACTGGACCCATCTGTACATTTGTACAAACCTTTGGGCTATTGCCAAAGAGTTGCCCTATGTTATGGGTTGAATTGTATCCCCTAGGAAAGCTATGCTGATATCCTAACCCTCACTTCAGAATGTGACTTTATGTGGAAATAGAATCATTATAGATGTAAATAGTTAACATGAGTTCCTATGCCAGAAGGCAGGTGCCACCTTGGGCTGCTACAACAAAGACTACCCCTTCCCTACCACTGTCCATGTACCATTAACTCAGATTGTTTGCTACATGAGGATAACTTCTCAGTGAGGTGCCTCAAGCACAAGGTGAGACTCTGGAGTTGAGAAGGTGGTGGGCACTCCTCATAGAATAGAAATGATCCTGCTGTGTGGCCACACCCTGCTCTGTGCTGCTGTGCCTGCCCTCCAGCCCCTCCTCTGAAGTCCTTACATCACACTCAAACCTTGACATCACAAGAAAGAAAGGCCCAAGAAGTCTGAATGGCTGTTTCCATGCACACAATCTCCATAGTGACAGTGTGGAGGGAGGGGTGTGATGGGAAAGGGTGGAAGCATTAAAAGGGAGGGATGAACACATCTATCTATACCAGGGGTGGGCAAACTTTTTGACTCGAGGGCCACAATGGGTTCTTAAACTGGACCGGAGGGCCGGAACAAAAGCATGGATGGAGTGTTTGTGTGAACTAATATAAATTCAAAGTAAACATCATTACATAAAAGGGTACGGTCTTTTTTTTTTTAGTTTTATTCATTTCAAACGGGCCGGATCCGGCCCGCGGGCCGTAGTTTTCCCACGGCTGATCTATACCAATAAAAAGGTAATATGCTAATTAGACCGATGTCTTCTGGATGTCCTTCCTGACAAAGTCACAGTGGTGGGGGCCAAGGCAGAGGTGGTTAGGGGCCATCAGGCAGGCAGTGGAGCAGTTAGGGGCCATCAGGCTGGCAGGGGAGCAGTGAGAAGTGATCAGGCCAGCGGGGGTGCAAACAGTGAGGGGCGACAGGCTGGTGGGGGAGCAAGTGGTTAGGGGCAATTAGGCCAGCGGGGATGCAAGCGGTTCGGGACGACCAGGCTGGCGGGGAAGCAAGCGGTTCGGGGTGACCAGGCTGGCGGGGGAGTAAGCGGTTCGGGGTGACCAGGCTGGCGGGGGAGCAAGCGGTTCGGGGTGACCAGGCCGGCGGGGGTGCAAGCATTTAGGGGTGATCAGGCCAGTGGGGGCGCAAGCAGTTAGGGGCAATCAGGCAGGCAGGCAAATTGATTAGGGGTGATCAGGCAGGCAGGCAGATGAGCGGTGAGCAGCCAGTGGTCCCGAATTGGGAGAGGGATCCCTGCGGGATTGGGTCTAAACTGGCAGTCGGACATCCCCCAAGGGGTCCCAGAATAAAGAGGGTGCAGGCCGGGCTGAGAGACCCCCCTCCTATGCACGATTTTGTGCACTGGGCCTCTAGTTTATATATATAAAAGGCCAGTAAGTATAACGGCACTGACCACCAGGGGGTAAACTATCAACGCAGGAGTTGCAGAGCAACAGCAACTTTTCAGAGTGCCCTCTTGCACTCCAGGACCCCTCGGGGGATGTTGGATGCCGGTTTTGGCCCAATCCTAGGAGGCCGAGGGACCCCACCTGCCAGAGGGAGCCTACTCACTCTGCTGATGCCCTTCAAGCCCGGGCGCTGCCCCAGGTGCGGCCAGCCGGGGAGGGACTGCGGGAGGTTGGCTCCAGGGCATGTTCGGCCTGTCTTACCCAGTCCTGCCCTGCCGGCCACCTAATTAATTTCTTTTCAATGTGCATGAATCCATGCACCAGGCCTCTAGTATATATATAAATCTATTTTTAGTCTAAAAAGACACACTATCCCTTTTGATTGTATTTTGAATTATCTAGTTAAATAATTCCAAATTGGTTCCAATAACAGTGAAATTTAAATGTGAAATTGAACTCAACAAACTCTCACCTCATAAAGGACAGGAGTTTGATGGTTAGCCTGTCTTGCACCAATTCAGACATCTCTAGATCCAAGATTGAAAGCAGATGAACCACCCAAAACCTTCATTTGTCTCAAAGTGGGAAGTTTGGGGGCAGGGGGGGGAAACAGGGGATAGTCCATGTTTTCAAGAGTGGAAGAATAATGTTTAAAGACAAAAATAAATTTTTTCATTTCCAGAAAAAAAAAAAAAAAAGATGAGGTCCTAGTTGAATAGGGCAGGCTTCTAATTCAATAAGACTGGTATCCTTACAAAAAGACTGCCAGGTAAAGAAAGAGAGGCAGAGAGAATGCCATCAATATTACAAAAAACCAGTGTCCCTAATGCCATAACAACCAAAAACTGGCACAGGTAGGCAGGTCTGCGAGCACTGCAAGGCACGTGCAGGTGGGCAGGGCCACATGATTTCATGTGCTGGGCTTCTAGTCCTAATATATATAAAGAACTAGGTGCCCATCATGACCGAACAGGTGATCGGTCACCATGAAGTGCATGGAGCACCTCTCGATTCCCCCCCTCCCCCCGCCCCCGAGCTGCTCATCAGGAGGGGGGCTGGCAGTGGGGTGGGACTGGGGACTGTTGAGTGGCAGAGGCAAGCTGCTTCGCGGGGTGGCTGTGAGCTTAGCAGAGCAGTCACCCGGGTGGCAGCGAGTTTCCTGAAGTAGTTGCGGGGTGGGGGGAGGGGGGAGTTTCACAGAATATCCAGTGGTGAGCTTTGCGGGGCAGCAGCAAGCTTCACAGAGCAGTCGAGGGGTGGAGGGAGCCTCGAGGAGCAGTCGCGGGGGTTTGCGGACCATCCTGGGGCAGGGAGCTTCACGTAGCATCACAAGGCAGCAGAGGCCATGCGATGGAGGCCAGGCTAGGCCTAGGGACCCTAACCGCACACGATTTTGTGCACGATGGGCCTCTAGTATATAATAATAAAAGCATAATATGTAAATCAACCGAACGGCTGAACAGCAGAACAACTGTTCTGACGACCACACTATGACACGCAATGGCCAGGCCAGCCAAGGCGGGTGCAATGCGATTGGTTGTGGGGCCCACTGTTGCCCCACGATCGCCCAGCAGAAGGAGGCCCAGGTCACCGGCCAGCAGGGCGATCAATCGGGGGGCTTCACAATCACCCCTAAGAGGGAGGCCCAGGCCACCCTCTGCAGGGTGATCGATCGAGGGGCTCCATGGAACTGGGGGGATGTGGCAGCAGATGCAGGCAGCGCCAGGCTTAGGCAAGTGTGGGCAGGGGGACAGGGGGGCCTTGAGGCAGCCGAGGCTGCAAAGGCCTACCCTTGCACATTTTTCGTGCATCAGGCCTCTAGTGTGAAGATAAAGGCAGTGGTTGGAGTTATGCTGCCACAAACCAAGGATCTCCGGTGGCTCCCAGAGTTGAAAGAGTCCAGGAAGGACCCTCCCCTGAAGGCTTCAGAGAAAGCACAGATCAGCAGACACCTTAATTTCAGATTTATAAGCCCCAGATCTGTGTAGAAATAATTTTTTTCTCCATTTTATTTTTTAAAAGCAATTATTTTCAGTTACAGTTGATGTACTAGTTTCAAGTGTACAACCAGGGATTAGAAATTATGTAACTTACAAGTGATCACCATGATAAAATCTAGTACCCATTTAACATCATAGATAGGTATTAGAATATTTAATTTCTTTTTTAAAACCATCCAGCTTGTGGTACTTTGTATGGCATCCCTAGGAAACTGATTCATCCTGTTTGGGCTAGAGAACTATGGAAATTTCCTGCTCACAGATATTCAAACTATACATCAAATACTAAGGCCAAGATCTCACCAGAACCCTCCTATTCCCAATGAAGTTCCAGGACTTACGCATAATGAGTAAGGCACTCATTTCAATTCTCAGCACACACAAAACTGTGATCCCAAAGAAGGTATTCAATGGAACTGCCACCCAGCAGGTAGTTTGAGAGATATAAACAGAGCCTTAAAGCACTTCTATTTAAGTTACAAAGTAGCAAATGGTTACCTTAGCTGGATGACAATTTTTTTGTCAGAGGCATTGATAGTCTAAAATTACATCTTCTGGGATATATATTCCCTACACCAATTCCCTACACCTGGCCCTCAATGCTTTCATTGATCATAAAGGTCATTTTTTGAAGACCACCTTACATTGTGACCCTCTCCCTCCTGGTCCTAGGGAGGCACTTATACTGCTCTCCAAACTCTTATTCATCACCCAAGTTTAAATTGATATGAAGACATCAATAGGTCAATTGTAGCATAAAGCCAAAATAAAGGGCCAATATCATTGTTCTGTCTTGACATCTGGGGAAACAGAGAGGGTTTCCAGTGACCTATCTACAAGTTCCCCTCCTTACTAGACTCACAAGCAACTGTTCTTATTGAATGCACCAGGCACACACAATTCATACATATCCCCGAGCAGTGGGTTTCACTTTCCTGCTAGTGTGCAGAATTATTTTTAAAGGATGTTATTATTTTCTCTATAATCAACATTCACTTATATTTACCCACCTACTTATACTTTCTGTTACTCTTTTTTTTTTAAACTGCATTGCATATTTTTCATCTGGGATCATTTTCATTTTACCCAATATAGTCTCTGTTTTAGTGAGAATCAGTTGACAATCAACTAAGTGACTTAGTTTGTCTAAAAATGTATTTTTCCTCATAGAGATCTTTGCTGAATATAGGACACTAAGTTGGCCATTATTTTAATACTTTAATAATGTCCTTTTACTGTATTCTGGCTTCCATTATTTCTTTTAGGTCACTTTTATCATTTCTCATTTGAAGACAATTCTTTCCTGGATGTTTTGGTACTTTTCTCTTTGCTCTTATATTTATCAATTTAATTTATTAATTTCTTTAATCCACATATTTATCCACATAATATTGCTTGCTCCTTACCGCTTGGCTCACCACTCCTTATTTTTCTGATAAAAGCCTCCATCTTGTTATCTATATTCTTAAACATAGTAACCACCATTCTTTTTATGTCCATGTCTGATAACTCCAAAAAATGGGGACATTCATGAATCTGTTTCTATTATTTTTTTCATTTCATCCTGCTTCTTGGCATACCTTGCAATTTTTGTTCCAATGGTAAGATAGTATAAATGAAAACATATAGAGGCTCTGGATCCTGTGATTTTTCTAGTGAAAATTGAGATTACAAAGTGATAGACAAATAAAGTGGAGGTAAATCATGTTGATCAAATTAGGAACTGAGCTGGCTAGAAACTGGGTTTAGAATATCTGTTTTATTTCCATTCCTAGGGAGCAGCCTTCCGGGGGTCTCAAGACAAAGTCTGGAGTGTTTACTAGGGTCCTTACTTTTCTGCTAGTCCTGAACTACTTTGGGTCATGTTCATTCTCTAAGAATACCTAAAACTTCATTCTGTTTTTCAGTATTTTGTTAAGTTTGTTAGCCTATGACCTCGCATAGCTTAATAATATAGCAAATACATACCTCAAAGGGAAATGCTAGAGTTTCAGACTCACTTTTCTGTTGTTACCCTTCTCCCTCAGGATTCTAGGCCCCTCAAAAGTACTGGCTGAATTGGCATCCTGGATATTTATCTGTCCAGACCTGAGAGATTGCCTGAAACTTTGTTTAGTGTCTCTGCTTCTTAACTACATACCTCTGTTCAGATTCTCAGCCTCCTTCTTTATAGCAAGATTTTTAAAAATGCTCCAAGGAAAGTGTCTAAAAATGTTTGCTTACCTCTCTGGTGTTCCTTTGCTCCCCTCAAGTTGCCTCAGCAGCTCTCTGATGTTTTTTAAAATGTATGTGTGTGTGTGTGTGTGTGTGTGTGTGTGTGTGTGTATGTATGTATGTATGTGTATGTGTATGTGTGTGTGTATATATATATATATACATATATTGATTTCAGAGAGGGAGGGAGAGAGAAACATTGACGATGAGACAGAATCACTGATCAGCTGCCTCCTGTAAACCCCACACTGGGCATCGAGCCTGCAACCCAGGCATATGCACTGACCAGGAATTGAACAGTGACCTCCTGGTTCATAGGTCGCTGCTCAACTACTAAGCCATGCTGGATGGGCTCTGATGCTTTTAGATAGTTTTGTTTTATCTCCAGTTTTCTATTATTTTCATAGCAGGAATGTTAGCCTGCTACAAGCTACTCACTCCATTGTATTTGGGATCATAAATTCCCTGCCTACTCTATTCTTGGCGTCAGTTAATGGCATTCCTATTCACTCAGGATTCCAAACTAGAAACTGGAGTTGTATCTACTGTCACTCTTAAGTCCTACTGATCACAAAATCTCTTGGATTTTACATGACCAATATCTCTAATCTAGTCTTTTATCTCAATCCTCATTTTTTTACTCATTTGGGATTACTTATCATCTTCCTGAAACCAATCTTTCTCCACTCCAGGTCATCCTTCATATTGAGAACATTGCACTTTTCTAATAAAATAATACCATTTTGCATCCATTGTGGTTTCCTCCATTTTTCACAGATTGAAGTACATCTCTTTAACTTATCACAGGCCCTCGCCTTTGTCTTCAAACCATCTACTCAATAATCTGCTACTCTCCTATATGAACTCTATATGCCTATTATATAATTTCTTGTTAACTGTATGCCTTTCATTCCCTCTAAGATGTTCCCCTTCTTTGTTAGCATGATTCTATCTTCAAAACCCAAATCAGATAGTATTTTCATAGTATGAAATCTTCTCTACCTACCATAATTAAGGATAATTGCTTTTCTGTGATGGTCACATACTACTTTCTTGGTACTCGGATAAGAGCAATTTATGTTCATCAGTTTCATAAACATCTTTTTCAGTAGGCCAAAACTTATTCCAGGGCAAACATGCAGTCCTATTAATATTCATATTTCCAGTACCTAGCACAGTGCCTGGCATATAAAAACTTAATAAATTTATATTGAGTGAACTACGAAACTAAAATAGAACTAGCTAGAGAAGTAACAATGCCCAATTTTGACAAGAATGAAACTGCTGGAGGAATTTATTTCTGTGGGCTAATTTAATTGGTAAAAGCTTTGTAGCAAGGGCCATAATTATGTTAAAATTGACTTGTAATTCCACCCCTAGGACTTCATTCTCAAGAAATTATTCCACTGGTGCTTCATCCACTCGACACAGTGTGTGTGTCTCACCCACATCCTACCCTGCACTCCTACAGATGCCTCAAGCACCCCGGACCTGGCTCAGGCAGCACCTGGACGGCAGTGAGGAAGTGGCATGCTAGGTGGCCACGAGAGCACCTACCCGCAGGGTTACAGGACACCTGAGCAGTGTTCTGGGCCCTGCTGAGAGGATGCAACACTGAGTTTCTCCATGTCCCTAACAACAAGAACTTGCTGAAGAAATTTGCCTTGGGGTAAAAAAAAATGGTATGGACATCATTCCTTGGGATATGACTTTACTTACAAAGCACCCTTAATGGAATTCCTAATGAAACGCCTCAAAGAAAGCCAAAAAGGAAAACCATGTACATCAAAGAACACTGAATGGCCTCCTTATAAATCCATGATAGACTTGGTGTGCACCTCTGAAGTGAACTAAGAGACCTGTGAACTGAATGAAGCTTTCCAAGAATGGTCAGTATACTGAGTATATTGGGAGATGCCTCTTTCTGCTGAACAGAGGAAGGACACAGAAGCCATGTTACAGGA
>NW_005359840.1:2425841-2449396 GCF_000412655.1 Myotis brandtii
ATATTATTTATATTTTAGAGGCCCAGTGCACAAAATTGGTGCATGGATAGGGTCCTAGGCCTGGCCAGCAATCAGGGCTAATCGGGGCCTTCCAGCTGCAGGCCAGGGCTTCCCTTCCCCAGCTGCCAGCTGCTGGCTGCTTGCCAGGGCTATCCTTCATTCCGTGCTGACCCCTGGTGGTCAGTGCATGTCATAGTGAGCGAACTCCTGGTCTCCCGGTCAAACTCCTGAGGGGACACTTTGCATATTAACCTTTTATATATATATAGAAGATTTATAGATTTCAGAGAGGGAGAGAGAGATAGAAACATCAATGATGAGAGAGAATCATTGATTGAATGCCTGGAATCAAGCCCACAACCCAGGCATGTGCCCTGACTGGCAATCGAACCATGACCTCTTGGTTCATAGGTCAATGCTCAACCACTGAGCCATGCCGACTGGGCTTCTTTTTTTAATTGAATAAATTTGACATATAACATTGTGCAAGATTAAGGTACATAGTGTTATTTTAATATAATTAAATATTGTAATATGATTGCTGATATAGTGATATTCAACACATTATATAATTACTAGAGGCCTGGTGCACAAAATTCAGGCACAAGAAGGGTCCTAGGTATATGTACCCCAACTTTTTTATGAATTTATCTGTTATGAGTGTTTGGGTTGTCTCCATATCTTGGCTACTGTGAATAATACTGCAATAAACATGGGATATCACAGCAGACTTTAAGTAACATACAACTTACAGTGTTTGTTCAAGGCAAAGACAATGCAGTTCTAGAAGAGATTGATCAGTTATGGCAATTACAGATTTTAGACACTGTGATTAAAAAGGACACTTTATACAAAATTATTTCAGGGAACTTAAGACTGGACAGTCCACCATGGCTGATGCCATGTAATCTGCCTTGCTCTCAAACCTGAATAGGATCAATCAGGAGGCACTCAACAAGCATATAATGAAATGCAAAAATGAAGAAAGAGAAGGGACTTGAAAGTTTGAGCCCAGGGTATCCAAAATAAGAGCAGAGTAAGCTGACTGAGCTAAGGATACAAATGAAGAAGAAAGCAAAGCCTCTGGTGGATGATGATATCTCCCCCAATAATGACGTATTTGGGTGGATGAATGAAGATGTAGTAGATGATGGTAGTGTATTTTTTGAGGCTCACACACTGGAATATGAACATGATTTATAAGAAGCAGAAAGGACTTGGAGGCAGAGAGGAAGCTATGGAAAAGAATCACATTCACTTGTTAAAGAATGAAAATGAAGTAAATATGTGAGGCATTAGCTCTGCTGATAAATATGCAGGAGGAGTTAAACTGACAGACCATCAGCTACCATAGAAGTCTGCACTATGTACTATGTTTATACATGAACTCTGCTTTAAGAGAAGTCAGTCATTATCTGTTACTTTATTTTTCTTAAATATATATTTTTATTGATTTCAGAGAGGAAAGGAGAGGGAGAGATAGAAACATCAATGATGAGAGAATCATTGATTGGCTACCTGCTGCATGCCCCCCACTGGGGATAGAGCTCACAACCCAGGCATGTGCCCTTGACCAGAATCGAACCTGGGACCTTCAGTGCACAGGCTGACTATCAACTGAGCCAAACCAGCTAGGGCATAAGATACAGTTTATAAAATCAAAACTCTTGAGTAGTATTGTCTACAATTTTTCCAATTAGATATATTATAGTTTTTCAATGTATTTAAACATAATTTGTGACAAATTAAAAACCTAAAGTTACTATTGATTAGACTTTAAAAAGAGGAAAGAATTCTTAAAAGCAAAAAATAAGAGGCATCAAAAAATCCTCTCTAGTGTTTATTTAAATCAGTAAAAATTATGATGCAAAATATATGACTAAATTTAGAAAAACAGGTTAATAAATAAATTATGGCCTATTGGCACTATAAGCTACTAAGTATGCATTAGAATTATGATAATTTTTAAAAACTGTAGAAACACTGAACACTATTTGTGATATAATATTAAGTGAAGAGGAAAATGTTCAATACTATAGTATAAGTGCAGCTGTGTAGAAAATATATAACTGTAAAATGTACAATAATGAAAAATTATCACTTTATGTTAGCACTATATGTATATATATAAAACATTTGATATTTAATTTAAGGTAATATCTTCAATAAAAAATAGTGATCATTAACAATCAAAATCATCATTATATCCACTTTCTAAACAATAAAGTATTATAACCAGACTAGAGGCCTGGTGAATGACATTCGTGCACTGGAGGGGGAGATGGGGGTGTCCCTCAGCCCTGCCTGCACCATCTTGCAGTTTGAGACCCCTCAGGGGATGTCCATGTAAGCCGGCAGTCAGACACTCCCTGAGGAGTCCTTAGTGCTGCCGCAGGGCAAGAGAGGCTCCCACCACCACCGCTGCACTCGCCAGCCATGAGCCCGACTTCTGGCAGAGCTGCACTCCCACTGTGGGATCACACTAACCACCAGGGGGCACCTCCTGCTTTGAGCACATCATAGCGACCATTCTTCTCGTTCCGCCATAATGGTTGCTGGGCTTTTATATATATAGACTAGAGGCCTGATGCATGAAATTCTTGTGGGTGGGTGGGTCTCTCAGCGCAGCCTGCACCCTCTCGGAATCCGGGACACCTCAGGGGATGTCTGACTGCCAATTTAGACCCCTCACTCCTAACTGCCTGCCTGCTCGCTTCTTACCGCTTGGCTCACCACTCCTTCCTTAGTGCTGCCACAGAGACAGGAGAGGCTCCCGCCACTGCCACTGTGCTTGCCACTGTGGGAGCACACTGACCCCCAAGGGGCAGCTCCTGTGTTGAGTGTCTGTCCCCTGGTGGTCAGAACACATCATAGCGATCGGTCATTCCGCCGTTCAGTTGATTTGCATATGAGGTTTTTATTATATAGGACTAGAGTCCTGGTGCACAAAATTCATGCAGTGGAGGAGGGAGGGTCCCCTCAGCCCAGCCTGCACCCTTTCCAATCTGGGACCCCTCAGGGGATGTCTGATTGCTGGTTTAGGCCCGATCCCCAGGACCTCTCACAAT
Source organism: Myotis brandtii (assembly GCF_000412655.1). Classification (NCBI taxonomy): domain Eukaryota; kingdom Metazoa; phylum Chordata; class Mammalia; order Chiroptera; family Vespertilionidae; genus Myotis; species Myotis brandtii. The sequence continues at coordinate 2,428,910 of NW_005359840.1, forward strand.
CCAGGACTGCTGGCTCCTAAGTGCTCACCTGACTGCCTGCTTGATCACCCCTAACTACCCCTCCCTGCCGGCCTGGTCACCCCCTACTGCCCCCCCCCTGCTGGCCTGGTTGCCCCACACAGCCTGCTGTTTGGTTGTTTGGTCGCCCCTCACTGCGCCCCCTCTGCCAGCCTTCGCTCCACACAGCCTGCTGTTAAGTCATTTGTTCATCCCTCACTAACCCCCTGCCGGCCTGGTTGCCCCACACACCCTGCGGCTCAATTGTTTGGTCGTCCTTCACTAACCTGGTTGCCCCATGCAGCCTGCTGCTCAGTGGTTTGGTTGTCCTTTAATAACCCCCCTGCCGGCCTTGTCGCCCCACTCAGCCTGTTTGGTCATCCATTCGGTTGTTTAGGATGTGATGGCCCCTTGCTCTTTATATATATAGATACTACAAAATAGTTCTGTCCTAATAACTCTCACTAAAAATGGTAGTCTATGGAATCTTATTAATGTAATATAATATATTCTATTAATAGATCATCATAGTAAAATAATTTTTGGTATCAAATGTACTATCTTGTACATTAAAAGATTAAAAAACAAAGTAACATTGTTTCCCAAATGAAATTCTGGAAATTCACATTTCCTAATGCAGTTTTGTTTCTGGAAAATAAGATTAAAAAGAACACAGAGTTCTCCCTAATGATGAAAAGATTGCTGGGAGAGTGGGATGTCCATATAAAAAGAGTCATGTATATATGACAAAATTCGTACACTGAGGGCGGGGGTGTCCCTCAGCTCAGCCTGCACCCTCTCGCAGTCTGGGACCCCACAGGGGATGTCACCTGCTGGCTTAGGCTAAGCTGGCAATCAGACATCCCTCTCACAGTCCAGGGCTCTCACAGTCCAGGGCTCTCACAGTCCGGAACCACTCACTCCTTACTACCCACCTGCAGTAGAGGCAGGAGAGGCTCCCACCACTGCCGCTGTGCTCGCCAGGTGTTAGCCCAGCTCCTACATCTGCCCCCTGGTGGTCAGTGCGCATCATAGTGACTAGTTGTTCCACCATTTGGTCGATTTGCATGTTAGGGTTTTATTATATAGGATGAATTGACAAGGAGGTAAAATGCAAAAGTAATAAGACAGGACTCTATTTTCTATTAGAAAGAAAATAAAAATGCATCTAATTAGCAGTGAATATGGAGGAATTCAGAATGATACTTAAAATACCCTGCAGTTAAATAAAAGACAACCATTTTTTATTTTGTTTAATAAGATTTGCAAGTTTCAACCAAAATAAAATTTGAGATTAAATTTCAAGTCACATGTACTTAAGGATTTCCACCTGAAATATCCACATCTCTAACTACAACAGCAGCTGCTTGCTGCTCTTGTCCTATCAATTATACTGACTGAGCATGTGTCAGAAAGAATAGAGATGTGGTTCCAAGTATGTATGCGGTACACAAAGACTTAGCCAACCATTTAAGAATCTTAAACAGTCGATCAATATCCTTAATTCTGGTGAGATTCATAAGTTTGTATTTTTGAAAAATAATAAACCACTTATGCATTATTTTCTCACACAAAAGTCTCTATCACTAGCATCCAAAGTCTCCACACTACTTGTCTTATTTGCTTAGGGAAAACTTATAGTTGTATATTTTTTTATGTTCCTCAGACAGGATGGCTAATTCTCTTTTCATGGCTTCTTATTTACAGAATAAGCACTTTCAATAGATGACTTCAAGGTATGCTATTCTCAGCTGATTCTTCCCTACACCTAGTATTCTCCCTCTCTGATCATAGCCAATATCATCAATGATCTTCAAGATCAGAAAACTTGCTTTCTTGGTATATTTTTGTGAAAAAATAATTTTATATATCTATATGTAACCTCAGTTACCTAATCTTCTTCAATTGGTTTTCCTTTGGCTTTTAATAAATATTAACACACACACACACACACACACACACACACACACACACACTATTGTATCAAAACATTTTAGTTAATTCAAAACTAAACAAAATATTAACCCCTAGAGTGCTGGGGAGCGCGATTGCGCTACTCCTGTCTTTCGCCAAAAGTGCCGGGAGCGCTATCAAAGCTTCGAAATGGCGTCCAGTTCTAAGTCTGCCTTTATTAGTGATAATGATATTGCTAAATATGTCAATGTAGTAAAGGTTTCCTTAAGTTTTTGAATATGTAACTTCATTTACTTGCGATTCATATTTTTTTTTCCTAAACTGCTGTAAAATCAGCAAAAATGCCTTGGCAATTTTAGCATAGTTCCTAGGATATTGGTTGGCACTCAAAGGGTTAAAATATAGACCATAGAATATTGGTACTGTATTTTGTATGTAACATAATGCTTATAGCATACTATATAATAAATGTAGGTAAAATTAATCAGTGGCCAAAATATACCCACTATCTTTATTATCTCACCTTTACCTGAATCCACATAATACAGCACAATATTTATACATTTTTATGATACTTATAGTACTTTGTTCTGCATTATACTAATTTTTTATTTTTATATTATCTGTCCTTAAGGCAGCTAGGTATAAGGAAAGAACACCAAGCTTAGCTTTAGACAGATCTGAGTTGAAATTCAGAGTCTACTGACTTTGGTTCAGCTCTTGCAACTCTCTGAGCCTCAATTTCATCATGTGTAAAATAGGTATAGTTATATTTAGCATATACAATTCTAAGAACTAAATGAAATGAGCATGTAAGCTGGTCAATAATGTTTGTTACTCCTTCATCCACCACAAAGTAGACTGAGCTTTCTGTCCATTGTATTATTTTTTAAAATTGATCTTTCCCTCCTCACCCCTCAGCCAGTAATTTAAGCATGGTATATACAGGATGGTGCAGAAGTAGGTTTACAGTTGTGAGTGTGCAAAACACAAAGTTTGTTCCCGTATTATTATTTAATAATTATTGTGTTGTTTGCCATACGAACAACTGTAAACAAACTTTTGCCCCATACTATATATAATTAATTCTTACTAAATAAATGAATTATATGTAGGTATATCTGTCTTTGTGTCTTCCATTTCAGGAAAATTACTTTAAAGACAAGAATAACCTCATAATATTTTCTCATGTTAGCTAACAATATTTAGTTAATGCTATGTGCTAACTCCTAAACTAAATGATTAGATACTTTATTTTACATATTGCAGTCATCTATAGCAACTTCCTAAAATATTCAATAAGCATTTTATTCATTTAACAAACATCTATTAACTTTATTACTTGAAATTGCCATAAAGTGAAACATATTTCATTACAATGCTTAAAGAAATGTGGCATTTGGTCATGTAAGGGTCATTTGACTATGGTTAAGTGAATGGTAAAATAGATCTTATATCAAAATATACCAAATGCCCTTGCCATTGCTCCAGTAAAGTAGAGCTAGAAATAACATTTCTTCCTTTGTTCTGGATTTTAGATATCTGCCCCCAACCTCCAACCCTATGCTGAATAAAAGGAAATAAATTTACAGGTAACTATATATACAAATCCTTCAAATATGTTTCATAAAATTCTATACCAAAGTCTGGTATCTCCTTTTATTCCTATTTTTAAAAATATATTCAATCTATTAAAGCAAATAAGCAAAATAAGCATCAGGATTGTTAAAATTTCCAGATCCCTGCTTCACAGAGCTATTGCAAACTTCCTGGTGGACAAGTACAGACAAACTAAAGGCTGTCCTCCATTTCACATCTGATATAGCTTGCACTGATCACGACCATCCTGGTTTTGCTTATTCTGTTTTCCTTTGCATCTTTAATATTATATTTCAGCAATAAGGAAGTGGCACTGAATGTGCCACACTAGGGATTGAGCTCACGACCTGGGCATGTGCCCTGATCGGGAATCGAACCATGAACTCATGGTTTATAGGTCACCATTCAACCACTGAGCAACACTGGCTGGACTGTTTATTAACATTTGGGAAGTTTTCTTATTTTCTGTTTCCAAGTTGTCTTGATAGAATTAAACTTAACTGTGTCTCTAAGTCAGTTTAGTAGTATCATAAAGTGAATTAACATATAGATGTCTTTTAACCTAACACTTAAAACTTTTTTTTCCATTCAAATAAATCAACCTACTTTAAAACAGAACTTTTAAAAGAGTAATAAAAATAATAATAGGGATCAGTTATTGAGAACCCTCTATGTGTTAGGCAAGGTGCTAATTTAAGTGCTTTACATAGATTATTTCATTAAATTTCCTCACAAAAATACAATGCCATAGGTACTGTTATGATCCACGATTTTACAAATGAGAAAAATACAACACACAGGAGGTCAGCAACTTGCACAAGGTCACAGCCAGCAAGGGGAGGAAGTAAATTTGAAGAATCAGGCATTCTCTCTCCAGAGGCAACAGTACTAGTTTCAGACTAAACCCCAAAGAATTCATGTTATTTGAGGATTCCAGTTAGTAAAGTACCAGAAAGCACGTCATACTATATTATTGAAATGTTACTTTACTCTATTTAGTGTTACACTAGACTCTGAGATCTTCAAGGGTAAAAAGAATTTTTTAATTCACCTTTGAATCACAGATATAAGAAAATATTTGACACCTAAGTGCTTGCTGGATTAATGCCAACGAGGCAACTGAGCAATAAGCAAATGCAAAGTTGAAAATGCCATTGTCATAGGGAAAATAGGCAAGAAACCATGAAAATTGGCCTGGGTTTGTTCATGAGGACACCTTGATTACAAAGAAGTGAACAATCAATCTATCTTAAAACACACTTCACAGTATAATTCCGGTATTTTATAAAGGAGGTTTACAGACCTGTCGAGTACCTAGAGTTGATTTCTCATGGCAAATTTTCATGAAATTGAAAGTAAAAATACAACTGTGAAGGCTTATCCTTTATTTATTTATTTTTTCAATCCTCACTCAAGGATATTTTTCCATTGATTTTTTAGAGAGTGGAAGGAAGGGGGAGGGACAGAGAGAAAAAACATCGATGTGAGAGAGAGACATCGATTGGTTGCCCTCCTCACACCCCAAACAGGGCCAGGGACCAAACCTGCAACCAAGGTATGTGCCCTTGACCGGAATCGAACCCAGGACCCTTTGGCCCGTGAGCTGAAGCTCTATCCGCTGATCCAAACCAGCTAGGGCAAGGCTTATACTTTTGAGGACAAACACAGATGAAATGCGGTGGTGTAGCAGCACACTGATCCACAGCATCAGGCAAATTTGTTCATCCTTGCATTTACCCAGGAAACATTTGTTGAGTGCCCATTATATGCAAGACACTGCACTGGGTACAAGGGGTACCATGTCTATAAGAAAGACAAGATTCCTAGCCCATGGTACTTATATCTACACAAGGAGAAGGCAAAACTATACAATATACAAAGAGATATATGATCTAATATCATATACTGGTAAATATTAATAGAAAATTAAAATATGCAATATGATAGAAGGTGACTATGGGTACACAACTTTATAGAGAAGGGACAGGAGACAATTGCATTGAGACCTAAAACTACCATGTGCAAATACAATGAAGCAGGAAAGAGCTGGTAGGCTGTTCAAGCACTAGAAAGCAGGCCGGGGTTGTTCCATCAAAGGAATAAGAGAATGGGGGTGGGGGTGGCGGGGTGACACCAACATGAGGCAAGAAGGTGGTTCACCTTGTAGAATCCTGTAAATTACAGGAGAAATTTAAGATTTATTTCTAATGACAGTGAGGATCCATTGGTGAGTTTTAATCAGAAAAGTGATATATCATTTTAATACTTCAGGAAATTTTCAGGTTTATTGAGAGATACCATTTTAATGTAAAAGTCAGCAACTTCCTGAAACAAATCTGAGCTGGTTGCATATTCTGAATCAAAAAAAGTTTTCCAATGCTCTTGAAAGAGATATATAGTACTGTCTAGCTATGGAACCTTCAGAAAGATCACTGAATATATTTTATTGCTATGCATGGAGTATTGTAGGGACTCGATTAAAGGCGGCAAACTTGTTCAAATAAAATAAGACCTGCCATGAACCTTCGTCCAAGGCTGGAACCAAGCATTTTTTTTAAATGTAGTTCATATAAGTTTGCTTACCTTAACAACATAAACATTTTTCTTTTTTGTATTTTTTGCAGCTTCCCCAAATCTCCAGAAAGATCAGATATGCTTACTTCTTATTCAACCTAAAGCAAAATTATAGACCATGTTTAATATTATAGTTTTTTTAAAAAAAGGTAAATTTATTTTTACTTAAAATTCTAGTTACAAGGACAAGAATAAAATGCAAGAAGAATGCCATAAATTAGAAAAATGGGTTTTAGTTCAAACACTACCTACCAAGAGGGACCTTTCTAAAATGATTCCCCAGCCCCTACCACAGCCATTCTTGATCACAACACCCTACTTTGCCATCTTCATTTCACTTAGCACGAAGTATTATTAGTTTACTGTCTGGCCCCCACACACTATGATATAAAAGTCATTAAAGCTGGGATCTTATCTGCTTCCCAATGTTCCCAGGTTGTAGCATACTATCTGCTTCTTAATGGGTGCTTATTAATATTCAATAAATGGTGATCTATCTACAAATATTAAGCATTTATTACTGCACAGCAAAGTACAAATACTCAAAGAGGAATCAAACATGGTCCCCATGCTCCCAGCATCTTCCATGAAGCATAGATGTAAAATACCTGAGCACTATTCAGTATCTAAACCAAGAGGTGAGCTTACAACTGGAAAAGGGAATGTAAAAGTCCAGCTATAATCCCAGCAGGCCCCTATCTAACTGCAGGAAATAATATTTTTATTTGAAACTCTCCTTATCTACAATTGGACAGATCTCCAAACCCTATCTGCATCTCATTATAGGACAAGATCAAAATGCAAGGAAGAAGAAATAACTTAGAAAGTTATGGCAGATTTTCATGATTAATACTTACATATAAATTATATTTTATCATTAGCATATTGTAATAAAAATATTTTTTCATAATCCATACTGCAGGTTTTTCTGCCAAGAGTTGGAGAAAGAGGAGGTCAATTTATAAATAATTCAGATGAAAGTGATCAGGGGTCTAAATTACTAGACTAGCTTACCCATGCTTATGGGGGGCTTAGTAGCATTGATTTAAGATTTACATATTCTAGTGCTTGCCTGAATTTAGGGAGGACATAGATTATTATTGAAATTGACACACAACTCCATTTCCTGGGTACTGTAGATAAAACAACCACTAAACCAAAAATCTATTGATAAAAACATTTCTGTCCATTTTCTCTATTTCAGTAAATTACCTTCAGCATTAAGGTTTTCTTGACGTTCTCATGGTAAGCAAACATCATGTGCTTTTTTAAAATGTAAATGTCATCTTCAGTATCTAGGTTTCTATTAGTGTGCTTCTTTTCTCCCCATCTATCCTCCACTACCTATTTCACAATCTACCAGAGAATTAATTAAAACGGTTCATCAGTATTTCAGACAACATCCTCTAGCTTTGCAAAGACTGACCATTATCATTACAAAATACACATCTGTGTCAGACCATGGAGAATGACGCTTCAGTGCACTTAGAGCCATAAAGAGAAAAGCACTGAATGCTTCACTGTTCAGCCTTCTAACAAAGAACGCTGAAATCCTCTGTGCCTCAAAGGCAGTCATGTAATAAGTTCTCAAATTAGTCAAAAACAAAACTACTTTGAAATACTTAAACAAGGCACATCTTCCTTGCAGTTTTCTTTTTTTTTAATTTCTTCATTGATTAAGTTATTACATATGTGTCCTTATCCCCACATTACCCCCCCTCCCCCCCTCTCATGCCCTCACCCCCCTGTTGTCTGTGTCCATTGTTTAGGCCTATATGTTTGCAGTTTTAGATTCCATTTCCCTTAGCCCAAAAAGACAGGCTCGGCCTGTGATCCAGCAGCCAGCCTGGACATGCCTTGCTAAAGCTGTGTGTGCCACATGTGTGAGAGCCTTGCAGCGCTGGGACCTGACACACCATTAGGCAGATCAGGACTCTGTGTGGCTGTCGGATGCTGCGGGAATTGCCGCATGCTTTGTCACAGGATTATGCTGCCAGGGGGACCACAGGCCTGCTTCTTTAAATACCTTTATTTCCTTCAAAGTGAATCTGATCTGTGGGAATTCAGACTTTTGAAAATTGTCTCATCTGGAAAAAGAACACTATCAAATACCTATATTCTGATATTTTTATGGTAACATGAGCAAGTCAAATTGTCCTCATGGACACATAGGATTATGTACTAGGCTACTTTTTAAAGGATCATTTGAATCCTTATCTTCAAGTCCTTTGCACACTCAATTTTCTTTATTAGCCAAGTGTTCTGCATGGATATTATAAATTTTGACCTTATGAATTCTGTTTGTGCCTGTTTTTGCCTGAGCAGCTTTTTGAACAATAGCACAAATAGTATTCAAAAATCAATCTACAGATCTAATTTTGTGAGGTTATATATAGCACTTAACTTACTACTTGTTTTGATTACTATCAATGGTCATTAATTGCCTATTTTTTCCAAATGTTAATTATAAGCTCTCTATTTGTTTAATACCTGTATTTTAAATTGACAAATAGAGTTACTGTTACCATCCCCATCTTTATAATTAACCTATCAAATACATAACAAATATCCTACACTATTTCTGTGGGAGTTTTAGTCATTTGGATGATAATTCCATTCCACAAAAACACTGCTGGTGTGCTTCAAGAAATAACCTACTATATTGTTTTTAATAAAGATGGAACTTACTGTTTCTATCTAAGTCTAGTGACATGATATACAAGGACAAGTATATGTCCACACCATCCATATGCACATACATAGCCTGCATTTCATGGATCATAATAAAAGTTAAAAGTCAATACATTTTAAAATAATCAGAGGTGTCATAAATATTCACTGTGTAGGATTTCCTCAAAAGGCTGTCAGCCTGCTGCAGATTGCTCTGCAGACATGGTGTAGCCTTACTTAAAGATGGCTCTCTTGAGAGCAATAGAGACACACTGGAAAAGTATGAAGCGATGACATTAATACAAAATGTAAAGACATTTCTGCATTTTGCATCAGTGAATTCCATGATCATCTTTTTACATTTTGTAAATATTTGGGATAAGTCAATTTTTTCAATCTTTCCCTCACAAAAATGTACCTCGATTTTAGAGGTCAATATGAAGAATATGAACGTTCTAATGCCTACCTTTAATAAAGTTTCATTCCAATAAAATGTAAAGTACTTCTATTGCATTTCAAATTCAAGTTAGCAATATATATGGTGGATTTAATACTGTAAAACTAGATGCAAATGGAGAGAGATACCATAAAAGATTTAAACAAGATCCTAATGGGCTCTACATTTGCACCTTATAAATGACCAACCCTTATGCCCATAAAGGGTGCCATGCAGTGCTACACAGGACGGTGAAATACCACAGTTCTGGAATCTATATATTTCTGTTCCTGTGTTTAAAATTGAACTCAAATATTTGATTTTTTTTGTTTGACTTTAGGGTATTTCAGTGATAAAGAGTTGCTTTGCCTCTCTCTGACTCTAGATTAAATTAACTCTAAAATATAAACAGCAGTCTCCATGCAATCTCTTACATTCCAATTTCAATATTGTTTTTCTATTTCCTTTATCACGGCATGAATTTTGAGCTAGATATAAAAGTCACTTCAGGAACCAGCATTACATGAACATTCGTCTCTTCAGCCTCACTAGCATTCTGCATCCAAGGGTGCTTGGTTTCCTAGAGCATTCTGGTTAATAGTAGTCTAGGGATTAAAACTTTCCATTTACGAATCCCTAGTGAACTTAAAATATCTAGTGTCAGAACATGCTGGCAGAAGTACCTCCCCCACTCAGAATCTTCTCTGCAAACATCCCCTATAAAGTAATAGAGAAGAACCACTGCCCTGTATCTCTGTTTTGTCCTCTGGAACTATAAGTAAAGGAAACACGTTCTACTGCACACCTTGCCCTCACCTTAATCACCCCACTTTTCAATCTGAGAGGTTTCCAATTTAAGTATTTTTTCAATTATACTGTATGAGGTACACAATTTGCTTAAAAATTTAAGGCCAGGGTAAGGGTCAAAAAATATGGATGTGATAGAATATCTCTGTTCATCAAAAACAGTCACTAATCGCTAATCTTAGATGGAGTCCTTGAGGGAGGCAGCAACTATGGCCCCTTTCCTTGTCAACTCAGGGCAGGGTTGTGAACAACCCCCTTTTCCCACACAATAGTTGGCAAATCAATGAAAGGACAGATTTGGCATAAGAATAGTATTTATAAATTTTCAGACCCAATAATGTATATTAAATATGAGAACTTAACTAATGCTGGCATGTGCATACTTGTTAAACACTAGATACCTAGACATATAGCAAAAACTATTAGATCCACTAAGTTTTTGCTGTTATTCTTGTTACCAGTCTCTAAAATAGCAGGATATAGGAATTTTAATTAAGTTGGTTCCCTAATGTAGATTGGTTCTGATGGTTATTTCAAAAACATGGCAGAGTAAATTAAGATTCACTATAAAATGTCCAATACATCCATACCTTAGTGCTAAAGCATCGGAAAGGCACACTCTTAGACACATATATGTTTTTTCTTTCTGTCTCTGTGTCTCTCCGTCTCTCCTTTAGTGCCTACTCCTGAATATTTGCTAGTTTATGAAATATCAATCCAGGATTTAATTTATAGAAAGTGGAAGAATAAAGAAAGGTTGGGTCACCATATCCTCTAATGACTGGAAAAGACCTTTAAGAGATCATCAGACTTGTTCACATCTAGTAAAATGTAACATTGTGCTTTGAAAAGACCTTCACTTTCACTGAACAATGAATTTTCTATTATAAAGGCGAGATTGTCAGCCTCTCTTTATTTTTTATTTTTTTTGTCAAAGATGGAATAGAATTTGATATGTTCTTAAATCAGTCTTTGCAAGCAAAATTTGTTCAGTGTTTCAGTACTTTTACTGAATATTAATGAGAGGCCTTCATACAGGAATCTTGTATCTGTACTATCTACATTAAGTCCTTTCCGCGGCCTTCCCAGTTTAGTGAAAGAACATTCACTGTGGTTGGCCAACTGCAATTCTATTGATATTCAGTATGACTCTGGAAAGTTATTCTGACTTCTCTGAGCCTCACTTTGAATACCTGTAAAAAAAAATGGCCTACCTCATAAGGCTTCTGTATGAGGATTAAGTGAAATAATACCTGCAGAGCACCTGAGTATCTGGTGTAGAGTGGGAGCTCCAGAGAAGTTGCAGGTTTTCTAACATTGCCTTTCCACAACCTGTTCCTTCCTCTAGTGGGAAAGTTTTACAAGGAGATATTTGCACTGACATCATCAGACCTACTAGTACCTTGGCTTATATCATATATTTGTGAAAAGGTTAGCTACAGTTAAAGAAAGGTTTATAAAAAAGTGGGACTTTAGCCAAGGTTTCTAACCTCAGTACTAATGACATTTGGGGCTGAATAATTCTTTCTTGTGGGAGATGTCTGGCCACATCTCTGACCTCCACCCACTAGATGCCCCTAGTATAACACACAAAACCTCCAGTTGTGACCAGGCACTGCCAAATGTACCTTGCAGGGCAAAACCCCTTTTGTTCAAGCCACTGGCCTAACCTACTATAGGGGGAAAGCCTTGAACCTCACGAGTGCCACTCATTAACCAACTGGACTTGTGGGGCCAGACCCTGACTGCTTAAATTTCAGCCTCAACTATATGCCTGTGTATGCAAGTTATTTAATGACTCCAAAATTATTTTGAACCAGTATAGTTAATAAAATGAAGTGGGTTGTTTTTAATTAGAAAAGTAACTCCTAATCCTAAAAAAGTAGCAATTCCAAACTCCAAAACTTTGTTCTGTTCTCCATTAGCCACGCTCTTAATCCAGATAGCTATTTCACGAATAACACTGCATAGAAAATTGGGTGGAAAATGATACACGTACAAATATTTGAAAAAAAATTCAAGGTGTATAACCTATAGAAAGGTTGCATTCTGATTCACCCAGATGAGATAGTTAAAGGAGCAATCTCATAGTGGGGCCACTATAGTGAAACGTACTTTATTTCCATTACAATAATTGTGTATCTTTAATAAATGTCAAGTTTTCATAGGGGCATATAAAATATAACAATTCATAGGAGTGGGAAGAAAACTTAATGCTAACCAAATAAAATAAAAATGAAAGGATTACTCATATTCACACTAAGTCTTCTCACAATCGTACTGTGAGTTACAGTGTAAATGCCAGCACTGCCTTCATCTTTTTTATTTTAAAAAGAAATAGTAGAATGGGTAAGAAAGAGGAAAACAGGAAAGTGGGTCTTTGAAGATTATAAATTCTGGGTCCTTACAATTCAAACAATTGAGTGAAGGTAGGATAGCTGTCAGAGAAATCCAACCCAGAAAGCCAGAGCATCTCACAGCAGCGTATCGTTCCATTGCCCTTTACACAGGGACTGGTACAGTCAATGCAATAAAATGAAACATACATTTTCCCTTGTGAAACATGATGTGGCTGCTGCTAAGCTTTAGATATGACAGTTCCCTAAGCAGCTTTTGAAAATATACTCAGGACTCTATGCTAGTGGGTGGCCCCTCATGACAGCTGAGCAATTCACTACTTAAACAGGCTCAAAGTCCCACTGAAGCAAAAAGGAAAGTTTTCTCCTTTCGCCTGGGTAAGAGTATTACTCTGTGAATACACAGATGCACTGTTAAGTCTCTGTGAATGTCCCATCAACAGTCTTTACATTGACATTCATCTTCCTCCAACTTTTTACACCATAGAATACCAGTATGGTCATACAAGTCCATGTTTCTTAAAACTTAGCTTTGTTTGAAAGTTACTCATACTCCTCTTCTTTCTCTATCATCATCACCGGTTTCCTTTCCTCCTCCCATGGAAATGTGAATACTACTTATAAGGTTCTATCCTTTGGCTTTTCTGCTTTTTTATTTATAATAATTTTCTTTTTAAAGGCCTATTTATTCCATGTCTTCAACTTTCTATCACTTGTATTTGAATGACTCCCAGATCCCTTTCTCCACACCTAACAACTTTCCTGATAGCTAGAGCCATATTTCATGTTGCGTCCTGTAAAAGTCTAACAATATGTATTTTTGATAGCAAGTCAAGCTGAATATAACTTCCCCTCTAAATCTAAGCTTCTCCTTTGGCCTTACTTATTTCCCTCACAGCCCCGGCCACCTCGACTGCCTCTCGGCCCTCATAGCCTTGGCTTCATCCGGAAGGTCGTCCAGAAGGTTGTCCGGATGGTTGGCCATTTGGTCAATTTGCATATTATGCTTTTATTATTATAGATATAAAACTATTGGTTTAAGAATCAAACAGAATAACGTGCAAGGTTATACTCAGAGACATAATAGCAATATAATATAGGCCAAGTCAATTAACATTTTGGTATCTCAAATCACTTATATAAAAAGGATTCTTTGAATTTTAAATTTGTATTACTGTGGTTCTACTTTCCAAGCTCAACTATCAGGAACCTCTTAGTACCCTGTACTTCAATCATTAAGAACTATTACTATGTCTTCAATGTGTACATTCCCACCACCATTCCTCTGTCATGACTATGCACTTTACCATGAGTTTCTCTCTATCTCTGCCTATTGAATACTTCATCCATTCTCAAGGTGTTGCTCAAATGTCACCTTCTCCACTAAAATGTTTGGTGTCCCCAACCATAAGAGATCTTTGCTTTTTACAAGTCCAGTAGTATTCATTTAATCCTTCAGATCACTCACCATGTACAGTGGGGCCTTGACTTACGAGTTTAATTCATTCCATGATGGAGCTCGTAACTCAAATTACTCATATGTCAAATCAACAGTGAACGAGTGAGACACGTGATGCTGGGCTGATGTTGTGGTGTTCACTGTGACGTTCGCTGCGCCAACTAGTGGGGGGGTATCTAAAGCTGGCTCGTAACCCGAATTTTAGCTCGCAACTCAAAGCAAAAAATCGGCCGAGAGAGGGCTCATATCTCTAAAAACTCGTTAGTCGGGACACTCGTACGTCAAGGCCCCACTGTACTTCTTTATTATTTTCATTTTATTTTCTCACTAGATAATTAGTGCCTGAAGAATATCATATATTAAAACATGAAATTTTGATATAGAAGGGGACTCATCTTGTACTATTTTCTATCCAATGTAGGAAGTGTTCTATAAAGCAGTGGTCGCCAACCTTTTGGACCTCACAGACCACCATTGGTCCATGGACCACCAGTTGGCAACCGCTGCTATAAAGTGTTCTGTAATATCACTCACAGATATAAATCCTAATAATGCTTAAATCATTTCTGTGAGAGGGTTTCTTGCTTTATGAGGCAACCTAGGCAATAGATAAAAATGTTTCATGATGAAAAGTTCTTCTACAACTAATGAGATAAGAGCTTCTCTATAACTTCTACATATTCTTACTTTTCTAATTGGCAGCCTGGACTGCCTATGTTTTCTCCATTTTGGTAACTATTCCTATCATGAGGAACGCTGATGCCTCATCAAAAGTAAGAATCACATATCTGTGACATAGCTTTTTAATTTCTGCATCACTTTCTCCTTTGTGCCATACCAAAGGCACTATAACATCTTGATACCAACTTCAGCTCACTACACTCCTTAGGATGATTTTCATCATGCATTTCTTTAAGATTTTTCTTTCATTCATTATAAAACTCCTTCATCCTATCAAATATACCAGAGATCAGGAATTCATTCTTTGACCTCATTAATCCATTCATCCATTCAATAAATATGGAGTGCCTTCACATGCCGGACACTGTGTTGGGCTCTGGGGACAACACAGTAAATAAAATGAGACATGGAGTCTGTCAGAAAGAAGATCATAGCATAGTAATGAAGACAGATATTCTTTCAAAGTTGATACTTTAAGTAAAAAAAGCAATAATGCTAAAGGTATTAAGAAGAAGAGCAATGAACAGCATTTAACAGAAGTGGTTGTCTTAGTCAGAGAAGCTTCTTTATAAAAATGAGATTGGAGCTGAAATATGAAGAATGAATATCAGTAAACCAAGCAAAGCATAGGGGGAGGACGGAATTCTAAGCAGAAAGGAAAGAATATAAAAGGACCTGGAGCCAGGAAGTACAAGGACATTTTGATAAATTGAGGGGGGGTGGGGGGAGGGATCAGAATATCAGGAAAACAGAAAGTATGCTAGGAGTTGAGGTTGTAGAGGAAAGCAAGAGCCAAAGACTATGAAACCATGTTAAAGATTTGAGTTCTGTCTCAATAACAGAAGATAACATGGAATTTGGGAGTGGGGGGCTGGGCGGTAAATGATCAACTATGCATTATTTTTATTGAGGTATAATTTACAAATAAGAAAATGCTTTCGTAACTTAAGGGTTCTGATGAATGTATATCAAGACACAGAACATTTGCATCAAGCCAGAAAATTTATTTGTGTCCCTTTCCAGTCAATCCTTTACTTCAGAAGAAACCACTGACCTGAATCCTATCACTTTAGGTAAGGTTTGCTGACTCTTAACACATCATGTAAGTGGAATCATGCAGTATGCAATCTTTACATTAGCTTATTTCTCTCACCAAAACAGAGTTGTGTTATGTCTCATCTATGTTGTACATATCATATCTATTGTTGGTTAGACTATTAAGAATGAATGATGAAGACTCAAATCTTTTAGAAGGTTAGTACTTTATTTAGTAAAAAAGAAAATTTTATGATAGTTGGGATGGTTTGTTTAATTAGAGATGGATGCAAATGGTTGGTTTCAACAGATATTAAGAAAGAGGTAAAAATAACTGGGATTTCATAATGGATTGGAGGTTGAGGTAAAAGCAATGGAGGAATCAAAGGTAACTATCTTTTTTGCTTATGCCACTAGAGGCATGGTGGTATCACACAGAAAACTGGGGAAACGTGACGAGGACCATATTTTGGCCATGTTGGGAAGATTTTGTGTATTTTATTTTGGGCTTGTTGAGTTTGAGGTAGCACCTTTGAGCCACCCAAGTGGCAATATCAAGTAAAAAACTCAATATATAGGGTGGGGCAAAAGAAGGTTTACAGTTGTGAGCATGTGAAACAGTTTATTCTTGTATTATTATATAGTATTTTTTGTATTATTTTCCACACAAACAACTGTAAACCTTCTTTTGCCCCACCCTGTAAGTGTAGCTCAGAGAAGAGGCCTGGGATGAACTCTTTCACCTCTTTTCCTAGCAGGTAGAGCAGTTTTCATTTATACTATGTAGAAGTGGTGTTTGCCTCGGGCCAATACATAAACACTACAGTGTTTCCCATAGGGCCAGACTTTACATGGGTGAAATTAAACTACTAAACATTGAGATCTGTAAATGGATTTTAGCCCCTGAATTCCTGGTTCCTAAAGGCTACTGGGAGCATGGATTTAAGTGTGACTGATTAACCCCGTCTACTTCCTACTACCTTTTCCCCACCCGCTAGAGAGTAATTGACTTTTTAACAGATAAGGAGGAGGCTAATATCTTTCTTCAAAACAGCAAATGCATAGGCTCCAAAATCTCTTTACTTTTTTTGGCATTGATTCCCTGTAACTATACATGTCTAAGACACTGCCTTTCTCATACTAAGTAATTAATGACTGTTGTATGTTCACATCCAGTGTAGCCTGTCTTCAACAAGAAACTCACAAATAAAAGGACCTATGACTTACTGAGTTTTATTGTATACCTTACAAAGAACCCTGTACATTAAAGTACTAAATAAACATATCAAATCATGACTTTATGCACAGATAGACAAGAGATATGGAAGAGCAAGAGAGACAGTTATCTTTAACTAGAGGCCTGGTGCACGAAATTTGTGAACTCGGGGGGGGGTCCCTCAGCCCGGCCTGCACCCTCTCACAGTCCAGGAGCCCTGGGGGGACGTCCATGGGGAGCAGGCCTAAGCCATTAGTCAGATATCCTTAGTGCTGCCCCAGAAGCAGGAGAGGCTCCTGCCACCGCCACTATGCTCACCAGCTGTGAGCCCGGCTTCTGGCTGAGCGGCACTCCCCCTGTGGAAGCGAACTCACCACCAAGGAGCAGCTTCTGCATTGAGTGACTGCCTCCTGGTGGTCAGTGCACGTCATAGCGACCCGTCATTCTGCTGTTCAGTTGATTTGCATATTAGCCTTTTATTATATAGGATATGCAAATCTCATTCAAACCATGATTTAAAATGTTTTACAAGAACCAGCAAAAAGAAGCAACCCTGGCCAGTGTGGCTCAGTTGGTTGAGCATTGTCCCATACAGCAAAAAGTCTCTGGGTTTGATTCCAGGTCAGGGCACAGCGCAGATTGCAGGTTCAGTTCCAGATCAGGGTGCATACAGGAGGCAACTGATCAAAGTTACTTTTTTACATCCATGTTCTCGTTCTCTCTCTCTCTCTCTCTCTCTCTCTCTCTCTCTCTCTCTCTTCCTTTCTCCCTCACTCCCCCCTCCCTTCATCTCTAAAATCAATAAAAACATTTTAAAAAGAAGTTAAGTTGATCTAGAACACTAAAAGAATTCTTAATTCATAACATAAAAATAACAACACTACATGATTTGTGAATGCAAAATGCCTGAGGAAAGAGCAAGGAAAAAGGCATTTCAATAAAAATAGCAACTTTTTAAATATTTAAATAGACTGGCTTCCCAAAGTCTTTCTTCCTCTAAAAACTCTTCTTAAGATGAATTGGCTCATTTGTTTCAAAGGAAATTTAAAGTGAATTAACTTTGAAAAGTGGACTAAAATGGAACTCACACTAATGCTGGAATGTGAGAATATAAATATAAATGTAGATTGAGTTCTGTGTACTTTAAACTATAGTCAATCATACATAAAACCAGTGGTTCAGAAGTACCTACTCCAATATTTCTCAAAGTATGTTTCAAAGATCACATGTAATACCTAACCCTGAGAGATATTCAAAATAAAAGAGGGATTGTGATTATACAACTTTTGGAAAGTGTATACAATACTATATATTCTTCTTGCTTCACAGAATACAACAGCATATTAAAGATTCCATAATCATGAGGCATCTCCCAGTAATAAAACCTAAACTCGTTACTATGGCATAACATAATCTAAATAAACTAGACCTTCACTGTATGTTGGACCTCACTCCCACCACTATCCATCTCAATATTACACTCCAGAAACATTGGCCTTCATGCTAGTCCTCAAATATATCAAACTTATTCCAATATCTGGGCCTTTGAATTTGCTCTTTCCTCTAGTTTAAAAACTCCACCCCCCCCATCCACATCATAGCATGGTTGACTCCCTCATTTCATTCATATTTCTACTCAAATAACAGCTGCTCTGAGAGGTCTTCCTTTATCTCCTATCTAAAATGAACCCCACCCTTGCCATTCTTCATCATGTATTCTACTTTAATATACTTCACAGCAGTTTTATGTATCTGATATTAATGTTACATATTTGCTATTCACCTAAGTCCATCCCTAAAGTCTTAGTGTCATGATGATGAGACCTTGTTCTGTCTTCTTGAATGTTGATTAAACAGTACCTGGAGCAGAAATACTCACTGAATGAATGAATAAGAAAATGAATAAGTAAACCTGTTTACATTTGCTTAACCAAGTATTTCCAAAATTGTTTGAGTATGGTATTCTTCCTTCATATGACACATATTAACATCCTAAGGAACTAATGTTCTACAGAACACTTTTCAGAAAATCTGATCCAAGCTAATATAATGTGGAAAAAGAGAATTTTGCCAGAGACTTAAGAAGAATAAAATAGTCTGGTTGGTGGAATGTCAAAACAACTGGAGAACTATTAAAGCCCTCATGCTAGTTTTAATTGAAGAGGGAAAAAAACACGACTTTTAAATATTCCCATTAATATGCGTAATCTATATAAAACATTATTTTGTTTCCAAAGATTTGTTTAACTTATCTGACTAGTCAATTTATAAATTGCTAAATCTCTATGCTTAAAAAAAGTAATTACAAAAGGAGGCAGAGGTTACATTAACCAAGCATATTCTAATTGTATTAATGCAATAAAGAATGTTATGATTAAGTTACCTAATGAAAGAACTAAACTCAATTAATTAGTTAACTTATTTAAACAGGAAGGTGAAACAACATGACTCAGTTGTTCCTTATGATTAAAAACTTCTGTCTCCAACATATAATATTCCATTTTTTATTTCCTATTATTTTGAGGTGTTTTAAATTAACATCTAGAAACGTTTAATTAACTCTTGAATAATCTGAATGATAAAACCGTGGTCTCAAATAAGATTTGCTGTCCAGCTGGATCTACTCTTATTGTTTCCATTTATGTTAGTGTATGTGAACTAAACTTGTACAATTGGAATAAAGTTAATGAGGTCTTTAACCCACCAAGAGGTAGAAGGGTACTTTTTATTGAATTAAAAAGGCAAAACTAATGTTAGCAAAGGCTCCCCTCAAAGTCTGGAACATAACAAATTTCCTTCCAGCTGCCTGTTTGGGGTGGGGGATGAGCGTGGAGATGAGGGTGGCAGGCCCAGAGGCTTTGGATAGTGAGTATAAGGAGGTAATCACTATTCTAACATTCAGCATGCTCTTTCTCAGAAAATAAAAAGCAAAACATGAATAAACCGCCTGATTCTCGTTCCCACAAATAAGAACGCTGAGCAGTTGCAGCATCTCCAGAGAAACTTGTCTAAAAGAGAGACAAGACAGAGCAGTGATGAAGGGTTTCAACTTCGTGTTGGTACAGAAGGAAGGAAAGAGGGTGAAAAAAAGAGAAGGAATGATGTGGTTTTCCACTTTAATGCTATAATTGGAACAACTACAGAAAGAATTTTAGATATTCTGATTTTACAAGGAATGGTGAGGAAATGTTAGAAGTGATTGTGCCCCTTTTTCCCAGAGCTTGCATTATGCAATAAGGACAATGCATTTATGTTATAGTCAGCAATCTCAGGCTTCAGAGTATCAAAAAAAAGTAAAAAGAAAATTGATATTGCTCACTGAATAAGAGGCTACTTTTTCAGAGAGAAAAGAATATTGAAGACCTGCATGTATTAGAGTATGAATTTTAAATGATTTTTCTTAAAATGTTTTATGTACAAAGAATAAATGTTAACCCCCAAATTTTAAACCTAATAGACATTCCAATGTCCATTTTCTAAGACATTTAAAATCAATTGAGTATTACTTTTAATGTCATTGAATAACTCTGCCTATCACCCCCTAATCAATAAATCCCAGGAGAATAGCATATCCCTGACTAGAGGTATATCTTTACATAGGCAGGTTTTCATTATTTATCAATGAGTCCAATTCTCTTCACATCCTAATGAAATGCTTGTACCATAAAACATCAATTAGACTTTATGAGACTTCCATTTCTACCAGTATGACCATCTAAGCACAATGACCATTAAAAAAAGA
>NW_005359840.1:2449489-2456701 GCF_000412655.1 Myotis brandtii
GAGAGAGAGAGAGAGAGAGAGAGAAAGAAAGAAAGAAAGAAAGAAAGAAAGAAAGAAAGAAAGAAAGAAAGAAAGAAAGAAGGAAAGAAAGAAAGAAAGAGCCCTAGCTACTTTTGCTCAGTGGATAGAGCACCAAAGGGTCCCAGATTCAATTCTGGTCAAGGGCACGTACCTCAGTTGCAGGATCCTCCCCGGCCCTGGCCCTGGTTGGGGCACATGCAGGAGGCAACCAATCGATGTGTTTCTCTCACATCGATGTTTCTCTCTGTCTTTCCCTCTCTCTTCCACACTCTTTAAAAAAATCAATGGAAAATTAAAAATTTTGGAAGATGTTAAAAATATCCTCGGGTGAGGATAAAAATTTAAAAAAAGAAAGAGTACCATGACTGAGAATCAACAGAAATGAACAGACTATTAACCCATCAAAACTTCAGGAATTGGAACTATAAGACATATTAAATAATTGTGTTTAATGTTCAAAAAATAAATGTGAAGTTTGAAAATATAAGTCATGGCAAGCATATCTAAAAGTATAAGTAGAATTTCAGAATACTTAATTTATACTTTAATAATTTTTAAATTTTTAATTTGAGGTAAAATCATTAAATATGACTAATAACATAAAAAACTGGAAGACAGACCTAAAGAAATCATTGATACACCTCATGGAGACACACAGAGATGTAAAACACACAAAAAGACCTGGCTGGTGTGGCTAAGTGATTGTCGACCTATGAACAAGGAGGGCCAGGGTTTGATTCCCGGTCAAGGGCACATGTCCAGGTTACGGGCTTAATCCCCAGTGTGGGGTATGCAGGAGGCAGCTGATGAGTGATTGTCATCATTGATGTTTCTATTTCTCTCTCCTCCTCCCTTCCTCTCTGAAATCAATAAAAAATATATTAAAATACTCAAAAAGGGCTTAAGAGATCTGAAATATAAAGTGAAAAGTTTTACCACTCACATAGTTAGAATTCTAAAAGGGAGAGAAAGAAAGGGGCAGAGGTAATACTAGAAGATTTAAATGGTGGATAATTTTTCAGAACTAAAATACAATAATCTACAAGTTCAACAAGTACTATAAATCTCAATAAAATAGTTTACCTATATTAATGTCAAATAAAATATACTTTTTGATAAAATGATAGAGGGCAACTACATAATGACAAAAGGCCACTTCATCAAGAAGATATAATAATTCTAAATATGTATGTACAGGAAACATGGCCTCAAATTATATAAAGCAAAAACTGAGAAACAAGAGAAAATTTGAAATCCACAGTTATAGCTGGAGATTTTTAAGTGACCTCTTATTATTTGTAAAAGTAAAAAGGCAAAGAACTCAGTAAGGGTATTGAATATTTAAACAATCCAATTAGCATATCTGATGTAATGGGTACATGGTAGAACACTGCACATTACCAATTATGTAAGACACACTTAAGAAAAAAATTTTATATTCTAAGTAAAACTGTTTTAATAAACATAATACATATCAGCATCATATACAGCAATTTTACTGACAATAATACAGTTGAACTATAAATTAGTGGCATGAAAATATTAGAAAATACCCATGTTTATTAAGAAATGAAGACTCACACTTCTAAGCAACTCTTAGGTCAAATAAAAAAATCATAGTTAAAATTAGAAAATGTGTTAAATCAAACAATAATGAAATACCATACATTAAAATTTCAGGGACACAACGTGTACCACGTTAAACTTGGCTTCAAATTCTTTGACACACCTTCCATTGTGACATGGGGTGTATCTTCTCCTCCTCTTAAATCTGGGATGCTCTGAGATTGCTTTGGCCAGCCAATAGAGGAGGGTGGAAGGAATGCCATGTCAATTCCATACCTCATCTTTAGGAGGACTGGAAGTTTTCACGTCACTCTGTTGAAACCCTACATATGAGCAACCAGGTAAGAAGTCCTACTACTCTAAGAAAGCCTGAGCAGAAAGTAGTGTGGATAGAGAGGAACACAGGGAGCAATACTAACTACATCTAAAGCAATACTTAGAAGGAAATTTATTCTCTTAAATGATTATACAGTGGGGCCTTGACTTACGAGTGTCCCGACTAACGAGTTTTTTGAGATACCAGCTGTCCCTCGGCAGATTTTTTGCATTGAGTTGATAGAGTAATTTGAGTTAACGAGCTCCTTAACGAGCTCGGTCTCAGAACGAATTAAACTTGTAAGTCAAGGCCCCACTGTATTAGAAATGAATTGCCCAGGCTGGTTTGGCTCAGTGGATAGAGCGTCAGCCTGTGGACTGCAGGGTCCCAGGTTCGATCCCCAGTAGGGGGTGTACAGGAGGCAGCCAATCAATGATTCTCTCTCATCACTGATGTTTCTATCTTTCTCTTCCTCTCTCTTACTCTCTGAAATCAATAAAAATATATATATTTTTTAAGAAAAGAAATGAATAAAGGCTTAAAATTAATGGTCTGAACATGCAGTTTAAGTAATGAGAAAAACAGAAAAATAAAGCTAAATAAAATATAAGACAAAAAATATAAGAGCAGAAATGAACTAGAAAGCAAACTTAGAATAAGAAAAATAAAGCAAAATGGTTTTGGAGACAAATTGACCAAACATAAATAAATAAAGATAAAAACTTAAAATGGCAAAAAAAAAAAGGTGGGGGGGGGAGAAAAAAAGAAAAAAGAAAGTCACAAACAAGTAATATTTGGAAAGAAAAGGTAGAAATAGGGTATGAGAAGTAACCTTATCCACATAAATTCAAAAATTGAGATAAAGGAATTTAATAAAAGTATCTCAGGAATAAAGATAATAAGCAAATATTAAAGAAATGGAATCAGTAGTTTAAAATGCTCTCACAAGGAAAACTTCAGGACCAGGTATGAGAATAAACAATTCATCTTTTCTGTCAAAGAACAGTTTAGGCAGCAGCCATTGTGGCTCCTGTGACTTGGCAGCAGCCATTTTGGCTGCATGACTTGCAGCTCCCCTGGGCCCACCATCTTGAAATGGCAAAGGCCCATCCTTTCCTTTAAATTAGCCAATCACAAACGACTGTGAGCCTGGCTCCAATCAAGAGTGAAGAACAGGTCACTGCATCAGGATTAAAAAGCCTAGCAGACCTGCTCAGGTCACTGCATCAGGATTAAAAAGCCTAGCAGACCTGCTCAGTGTGTCCTGCTCCCAGACCATGTACTGTGCACCTTTCTGCAGAAATAAAGGTATTTGTCTTGCTGCCTGGCTTCCAAGTATGATTTGTGTTCTACCAAGACCCCTGAATTTGGGGGCTTGCCTTATTTCTTACACAGGTGATTACATTCATGAGATTTAGCAATCAATCAATAATTTCAATTTTACAAAAACTATTCCAGAGTAGAGAAAAAAAGAAAAGGGAACACCCCGAGGCTCATTTCCCCGAGGCTAGCACAGTGATGATAATAGAACCTTACAAAGAAAAGGGAG
This sequence comes from Myotis brandtii, assembly GCF_000412655.1. NCBI lineage: Eukaryota > Metazoa > Chordata > Mammalia > Chiroptera > Vespertilionidae > Myotis > Myotis brandtii. The sequence continues at coordinate 2,452,942 of NW_005359840.1, forward strand.
TTTGTAAGCCAATATGTCTCATGGAACTGATGCAAAATAATAAGCAAATTATCAATAAGTCAAATCCACTGCACAAAACATTAGCCACCATGACCAAGCTTGGCTTATCCTGAAATATAAAGTAGATAATGTAATTGTCTTAACCTGAGTCCTCACCCCACCCCATCCTCCATCCACGCATAAGGATTCCAAGCAGAGAGGATGAAAATGTTTTTGATTGGCTTGAATTGCCCCACAGGGAATTAACTCCTTGTTTCCAGTTTGTGCATAACCTTTAAGCACATACCCCGGGCTTTCTACACCACAGCATCAGAGAAGCCCCTGGGCAGAGGGTGAGTGGTAAGAAGTACAGAAAGGTGAGTGCACCTGCACAAAACTGACTGCGCTGCCTGCCATAACCAATGGACTAAAGTGAAAGATACAAAGGTGTGATCAAGTGGTATCAAATGTGATAATTCACCACATTAATCATTTAAAGGGTAAAAAATCATCCAAAGAGCTGCAGAAGAGGAGTGTGATAAAATTAAATGCCCAATCAAGATAAAAATTCAGCAAACTAAAATAAAATAACATGAAATGAAAATTACTATCAAAAAATCTATACAACATTTGACAGGAAGTCCTTGCCAGCACATGAGTTAAGCAGAGTGGTAGAAAATAAAGAAATTCAATTTTCATTATTTACAAGGAATAAGGTTACATTTACAGAAATACAATGTAATCTACAGATAAATATTTAGAATAAGGCAGTTTACCAAGATTGCTGAATTTGAAATAAAATAGCCAAATCAATTATACTTATACTAGAGCAGTGGTCAGCAAACTGCAGCTCGCAAGCCACATGCGGCTCTTTGGCCCCTTCAGTGTGGCTCTTCCACAAAATACCAACTTCTGTGCATGGGCCACAAAGTTTCAATTGCACTGTACATGCGCGCCCGCACGTGGTATTTTGTGGAAGAGCCACACTCAAGGGGTCAAAGAGCCACATGTGGCTCGTGAGCTGCAGTTTGCTGACCACAGTACTAGAGGCCCGGTGTTGAAAATTCATGCACTGGAGGGGGGTCCCTCAGCCCACCCTGCCCCCTCTCACAGTCCAGGAGCCCTCAGGAGCAGGAGGCGACCCGGCCATCAGGGGAAGGCAATGCCAAATCACACCTCTGCTGCTGCCACTGCCGGCAGCTCAAGCCTCAGCTGGCCCCGGTTACCTGAGCCACAGGCAGCCCTGGGCAGCTGGGAAGCTGCCATCCGAGGCTTGCCTGCACCTCAGGCCGGCCCTGGGTGGCTGGGGGGCTGAGGGGACTGGGGGATTCCGGAGACAGGCGCACAGGGCAGTCCTGGCCTTGCCACGCACCTGCTGCCCCGGCAGGGCTGAGGGGACTGGGTGCCCCCATCTTGTGGCAGTGGGCACCGCCATCTATGAGGGCGTGGAAGTCAATTAGCATATTCCCTCCTTATTGGCTGTGGGTGCCACCATATTTGAGGGCGGGGCAGTCAATCAGCATATTCCCTACTTACTGGGTGTGGGCACCACCATATTTGAGGGCGGGGCAGTCAATTAGCATATTCCTTCCTTATTGGCTGTGGGCGCTGCCATCTTTGCGACAGCATGAAGGTCAATTAGCATATTTCCTATTTATTACATAGGATATTCCAATAACAAATTGTTAGAAGATATAAGGATAAATACCTCACACAACAATATCAGAATATCAAACACTGAAGAATAAAACCAAATAAATTGCAAGAATTTTATGGAGATATAATAAAACCTTTTTAAATTGCATAAATATTTAAATATATTGATAGAGGCACTGTAATTATATGCCAATCCACTTCAGTCAGATGGAAATAGAGATTCAGTGAAATCCCAAACCAAATTCTAACAGGAGTATGAGTGTGTGTGTGTGTGCGTGCAATTTAGCAATGTGATTAGAAAGTTTATATGGAAAAACAAAAGACCAAGAATAGTCATGACAATCCAGAATTAGAAAAGCCAGTTATCAAGATTTTTATAAAGCTATAATAACTGAGACAATTTAGAATGAGGAGAGGGAAGGACAAATTAATGAATGAAATAAAATTATGAGTCCACAAAGAAACCCATCCATATAAAACACTTGAGTTCTGACAGAACTGGCATTGCACATTAGTGGGGAAAGGATGACCACCTCAATAAATAGTTCTGCCACAACTTTCTCTGCATATGGGAACAGAATCCTACCTAACATCATAATCAAGAAAAAATACAAATAGATATAAAAAGTTAAATGTAAAAGGAAAGAATGTAAACTTTTAGCAAAAAAACATAGGAAAGTATGTTTATGAACTTCTAGGACAGAATTTGTTAAACAAAACACAAAGGAAAACATTAAGGAAAAAATGATCAAATTTGGTTATGCTTGAATGTAAAACTTCTGTTAATTGAAATATGTCATTAAGACAAATCAGAAAGTGAGAAGAGATTTGCAACACATAATTGAAAAAGAATTAGTATCCATAGTATATTTTTTAAAATCAATAAAAAATACAAATCCCTAATAGACAAATGGGCAAAAACATGGTAAGTCGCTTCATAGAAGAGCAGATAGCAAGAAAGCTTATGTAAGAAGCTCAACATCATTACTAGAGGAAATGCAAAATTCACCCAAATGTGAAACCATTTCACAGTCACCAGATTGGCAGACACTTAAGTCTGACAATATTAAGTGTTGTAAAAGATGGAGTGTAACTGAAACACTTATACTTAACAATTTAAAAAAATAAATTGGCATTATCTAGTCAAGTTGAAGTGGCTCATACCCTTTGACCCAACAAGTGCATAGCTAGGGACATATATACACTGGGTAAACTACTATAGGTTTTCACCAGGAGATAGCTAAAGAATGTTCATGACAGCACATTTTCTAATAGTTTAAAAAATGAAAGTAACTCGCCCAGCCGACGTGGCCCAGTGGTTGAGCATCGACCTATGAACGAGGAAGATAGGGTTTGATTCCCAGTCAGGGCCCATGCCTGGGTTGCGACCTCAATCCTCAGTGTGGGGCGTGCAGGAGACAGCCAATCAGTGATTCTCTTTCATCATTGTTGTTTCTAACTCTCTCTCCCTCTCCCTTCCTCTCTGAAATCAATAAAAATATATTAACAAAATAAAAAATAATAAAAAATGGAAGTAACTCAAGTGTCCATTAATAGTAGAATTAATACATTCTGAAGTAGTCACATACTGGAATTTTCTATACAGCAGCAAATAAGGAACCAAATCCTCATGAAATAACATGAGTGAGTCTGAAAAAAATACTATTTATCTTAAAAATAAATCACAAAAAAATGCCTATAGTGTGCTTTCTTGTATATAAAGATTAAACTGCAAAATTAAAAAGATGATCTTTCAGGGATACAAACATCAATATCCTATATGATAAAACCCTAATATGCAAATCAACAGAACGGCAGAACGACCTGTTGCTATAACGCGCACTGACCACCATGGAGCAGATGCTCAATGTAGGAGCTGCCCCCTGGTGGTCAGTGTGCTCCAACAGGGGGAGCTCTGCTCAGCCACAAGCCGGGATCATGGCTGGCGAGAGCAGCAGTGGTGGCGGGAGCCTCCACCGCTTCTGCTGCAGGCAGGCGGTAAGGAGCGAGGGGTCCCAGATTGCGAGAGGGATGTCTAACCTAAGGGATCGGGCTTAAGCCAGCAGGTGGACATCCCCCAAGGGGTCTCGGACTGTGAGAGGGCGCAGGCCAGGCTGAAGGACTC
>NW_005359840.1:2456782-2458908 GCF_000412655.1 Myotis brandtii
ATATAAAGGCTAATATGCTAAGTGTCCCTCCCTCAGTCCAACCAGTCACTATGACATGCACTGACCACCAGGGGGCAGACGCTCAACACAGGAGCTGCCAAGCTGTGGTGTCTTGGCAGCAGTGGTTCTTGGGTGACGCACCCTGGAACCAGAGAGGAGGGAGCTCGATTCCTTGTGGGGCGGCGCGATTCCACCTTCAGCCATGGGTTATGTTGTTGCTGGGGCATTGTCATCCCTGAATCTGGTTTAATGCACACTTGCATTTGCGTTCCACACCCTGTACAACAGCAACTTTGTAGAGTGCCCTCTTGCACTCCAGGACCCCTAAAGGGATGTCAAAGAGCTGGTTTTGGCCTGATCCCCACAGGCCAGGCTGAGGGACCCCACCTCCCAGAGGGACCCCTGTTCATTCTGCAGATGACTTTGAGCCATGGTGCCTCCTCCCCACCCAGGTGCAGCCAGCCGGGGAGGGACTGAGGGAGGTTGGCTCCAGGGCGTGTCTGGCCCGTCTTACCCTGTCCTGCCCCGCCGGCCACCTTCTAATTAATTTCCTTTCAATGTGCATGAATCCATGCACCCGGTCACTCGTTAAACATATAAAGAAAAGCAAGAGAATGATAAATGCAAAATTCAGGATAGAGACTACCTCAGTGAGAGGTGGGAAGGGTGAAGCACTCAGATGACTTGAAAGGTAATGATGTTATTTTTCATAAACTAGGTGAACAAAGAATGCTCATTATAATTCATTGTATCTTACATATAATTTATATTCTTTTGCATACACTTAATATTTTTAAAAAATGTTTAAAACAACAGAATTTCTCATTTTTTAATGAATGTGGTAAGCAGTATAAGATCAAACCTCAACTTAAAATACAAACATAATTTCTGGGGGCAGTTTGCCATCATACACTGATGTAGTGTAATAACATACTTTCTCTTTCATGTGAAGCAGTGTCTATCAAAAACAAACCTGGAAAACAGCCAAACACCCAAGCTGCCTGTCAACCTAAGGAAAGCAGTACAATCTTGGCACAAAACTAGAGAACCATCAAATTTGCCTTTCCCACATAAATAAAAAACCATGTGTTGTTGTTTTACTAGAAAGGAAATAATAGGCAGTACACAGTATGACCACAGAAACATTGAACTCTACTCACTAGAATCTGTGGTTTATAGAATCTTATCCTGAATATGACATGAATGAATCCATAGGATAGAAAAAAGAGTTCTGATTCAGGAAAGAAAACCCTAGAAATCATATATATCTTATAATCAATGGTAAATTCTCTGGAATGTTGCAAATATAAAATTGCTATGGAGATAAACATGTGTCTGAAGTTCCTTTTCTCATTAGTGTATGAATGACATCAAGGATGAAATGGGAGGTTTGAACAGACTAGACATGTACAAGGTTATTAAATATTTGCATACATAAACCAATAAAATTCATTATCAATCTTAACATTTTGTATAGCTTTTCTAGTGAAGAAAGGACAATATCTGAAGTTAAAAGTTATAGATTTTGCTATTATTCTCAGTATTCCTAGAAATTATTTTCAGTATTCTGGTATTATAACTGTCTCAAAGATTTTTATTATTATACCTCATCTGTCATATATATTATAAGCAAACAGCAACAACTCTAAACAAGACTTGAGGAACACCTAGAAATTACTTTGCTTTTTAGAAATTATTGCTCCATAGACTTTTATGGATTTAAGGAAAAAAACATGTTTGCTAGGTAAGGTTTTCTGGAAAAACACGAATTATTTTGGGTTATTAAAGTACTTTTTAAAATACTGGTGGTATAATGATCTGAAAGAAAAAATTGTGTAGATAATATTTCTTTATTTAATTTTTAAATGTTTTTTATTGATTTCAGAGAGGAAGGGATAGGGAGAGAGAGAAACAACAATATGAGAGAGAAACATCAATTGGTTGCTTCTCATACACACCCCAACTGGGGACCAAACCCACAACCTGGGTATGTGTCCTGACCAGTTATCAGACTGGCAACCTTTCTGTGCAGGGGAAGAAATACTCAATCAACTGGGCTATACCAGCCAGGGCTACGTAGGTAATATTTCAAGCAACATTAATAAAAGTTCCCACTACCATAGCTA
>NW_005359840.1:2459020-2462318 GCF_000412655.1 Myotis brandtii
ATGGGGGCAGGCTAGAAGAGATCAATGGGGGGAAAAGGAGGTATATGTAATACTTTCAACAATGAAGATTTTTTTAAAAAGTTTTTTAATGAAATTTTTTTTTTTTAAAAAAACTACCCTTTTACCCAAGAAGTTTTAAGTGTGAGATCATACAAGTATACTGCTTTAACAGGGTATATCTTGGCAATCAGGGCAGATTATGGCATAAATTCCAATGTCAGGCTTTATGGTGGTTACAAGAATCAGAAATTTAGTGAATTGTTCTGGCTCTTTTCAGGGAGCACTAAAGCTTGTGTGCGTGTGCGCATGCGAGCACACACGAGCACTACTCCATCTGTACACATCCTAAATTCCCTTGAAAAACACTAAAGAAATGTAGGAGGAAAAAACTCCACTGATTACAAGTACTACACTGTGAAGAAGGACAGCCTAACAGGGCAATACTATGCTAACTATTGTGAATACACTGTGTGTGGAAACAGGGAAAGGCAGGCCACCTCCCTCCAAAAATGGAGAAGAAACACTGAATAAAGTTTTACTACTAGTTTTATAGAGACTTCAGAAATATATAATTTATGTAATTATAAAAAGATGCTATGTGTCTCCAAAACTGTCTTCAATATTGGTAGTATGTGGGAGGAATAGAAAGAGTGGGTACACATAAAAGAAAATGTTTAAGTGTGATTAATTTCCAGATTTGGCTAGGTATAATATAATGAATGCAGGGAATCAAAAAGATAACAAATTTGCATATATGAAATTTATTTTAACTTAAGATGGCCTATTAGCCTAATCAAATATCTTGTTTTTGTTTATACTATCTCACAGCACAAAATAAATAAACCTCTTATTAAATGAAGGTTACATTTTTTACAACACTTCTTTGCATATTCTGATATTTTTAAGACACCACATGGATATAATGTAGATTTCATGGTAATAAATTTCAAGAACATTGCTTCAATTATTATAATGGTTCCACACCAAGCAATAGACTGCATTGTCAAGTAGTTGCTCCAATGTATTTATTGAGAAATACTTAAACCATAAGTATTTATTCTGACTACTGAAATCATATTAACAGTGCTTAACTGATGACCAATTAAGTTATCAATAAATGTAAATAAATGTAACAAGATATATCAAAAGCCTCAATATATTGAGGTGATGATATTCCTCAAGGGGAATGAAAAATTATAAACACCATTTGTTTCTCCTTGTAGGAATATATATTTTCTACAAAAATTTTAAATTCTCTCCCAGTGAAAAAACCCTAATTTATGAGATCGTTTTAAGAATGTTTTTATTGATTTTGAGAGATAGGAATGGAGAGCGAGAGAAAAAAATCAATGTGAGAGAGAAACATTGATCTGTTACCCCTCATGCACCCACACCAAGGACTGAACCCACAACGTGGGCATGCTCTGTGACTGGGAATGGGAATGGAGCCAGCGACCTTTCAGTGCATGGGACAATATTCAACCATCCGAGCCACACAGGCCAGGGTTTATATGAGCTCTTTAATGATTAATTGACACCTAGCTCTTAACACACAGAAGTAGTTTTCTGATTCCTCTGGGTAGCATAACTTGTGCCAGAGAAGCTCAACCAAAAGAATATATAGAAACAAGAATAGAGGGACCACCTGGCTATGCCAACTCTCTTCCCTCCCCCATCAACTCTCTTTTCATGTTTAAGAATATGCATAATAAAAATTCCAATTTAGTTTTCATCATATTTCATTAAAAATAAAAGTCAATATAGTCTATTATTTATAGCCAGAGTAAAATGAAATGTATTGTAATTTCATAAACTTCACTATAAACCTAATTTACAATTAGTTTTGCTTACGCCTTCTAAAAACTAGAATGGGTCAAAATAATGTTAAAAATTATTGGTATAAATGGAATCTTCATTGATTTTTTAAGTCACTTTTTCACTCAAAGTACCTCCTTTATGTTCTAGCTTCTTGATCCAAAGTTCTTAACTGGGAAGGCAGGCTGAAATTTTCCCAAAGCAGAGATGCCTGTGGGCCGAAACACTATGTAACCTTGCTAATAATACCCAGTCACTCAGAACTACTCCATCTGCCTTTGTGTCCATCCAAAGAACCAGCTGCTCTAAGCAAATGCCTTACTCATCTTGCCTGTTGTATCACTAGCTGAAATATGCTACTGCCATAATTACCATTCTCAACTTCTAAATAGAGCCAGCAACCAACCAACACGTTATTGAGTGCACAGGCTGGGGCTAATTGTTTGGTCATATAATGGGTGTAGAGTTTACAGTATTACTGCTGACTGGAAGCAGCTGTGCTCCCTGAAGATTCAAGGTGGACAACACATTAGTTTATACACGGAACAAGAATCGGAGATCCTGAGGAAAGTAACAAAAGCCATATTTGGAAGGTGATGAATATCCTAGGATGTCAACTATCAGCAAAAAGTGCTCAGATTAAGAATGATACCTGACATCAGGAAGGATACTTCACAATTGCTTTTTTTATCTTTATTGTTGAGATTTACAGATGTTCCTCTTATTTCCCCCCAAAGCTCCCCTCCACATGGTTCCCAACCCACCCCAGGCCCTTGCCACCCTTTTGCCTGTGTCCATAGGTACTGGATACATGCATGTAAGATCTTTGTCTAATCTCTTCCCACACCCCCCACAGCCCCTTCCCTCTAAGAATAGTCAGTCTGTTCCATTTCCATGCCCCTGATTCTATTCCATGCACCAGTTTATTCTGTTCATCAGATTTTTTATTTGATTTTTAGATTCACTTGTTGATAGATATGTATTTGTTATCACTTTGTTGTTCATAATTTTTTATTTTTACCTTTTTCTTCTCCTTCCTCTTCTTAAAGAATACCCTTCAGCATTTCATATAATACTGGTTTGGTGGTGATGAACTCCTCTAGCTTTTTCTTATCTGTGAAGCTCTTTATCTGACCTTCAATTCTGAATGATAGCTTTTCTGGGTAGAGTATTCTTGATTGTAAGTTCTTGCTATTCATCACTTTGAATATTTCTTGCCACTCCCTTCTGGCCTGCAAAATTTCTGTTGAGAAATCAGCTGACAGTGGTATGGGTGCTTTCTTGTAGGTAACTAACTGCTTTCTCTTGCTGCTTTTAAATTCACTCTTTGTCTTTAACCCTTGGCATTTTAAGTATGATATGTCTTAGTGTGGGCCTGTTTGGGTTCCTCTTGTCTTTTGTTTGTGTGCTTCCTGGACTTGTAAGTCTATTTCTTTCACCAGGTAGGGGAAGTTTTCTGTCATTATTTCTTCAATTCTTCAAA
>NW_005359840.1:2462767-2505258 GCF_000412655.1 Myotis brandtii
TTTCTTTGTCTCTGCATTTTGGCTGCTTCCCTGTGTTTGTTTCTATGTATTGGGTAGAGCTGCTATGTCTCCTTCAGTTGGTAGAGTGTAGTAGGTGTCCTATAGGGCCCAGTGGCTCAGCCTCCCCGATCACCTGAGGTAGACATTCTTGGTGACCCCTTTGTGGGCTGTGTGCACAGTTTTGTTGTAGTTAAGCCTTGATTGCTGGGAGGAATTGACCTCCAGGCCAATTGGCTGTGGGGACCAGCTGCAACTACAGTGGGAAAGCTGCTGTGCAGGAGACACCCTTATGGGGCAGGACTTGCTTCAGTAGGACTTTGGTGCTCACTGATTCTGCCCCATGAGTGTGTCACTTATGGATGTGAAGAGTTGTAATCTGGTATGGTCTCACACTGACCACTAGGTACACTGGCTCTTGGATCTCCAAGGAGGTGCAAAGTCAGCCACTGCCTGGGGCCACCCAGCAGGAGCTACAGAGAGATATGCAGATTCCTCCTCTTTGTATTGGGTTTGGAAGTGCCCAGACAAGGCCCAGCTGTGAAGCAAGGCAGGCTGGTGCCGGCCTTGGGCCTTTTATTGATAGCTTTGGGGCTCCCTGACCCAGCTGCAGCTTGTTTGATAGGTTTTAGGCTGAGAAAGGACAGGCCATTCATATGCAAAAGCCACTGCACACAGCTTGGGTGGGGTTGTAAATTGGCTGGGGCTGGGTCTCAGGGAATCTCCAGGGCAGAAGGAACAGAAATGTCTGCCAGTCAGCCCTGCACCAGGGAGGTCCCAGAATGGGAACAATGACTGCTGTGAGAACCTCCATCTGGAAGAAAGCTGGCCCTGCGTTCCTTCCCCGATGCCAGACAGTCCAGTTCCTCCCTGTATGTGTCTGGGTCCCCCAGAGCCTCACCCACCACTGGAGCTCAGAGCAAGTGGGAGCTTGGAAATTCAGTTCGTGGTTCTGGCCTTTTAAGAGGAGCAGTTGGGTCACTCAGCCCCAATCCACACTTGTTTTTACAGTCTATAGTTCTTACTGCCCATAGGGATTTTTTCCCCAGCTCTGGGACGCTGGGCTGGAGGTCTGACAATCTCCCTCCCAATTAAAAAAGTGGCACACCCGGGTGCCGGACCAGCCCGTTCCTCACCTCCTACCAGTCTCAATGCGCTTTCTTCTTTACCTCTCTAGTTGTAGTACTTCCACTCAGCCAGCTTTCCTGCAGTTCTGGATGATAGTTGTTTTGCATTTTAGTTGTAATTTTGATGTGGTTATGGGAGGCAGCAGGTATAGGCGTTTACCTATGCCACCATCTTGGTTCTTCCCACCAGGCTCACAAGTGCTTTTTATTGTCAGTGCTATGGGGGTCCCACTTGCTGAAAGAGTGGGATGTTTATGAGGATGTCTGTAAGAATTTTCTGGATATTCTCCTGTAGCCCCAAGATTAATTCCTATAACAATAGTAGCACCAGGGAAAAGGGAAATGCAAAACACCAGCAATGCGGGAAGCCAGATCTATCTTTTGTAAGTCCTGTGTCCAAATAAATGAGGGCAAATGTATTAACTTCCCTACATATCATCCATGTAAGCTCCCTACTAGAATGTAATTGAGAGGAAGATTTTGCTGTCTCTCTGGTGCCTCGGATATAATAGATGCTCAATAACCAGTTGGTTAAGAAAAACAGATTTGAGCTTAAATTAACAGGTTTTTGCAGTCATCCCTCATATTATTTAATATTGGAACCTAACTGAGATTTATATGTATTGAAATTTAAAATGCACATGGCCTTTGAGCCAACCACTCCAATTCTAGGAATTTATCTAGAGATATACTTGCATATGCCCACAAAGACAAATGTGCATGAATATTCATTGCCAATTTGTCTGTAGTTCAGAAAAACTAAAAACCCTATGTCCCTTAATAGGTGATGGTTACATAAATCATGGTACATCTATAAGTTGGAATACCCTGCAGTTGCTAATAAGAATAGAAAGCTTTAGTTAGACCCAAATTGAATGATATTCAAGATACATTTTTAACTGAAAAAGAAAAATGCGGAACAGAGTTGTAGAAATGTGCTCCCATTATTGTTAAAACAAATGAAGATACACACATAGATAATATTGTATATTCAAAGAATGTCTCAGGAAGAATATTCAAGAAATAGAGATTTTCTCTGGGGAACAGGGGACTAAAAACATGGTGATTAGGTACTGGAGAATCATTTGTCATCATATAACTTTTTAACTAGTATAATGCATGTCATCATATAACTTTTTCACTAGTATAATGTATTAATTATCCCAAAGAAAAGGAAATTTTAAAACAAAAGAACATAATGTCATTTTCCCTATTTAAATACATGTACTGGAAGAAAAAACGAGTTGGTTACATTCTTTCAGCACACAGGTTAGTATTCCCGTACAACTTTCAGGTCCTTTAAGGAGTATAGAGATCCCAAAATGGCTCCCACAGTTGCCCACTATTCACTTTCTGCTTATATTTTTCCAAGAGTCAGTGCTTCTATAATGCTTTACTGACAGGTATAGAGCAAAATTGATCTTAGGCAAAATTGTAAAAAAGACTCAGTTATTTTGCAAAACTTTCTCTCTGTTCTTCCCTTTTTTACCACCTTACCCAGGGCCTGAGACCACACACATACCTTGCCATCTAAAAGAACTCCCACAGAACACATTCCTACATTCATCCTCTATGAACCAAGTACTCATTCTCCACTACTGACAGTTTTCTTTCACTTTGCCTGTGTTCTCTAAGTACTTCTAAAATTTTAAACCTACCAAACTCAATGTCTGAAAGTCTATAAAAGAATATCACATTTTACATTTTGTTGGCTAGCTGAGTCTATTTCAAGAAGGGGGGGGGGTCATCTTTAGTCAAGTACTAGGTCAGGCCAATTGTGAGAGTTAGTTTGGAGTCAAGAAGATTTGGCAGATTTCTGACCTTGTGCTGAACCTATCTAGTGAGCCATGTAGCAGGCAGGTATTTTATGGCTCAACACATCTTTATCCAAAGGTGGCAGAAGCCATGACTCAAGAAGAGGAAATAAGATAACAGCAGAGGGAGATTTGGTTTCTCTTGGTGCACTGTTTTGTCCCTTGAAATCTAAGAGGAGCGAACCAGGCCAAAAAAAAAAAAAAAGTCTAAATGTTGGCCTAGCAGATACCTTTATCACAGATTCTTCTCTGGTGAATGGGGCTTGATAATGCTGATAAAAGAGCAAACTATTGATTTTTCTTTGGTTCACCAGTGACATCTCCTAGGAACCCAGCATACTGAGAAAAGGATATTTTCTTTGTTTAAGATACATAAAGAAGCAGTAAAGGAGACTTTTAAGAAGGCTTTGAAGTAAGTTCCTGAGAAAGGGAAAAAAAACATACACAGGAAAAAAAAAATCACAAGAATTCAAGACATTTAAGAAAGAAAGCATAACTCAAATCTTATTGCTTCTCAACTGCGACAGATTCTTTAAGTAGAATATTATATTTAATTAAATATATATTGAGTCGAAGAGAAGTATATATTTAATCTTTAGAATTTCCATCAGTTGGTACACTTCCATAGATTAAAAATTCATTACCTTTGATATATCATACAGCAAAATATGTCTACGCATGAAGTATATAAAATATAACAGTTATGTTACAACTACATAATGATAATGAATGGAAAAAGCTTGTAGTATTTTCAATCAAGGTAGAAGAGAAAATTACATATATTCAGTTTCCTGAAATAATAAGAACACTGCTATATCTGAACATATTAAATTGAACATATTTTAGGAAAGTAGAAGATAAAAATTCCATTTGAAATGTTTCATTGGTTTAAATATTACAAATATTTTGTATGATTTAAAATGTTGTTTGGAAAGTAAATTTAATTCACAAAGCAAACTTAAATACTTATTTCCATTTGTTTTTTTAATATATTTTATTGATTTTTTACAGAGAGGAAGGGAGAGGGATAGAGAGTTAGAAACATCGATGAGAGAGAAGCATCGATCAGCTGCCTCCTGAGCCAAACCAGCTAGGGCTCCATTTGTTTTTAATGACAAAAACACTTTGAAGTTAGAGTCCTTAAATATGATTCTATTCTGTATGGTGCCTAATCCTGACTTATATATGTGATATTTATAATTTTGTAGTTAACCTCTATTTTTTCCTAAAGATCTGAAGAAGTTATTTGTTATGGACTGAATGCTTATGTCCCTGCAAAATTCATATATTAAGGCCCTAATCCCAAATGTGATAGTATTTGGAGGTGGGGCATTTGGAAAGTAATTAGGGTTAGATGAGGTCATGAAGGTGCAGGTTTCATGATTAAGACTAGTGAGTGCCCTTGTAAAAAGACACAAAGACCATGTTCTCTCTTCAAACAAAGAAGGGGTCATGTGAGCACTCAGTGAGATAGTGGCCCTCCACAATCCAAAACAAGAGCTCTTACAATGAAACCTGCGCCTTGGTGGCACTTTGAACTTAGACTTCTCAGACTCCACAAACGTGAGAAATAAATTTCTGTTGTTTCAGATACCAGGTTATGGTATTTTGAAATGGTAGCCTGAGCTAAGACACTATAAAAATAAAACATAATGTAATTCATGACAATTAAAGCTAAAAAGAGAATAGAGATCTTTAAAGAAATTTAGAGAAACTAAATGCTCTTACATACCTGACATATGCTAGTCACTATTGTTTAGGACTGAAATTCCCTGTTTTCTAGCAGCTAAAGCAGAACAGGAAACATGCTATATTACATAGTATTGATTGTTTGAAAATAAAAAAAGCAAAACAAACATTCTGCCCTTTTTCAAACTTTGTCTGAAAGGATGACAACCAAAACACAGGGCCTGTGTGGAAAAGCTCCAGGAGCCAGCCCAGGGGTCCTCATTGCTGTATCAAGACCAAAGAAAGTATCTGATTAAATGCTTTTTGGCCCCCAAACTGTCTTGATTCTGTCTCACATTGGAAAGGGTAATCCTATATCCAATTGAATAAGCATCAACTTTCACTGCCTAGTGTTAGTTCTGATCAAAGAATTGAATCAATACCTCTCCCCCAGGAACTGGCTTCTCAGGCCATTTCACTATGGACATTCCCTTTGTTGAGACCACGTTTCACTTGCTGTGACTCCCCTCCAGGTATGCACAAAGAAATCTCCGCCCAGAAAAAGCCCGCCAAAAGTCTTTTAAAAGCCACTGACTCCAGTCACTGGGTGCTGCAGCCATCCAGGCTCAGCCACCTGGTGTGCAGATGATGGAATCAATTCGTGAGCCCTCACCAATCTGGCCTCCTGCATTCCTCCTTTGGCGATCCTAACATTTGGTGTCGAAACCCGGGAGGGTTCCACAGGGACGGGGAGCCATCACCCTGGCTTCAGTCATGCTGAGTTTGCTACTCAGAGAGCAGTAGGCAGAGGCAGCTCGTTCTGGAAATCCTACTGAGGTGACTCAATTGCCAGCCTTGATCAGGGCTCCCCCAGCCCCAGCCCATCCAGCCAGCCAAGGAGGATGTCAGACCAGGAATCTCTCCTTCTCCATTGCTGACCCTCCATCCCACACCGGCCAATCTTCTCTAGGTGAGTGATGTTCCACAATTTCCCTCGTCTCAAGTCTTCTGCCCACTCTCTCTCACTGATTTCTCAAAAGTCTCTCATCTCAAAGTCCCAGCGCTAGGCCAGAAGACTCCTCAGCGGTTTGTCTTTGGGTCCTTCTGGATTGGGGACACCCAGGCCAGAGGGTCACCTCTCATTTCTCATGGTGATTTGTTTAGCAGCAGGGACGCCTGCCCTAAATAGTCACCTTTAGATTTGTGGTCTGTCACTCACCCTTCCTCTCTAGTGGGCCATGCCACACTCCCTCTGCACAATTGCGGGGGAGATCAATCCCAACCACCTCATTTTATTTTGTAACACTGTTTGGCCACAATATAAACTAGATAATAAGGCTCAATGTCCTGAAAACAGCACTTTTAATTTTTTAAATATATTTTATTGATTTTTTACAGAGAGGAAGGGAGAGGGATAGAGAGTTAGAAACATCGATGAGAGAGAAGCATCAATCAGCTGCCTCCTGCACACCCCCTACTGGGGATGTGCCCACAACCAAGGTACATGCCCTTGACTGGAATCGAACCCGGGATCCTTCAGTCTGCAGGCCAACGCTCTATCCACTGAGCCAAACCAGTCAGGGCAGCACTTTTAATTTTAACACACTGAGCAATTTAGATTAATTGCTGTCTCTGCAATGGAAAATAGGCAGAGATTCCCTACATCCAGGCCTTTGACCCTTCAGTCCCAATCCTCTTCCTAAGTCTTGCTCTACCCATCAGATCTTTCTCCTTCACACAAAACATCATATCCCTAACACTTCTGATTCTGAATCTACTTTTGACCCAGCAGACCACTGACCTCCACCCCCTTACACATCTCCTCCCTTACCTGCAGTAGATTCCCAAAACCCAGACCTTCCTAACTAGCAACCACCTTCTCCCCAGCCCCTGAGAGCTCAAATCCTGAGAACATGAGCTTCAAAATAGCCTTTTCCCATCTAACATTCATTCTCAGGCTACCCAAAGACCACCCTCCTCAATAGCCTCTTCTATTCCCATGCCAATTCACCCATGAGGGAGGGAGCAGGATCTGAGGGTATAGTCCGAATCCACGTCCCATTCTCTATGTCCAACCTTGCACAGATTGAGAGGGATCTCAGATCGTTTTACTCCGACCTGATCATCTTTACAAAGGAATTTGACAAACTTAATGAAATCACTCAAGGCCCTGACGAAAACCCAGCTCTCTTCCTCCTCACGGAGAAGGCCTTACAGAAATTTACCACCTTAGACCCCGCCTCCCCAGAGGGAGCTCTTCTTTGGAATACCCATTTTATATCCCAATCAGCCCCACACACACAATAAACTTTGAAAAACAGACCGAAGTCCACAAACTGCTCAAAAAGACCTCGTTAACCTGACCTTTAAGGTTTTTAATAATAGAGACGAGGAGACCCAAATCCAAAAACAAAGGCGAGATAAGGCCAAGGCTGAGGCCCAGAAGGAGGTCTTCCAGCTCCTAGCCACTGCTCTCATGAACCCCAAATGAAGTGCCGTTCCTCCAACTGCAGGTAAGTCAGGGGCTAAGCCTCCTCCGGGCCCATGCTTCAAATGCAACAGAAAGGACAGTGAACCACGTCCTGCTCAAACCCAAGACCCCTGCCTGGGCCCTGCCCAAGGTGCGAAAGGGAAGGCCACTGAAAATCAGACTGTAGTCTGGCCCCTCTGGGTCAGACCTCAGCCAGTCCAGCAAGGCCGCCCTCTGGATCCAGTTTGGAGCTCCCAGACCTCCTGGGACAGGCCACCGAAGAAGCTGCCCAGGCCCTGACAGGGCCCCACAGACTTACAAATTTGCTGGGACCCTTGTCCACTCCTCAGTCTCCATTATGGGGGTTGACGGATTAGTCTCACAGCCATTAGCCACCTCACGTCTACACTGCATCTTACTAAATACCTCTATTCACTCTTTTTTCATTCTACCTTGGTGCCTGGCTGTGGCTACCATGCATTCTCTCATAAAGCCCAGTTGTCCCAAACCACAGTCACCTACCTCAGTTTCACTCTCTTACCCCACAAGGCCGAGCCATTCCTTGGACTATAAATGCCTTATCTTCTTATCTCCTCCATGATTGTCCCCTACTCTGAACAAGAAATTTTCTCCTTTCCCAGGCTCACTGGGTACTCTCGCCTCCAGGTTCACAACTTTAGTCTTCTTGCAAAGCTCCTCTATGACATGACATGGCGAAGGGACCCCCGCACTGAACCTTTAGATCCCAAGGCCAACATTCTCACCTTTTATGCTGTAAAAACTGCTCTCACTTCAGTGCCTTCTTACCCTCCCCCCTCCCAAAGAATAGTGTCTTTACTAAAACTGCAAATGCTTACTTAACAGTCCGGCTATTATCAGAAGCTGAGCTCATTATCACCCAAACCTTAGCATGTTATCTCTAAGGAAAAATGTGGCAGTCTTGAATCCAAGCAGCTAGAGGCCTGGGAACAGGCTGTGGGACCTGCTCCCTCCTCCCCCTGCCTTTTCTCCAGCCTCATATACCTATTCATAATTTTCCAAAGTCTTTACTAACTTAAAGACTTTGGAGCATTGCTGGGTTAAATGATAAAGATCTAAATATTTTAAAATAGCATACAATCCTGAAACATTAATTGCTAGACACAGTTTAATTTGCCTGCTCTTAGTTTTTATTGCAGAAGGTCTCTTGTTCTTTGTTGAATGTATATTTTCTTGAAAGTAAGAGTGTGTTTAAAGTGTGTTCATAAATGCTGGCTGTTTACTTTTTGGTTATCATTGAAAAATTAAGGTTTCTAAAGTGAAGAATTCTAATACATTTTTAAAAAGAAAGAAAGGAAAGGTCTGTACAAGTTGCTGAAGGTATTGATTCAATTCTTTGATCAGACCTAACACCTAGGAGGCCCAACAGTTTAATTTTAATGTTTTTACCAAGTTTGCTGATAAGCCAAAATTTGCACTATTCCTTCCTTCATGTTGAGAGAAACTATCCTATCTAATAAAGACAGAAATGCAAATTGACCGTCACTTTGTGACAAAATGGCGGCACCCACAGCCAATAAGGAGGGAATATGCAAATTGACACGACAAAGATGGCAGTTGCCATGGCAACGAAGCAGGCATTCCGGGCCTCTGGGCAGCACACAAAGGCGGAAGGCGGCTCTGGGCCGGAGCGAAGGTGGGAAGGCAGCTCCCGGCCGGAGTGAAGGTGGGAAGGTGACTCCAGGCCAGAGGGAAGGCGGGAAGGCAGCTCCAGCCAGAGCGAAGGCAGTGCTGGCAGCCAGGGGAAGGAAGGCCTACTTTTGCACGAATCTTCGTGCATCTGGCCTCTAATCTTCAATAATTGACCACTAATATGCAGATTAAACCTCTCATTTAATACAAGCTGAAAACTCCTCTGAAAATATTTCATTATACACAGAAACTTCTTTATGCAGTGACAATTCATATAAGGAAATATTGGGGAAGAATTTTCAAAGAAAGAAATTCAGTTTGGGGGATTGTGAGTGCTACACTGACAAATTTTTAAAAAATCCTTTGTTCTTGAAGGGCAAGGAAGCTTTGCCACACTAAGACTGCCTTTTGGGATGTTGATTTTAGGCTGGTTGTTGGAAAACAGGGGACTCAGAGAGACCTTTTGTTTCTGCTCCCTTTCCTGTCTAAGAGATTCTGATGAGGAGCCAGCTTCAGGAAGGGACTCTTGGGGTGTTCATCTTAGCCAAATTGGAATTGAGTATGGTGGGTGGGAGGGTGACTAGCAGGGACATGTTGATTAGATTACCCATTTGTCATTGTTTCTGGGTTGCCTAGCAAAACTTTCCCTGCTATGTTTGTTCCACTTTTCCTCAACTACCTATAAATTTCCTACTTATTTGAAATCTCAGACCCCACCCCATCCCTTTTCTACTTTGTCAAATGATTATATAGTAGATAGATATGGATATATATATACCCAATATTACCTCACTGTCTTTGGAATTTTCATGCTTATGTGAATTCCCCTTGTGCATGTATTGAAGTTTGATTTTCTCCTATTATTCTGGCTCTGTTAATTTGATTGTTAGCCAGCTAGAATAACTAAGAAGGTGAGAAAAAAGTATTACTTTTGTAGCCCCCACATTCTCCTAGATGTTATCCAGGAAATGTCTTTTTGTGATTCTTTTAGAATTTGGATCTCACAGGTTCTGGACATCAATCACCATTGCACTGACTTGTAGATGCTATAAGAGATTGGATCAATTGTTTATAGGCAACTATTGCTATGTACCTTGGGGTTTTTTTTTCTGAAAACCTGCTATCACCTTGCTTTTTTGTAATGGGCCTCTTCCTTCTAAAAAATTAATAAAGCCCTAACCAGTGTGGCTCAGTTGGTTGGGCATTGTCTTGTGCACCAGAAGGTCACTGGTTCGATTCCTGGTCAGGGCACATGCCCAGGTTATAGGTTCAGTCCCCAGACAGGGGTACTGGCAGGAGGTAACCAATCAATGTTTTTCTCTCTTCCTCTCTCACTAAAATCAATAAACACATATTTAAGAAAAAAATTAATAAAGAAAAAATTTCAAAATGAAGGATTCTAATTCAAATTATTGATACATCATTGTTTAGTGAGAAAAGCTAAGTAGAGAAAGAAGAAGGCATACTCAAAGTAATTTTGTTAAATTAAAATCAATCTCCAACTCACAATCCTTAACAAATACTGAAAGGCTCGATTATTCCCTCTTTCAAAATTCTTCCCAAATATTTTCTCAGATTAATTACCACTGCATAAAAGAAGTTGCCATGTGTACAATTGTAACCATGGTGTTCTTCAGATTACCTGCATAATGCATGTGTAATTAATTCCTGTGCAAAGCATAATTAGGATGTACTGTAATTCAGTTTCTCCTGAAACACAATTATTATATGAAATGCATACAATCAAATCATAGGGGCTGCCACAAAAAGGAAAAGAAGAAAACAGAAAAGAATTGGTCACTATTATTTGTAGATTGCATGACCACCAAAGTCAGTAACAAATAGTTTGCCATCACCTCTCTGACTTGCAGAATCTTAGCCATCCAAATGTGTTTTGCTACTTCATGACCAAAAGGTGGCACTGTTCCATTTATTGTGAGGTTGGAATCTAGTCCTCCGCACTATAGTGGATCTGTAATGTGCTCCGCTGGAATTAGCAAGGCGTGCATCATTAACCATTCTGCTTCACAGGCCCTGCTATCAAGAGGATCATACCAGCAGCTACTCTGACATAACTCATTAAGAAATTGTTGTAAATAAGAATCTTATAAAAAAGCAGAATGGCAGGTTAAAGTAGCTCCCCCACCTTGGAAGCAAACTAATCTTTGTGGCTGACCTGCTGTTGGGCAGAAATAAATTACTATTTGCATCACAAAAGACGGAGGCATTCCACCAAGCAAGGAGACAGCTACAGCTAAGATTCTGTGGCATTTGATTCACTTTTCTCTCCAAGCCCAGTCCAAGCAAGGTGATTTACTCTCATGAGAAATCACTGAAACGTTTACCTATTCACCTGGTCAGGCCGTCACAAGCACATCTTAAACAGCTCTGGGAAATAGTTTCACTGACATTAGAGGTTCCCAATTAAGAGAAAGAAAGGTGTCTAACTTTCTGAAACAATTTAGCCAAAATGACAAAAAAACTAAACAAAGCGAATAAAGAACAAAAAAACAAAAACTGGCTGGAGGCTTTACGCAGTGCCTCATCAGCATTCAACAACCATTCCTTGTGGCTTAAATCAAAACGGAAAAAGAAGATCTTGAGACAAATGCAAAAGAGATGAGCAAAAATTTTCCATCACCTACACAGTAGGCCAGAAGGGAAAGAGAAAGGGGCTGTCTGTCTAAATGCCTCTTCTTTTTGATAGATATATGATGACTATGAATGAAGAATTAACACGCAGCACTCAAAACATTATGCCCTATCAAGTACAAAGAATATACGAAATATAATAGCATTACATCTTAAGAGCTTGCATTTGTGAGATTTTCTCCATGGACTAGATTCCTTTCACATTTTAAACCTGGTTGTAACAAAGGAAGGCAACAGCATTGTTTATGCCATAAAGATATAAGTAATCCGTTTTTGTTTTTGTTTTTTGCCAGATATTATATTCTAAGGTCCAAACACAATGGAATAAATACTTGGGTAATTTTAGGCAAAAGTTTAAAAAAATCAAATTCTGGATCATTTGTTCAATTGAATTCTCACATTCTTCACTTTTCACTCTAGCAGTGGGAACCTGACCTTTTGCTGCAATGTCATAGCACAGCTGAAATGGCTCAAGTTGTCAGGAATGAAAGAGAGGCCAGTCCCATTCAAATGATGGAGTTCTCTAATTACTGAACCCTGCAGAGAGCACCTGCCTACCCCCCAGCCCTTGTGGTCCACTTAGTGCACTTAGCAGCCAGGGCACTGCTTCAGTGAACAAAAAGGAGGATGCTTTCTGAACTCACAAGTCAGGCAGATCACAATCACACTTAGGGGACAGGTAAAAAAAAATGTCGCTGTTATGAAAATGAGACTGTGGAGTTAGTTTCTGTTGTGTGATATTTTGTTAAAGATCCACAGGAGCTGAGGCCTCTGTGTTTCTCTAAAATTTACAAGGGAACGGTGTAGATGTGGGTGGAGGAAAATGAAGAGGACACAATGCCTGTGGAGGGAAGGTGGTAGTAGGAGGTGACAAGAAAGGTTTCATGTCCACATTTAGAGATACCCCATTACCATGTCTTACTCCTTCTCTTTGAACTTGCAGGTCTGTGATTTATATGCTGTTTTGAACATATTTGGTGCTAGTAGGAGCAGTGTAAGGTGTGTTGTTACATCTTACTAGTGGCTCAGGGAGTAGGTAGTGGAGCTGTTTTGAGAAGACAAAGCAAGAGGGGTCAATAATGACTACTCAATAGTGAAGCAAGCAAGGGGACTGGACTGACCACAGTTATAACTTAGTTCTCCTCTCCCTTCCTGCTCCCACAGGAGGCAAACAATGCGAAATACATGTGAGTGCACTTTTCATATATTGGAGGTAGTCATGTGAACAGAAATTTGCCTGAAATAATAATTCTCACCTAAAACAGCTGTCTGAGAAAAATCATAATCATACCACCCTGCAGTCAATTTACTATAGCTTTTATGGATTTGCATATACACATGTAATTAACAACAAAGTCAACATGAAGCAACCTTTATTAGCACCTGTTTGAGGTTCCAGGTGAAGTTCTCAATTGCCTCCCATTTGCTCTAGTCCAGTGGTTCTCAACCTAGGCTGCACATTAGAATCACCTGGGAATCTTTTTAAAATCCTGATTTCTGGGCCTCATCCTCCGGAAATTCTGTTTCTTTGTTATGGGGTGAGGCTACAACATTAGTAACAAAGAAACAGAATTTCCAGAGGATGAGGCCCCTGGTCTGGGAACTCTGACTTTCATGTCCTCCCACCATTCTTTGCTGCTTGTATAAGTCTGACTTTCTGCTGCAAGTTCTAATTTAATCCCCAACCTCTATGTGATATTTTTACATGCCTATTAATCCACATTTCGATATTTATAGTATTCTACCACAAATATCGCAACTAACTCTTGTCAGAGAGGGAAAATTCTCTAGCACCCTTCACAGTTCTTCTGCCTGGTCTAATCAAATTAACAAGAATCAGATTTGGCAGTCAAAAAACAAATTTAGGTTTATTTACATGTATACCTCCTGGATACTTGAAAGAAACCCAGGAACACTGAGTAATCACCAAAGTGGTGGAAGCCATCACCTAAAGTACCACCTTCAGCTAAAGACAAAAGAAGATGCTGGTGTGGGGAGTCAGTTAAGGGCAGTTACCAGGAAAACATCACTAACAAGGGTAAGGTTGTCATGCAAATGTAAATCCTTCCTTCTCTATAGAACCTCGGATGTCAGAGTGTCTCCTATGTCTGCTGTTTCTTAAAATTAACCAGCTCAAAATAATCGATATCCAAAAAGAGGCATATTTTAGGGGGTGGCAAACTCTGATCCCCTCAACTCTGTATTGCCAGTAAGTAGTAACAGTACTTTACAGCACTTTACACACAGCCCTCTTTTTACTAAATTTTTGGTTGCTACTGATACTAACTTGATTTTTGCTCTCAAGGATTCTAACTACCATCTAAGATAAATATGGTGACATAATCAGCCTCTCTAAAACCAAAATGAAATGGCCTCATAAAGGAAAAGGATGCCAGTTCACTTCCAGTCAGGGGACATGTCCAGGTTGTGGGTTTGATCCCTGGGGTCTGGGAGCTTGCGGGACTGTGTTTTCCTCGTGTGTGTGTGTGTGTGTGTGTGTGTGTGTGAAATCAATAAAAACATTGTTTTTAAAGGTGAGGGTGAGCAGAGTTATTCAGTGTTCCTGGGCCTCTCCCATGTATCCAGGAGGTATACCAGTTATTCAACTTTAATTTTTCTCCTGGTGATCTATCTTGTGTTCATTTGATTATGAGTCTAGACAGAGGAACTTGAAAGGTAGAGGATGGTTCTTCCTCTCTGACAAAGACATAAACTGTTAAGTATTAACTAATAACTTGTTAACTATCAACATGAGGTACTGGCAAAAGGATATGTGCGTAGCACAGGTGGTGACTGAAAACAGTTCTAGAAATTGCATGTTTATGCCAAGTAATCCCAAGATGAAGTGTACCAACCAGGCAGTTCCTACAGGATACACAGTTTAAAGCACAGCTGTACAATCTGGAAATCTCATGGGAATTGTTCTTGTGAGATTGAGCCATTAAGCTCCAGTTATCAAGCCTAAGTGGTCTGGATAAGCATAATATCATCTTTCAGCCAAACCCAAGGATATGCAACTTTTTTTCATCACAAATTTAAATGGCACACGAATGTGACTGGTGATACAAAATATGTTGTAACAACTTACTTGTTGAAATTACCATTCAAATCCTTTTAAGACAAAGTTAAATAAAAGGGAAAAATCCACACATCCTTTCACTATGGAGCACTTGCTATTACCAAATGCGGGTGGTCTTTCAAAGAGAATGTCAGCAGTGATTACAAGGCAATAAATAGACTTTCTAAGGAGTGAGAGCTTAAGGTACATTTAACTTAAAGCTATTCATCATACAAAATAAAGGCAACTATCCAATACTTAGTATTTATAGACGATTAAGTCAGATCCATTTTAAGGCAATTTAATAATTTTCAGTTCAAATAATTTCTTGAGTACCATAAATAGAGGGTGTCACCACCGAGTTGTTCGACCTTTCATTTTACTTTAAGCAAACATTCTTTGCCTCCCCTATAATATAAAATCCATTTATTTTTTCACTCATTAGAACCAGAATGTCAGAAGTGATATCATAGCATGGGCAATAATTGTGGACCATTTGGACACTAGGTATTTTTATTACTTCTTCCAATTAGAACTGATTTGCTGCATTGTTTATAGCATGGTATTAAAAAGATCTACATCATGGGGCAAATTCTCATACAGGCCAGTTGGTTTCATTTCAAGATTTGATTTTACAAGGCACCCCTCATTAGTGAACTGCCTTGCAATTGTGTGCCACAGGTCATAAGACAAAAGGAATGGAAATTATTTTGCATACAGCCCCATCTTGCTTCTGACTAAACAACTCAAAGCTCAGAACCTACACTGTTGATCACTATTATCTCTGAAGATAAAAGACATCACATTTCTTACTCAAGCACTTAACTTCCAAGATATATACATATCTTTAAAACCATGTGCATAGCACATACTGTTTTGATATTTACCTTGTCCTAACTTTTCTAATTGACTTCCATTATAATGATGTGCACTTCATTATTGAATTAGAAAGGATTTTTAGAAACAATGTTATTAAAAGTGGAGGTTTTAAATCGGTGATATTAACAACATAGGATTACATAATCAAAAGAAAACCAATGTGCAGACATAAATCTGCTGTGGAGAAAAAATGCATACACTCCGACTCTTTGTATTGTTGAGAAACAATTATAGTCAATTTGATTATTCTTCTAAGCTGCATTTCATTGGCCCTGGGAAAGAAAGGGAGCTGTGCTACTTAGTCCTCACCATGAGGGAGGGAGAAACATCTATATTCTGGAGCAGATGAAACTGAAGGTCCCTATGACTTCGATTACATTTAGCTTTAAATCCTAGTTCTAGAAATCATCTCTCTCGAGGCAGAAGACTAATGGTCACATAGTCCAGACCTCCGGCAGGCTACAGATATCATCTTGACTTACATTATGTTTCAGCTCCTGAGCCCTAAGGTGGAAAGACCTTCTGGCTACTTTCCCAGGAGACTGGAGGGACCCAAGAACAGACCTCAGAGCTGTCCTTGAGACGCGAGGAAATGACTTATTACCCTTACCTCACCTCTGACCAATCAGCTTCCAGAACAATCACAAACCTCTAACCCACAGTGTCTTGATTTTGCCCTGTATAATCTGTAACCTATATGCATCAGGAAGTTAAGTCTTTAAGCATTAGCTCCCTGTACTCCAGTTTGGCCAATTCAATATTAAACTATTTTTCTTCCTATACTTAAAACCCCTGCTTGTGTATTTCTTTGGGCTAATGCATGCAGGCAGACAAACTCGACGCTGAGGTCCTAATAACAAAGACCGTGACCAGAAAAAAATACTAAGATGCCCTAAATTAAATTATAGCAGACCGGAGGGTGGGAGGGAGAGAAAAGGAGAATTAGTCTGTTAACAGCCATGGGCAGAATCCAACAGAAGACTGCTCATATTGCTGAAAGAATACTGAAACTTTGAATAAACTTCCAGGCTGCGATTTTTAGTTCTTATCCAACAGAAACAGCCAACTACCAGAGGCCACCCATCTTGCTTACACAGTGACCATTCCAGACTATTGCCCACAACCAGTCCAGAGGCATAAAATACTTCTTCCTTATGACTACTCACCTATCCCAAAACTTTCTCTGCTTCACCTTCTCTTCCTCTCCCTTGTTTATAGCCAACATAATTCTTCCAAAACAACTTAAACCTTTCTTCCCCAAACTCATTGTATAAAAGAGCCCCTCAATCCCAGGAGAGTGGACAAGTTTGTCTTCTCCATTTACCCTGCTGCTGGTGGTGTAGACTGCATACCCCAGGGCCCTGTCCTGTGTGGCTGGCGATGGCTCAATAAATACTTCCAATCAGGACAAACTTCCAGTCTCATCATGACACCATTATAACAATCTGGTTACTATTCAACAAAAAAGGAATAAAGGGAAGACTAGACAATGTAGGCATGCCATTTATACAGCTTTGCTCATGTTACGCTCTCCAAGTCTGGAGATCAATGGGGGAAGGGACTGGACAAAGGCGGCTGGGACACATGCCCAGGAAGGTCTGAGTGATGTTGAAGGTGTTTACCTGATTGGCAACCACACCTGGGAACAAATTGGCGGCCAGAACAGGCATGGCCACTGCAAGAGTAAGAAACCTGAATATTAAAACTCCTACACAAAGGAGCACACTCTCTTGGTTTTTACACTCGCATGGGCCTGGCTCCTGGCTCTCCTGTTGTAGGGGGTGCGCTCCCCTGCGCCCATGTGGCTCATGGCCATGTGGGA
This sequence comes from Myotis brandtii, assembly GCF_000412655.1. NCBI lineage: Eukaryota > Metazoa > Chordata > Mammalia > Chiroptera > Vespertilionidae > Myotis > Myotis brandtii. The sequence goes on from NW_005359840.1 coordinate 2,479,926, forward strand.
CCCACACCGTGGAATAATGGGCTTTAATCTGCTGGAATGCTAAGTAAACTGGACCCAGCTGCAACATGGAATGGAAGCTCTGGACACTGGCCTTGCTTTTGGCTTTGCTGAACCCACAGCTGTACCTCTTTCAGGACTGGGTTTAAGGGACATGGCACATTGGAAACTGAGGAATGTAACTCCATACAAATAGTCTTCTACCACATTTCATTTTTCCAAGGGGACTGGGCTTCTGAAAGTAGTCATTTCAGTGGTACCCCAAGAACCTCAACTCCCACGAGCAAGGGAGGAATTTGATTCTCTGGAAACAATAAGTTTTTTTTTTAACAACAGCATAAAATATTTCTAATTGACTAATTACAAGAGCATACAGACCTGACTCTAAGATATGTGTAGACAGTAGATGAGATAGGTAATAGTATCAAACTCTAAACAATCTTCATAATGACCATATTTTGTTGATGTTTTTCTGCAGCTCTGAATACTTTTACTGCCCTATTCTCATGCTGAAAGGAAATTATGGACAATTTGTTTCCATGAAGAGCCTGACCATATGGCCCATGGATGTGCATCAGAAAACAGTAAACAAATTGCAACCCCTCTGCCCATAGTGCTCGCCTGCAACACCGACTGCTTTTCAGCACAGCTTGTTGCCAAGGCAAGGATTAGCAGACACAGCTTTGATGTTTATAGCTTTGAAAGCATTAATTCCATTATAAATTTGGAAATTTCACTTTACAGATGTTGATGGTCTGTGTATCTTTGTTTGTTTCTCTATTCTGTATGATGATCATAAGGGCAGGGCAGAAATAGTTCCTCTCTTCAAGTGACTGTGTTGTGAGCTCATTCGCATTAACAATGCCACTGATTTTGATGACATGCATTATATGCATATAATTTTAAAAATCTTTCCCCAGTTCTTAGTACTATAAAAAGCCTGATTAGGCAATTCGCCCTTTTCATTATGTCAACTAAGTAGACATCACTTGAAAGAACAGGGAAAGCCAAGTAGAACAGCATGAATATTAACATGGAAAAAACCTCTCTGAATGGGAGATGCCTTAAGGACCAAAACTGAATAGGAAATATGCCAAAATGTTTTAACTGCTCAAAACAGTAGCAAAAGCATTACCAAATGCAGTTACATTTACCCTGGCTCTGATTAACAGTGGAGCATTACATAAAACAAAGATTTCCTATGGCTTCAAGAAATGGAGATATCGTGTTACTTACCTTACTATAAGATTTTTTCAAGACTCACCTGGTTTTTAAGTTTGCAATCACCTTGTGACCCATTTTGTGATTTTGCAAATCTACACAAGCATTATTTCTAATGGTAAATAGCGAAAGACATCGCTTGACTATACATAAGCTTAGCTATTGGGAGTGCACATCATTGCTGCTGTTCTGATCTGTGCTTATACCTCCCACACCAATAAAACAATGAGAATACCTCTTGGAGTGCTTGTCTTATCTTACCTTATAACTTAAATGCTAAAAGTTTTAATTATACATTTTGTAAATTATCCTGTGTTAGAGTGAAATATACAAATAATAATGTGTATTACTTCAAAGTAAGACTACCTTTAATGATTTTTTTTTCAGGAAATTTCACTCAAGAAGCAGTAAGTTTTCCTCTGTGCAGTAGAAGTACTATATGAAAGTCTCTGAATTCCCAAAATATCTACTCCCCCAGTAGGTATACTGTCCTTGGAGTCTTAGAATGCTATAGAAAAGGAGAAAGGAGTCCTGAATAAGGAGCTAGCAGCTATAACCTCACCCACTCAGTAATTTTGCTGTATTTTAATTCTGCAACACACAGCAAAAATATCAGAATGATGTCACCTCAGCTCATAAAACTGAGTGAATTTAACGTCAGTGACCTTGAAAGTCCCAGGTGACATCAAATAGTGGACAATACCTTCCTTGTGGGAGCAGTCCAAAAAAGCCCAGTTTCTTGGGAGATAAGAGTGAATTATAAAGTAGAATAAGAATTTCGTGAATTGCTGCTATTCTATAAATCAATTCAGAATCGTTTTATTATTTACTGTGTAAAATATATTTTTATACAGCAAAGATCAAAATGCAATCAGCACAACAGTCAACATAATCCATATCAAAGAATGAGGCAAACTCATTTGGATTCCTCCCAATGCCATAAAATGGCATGCCTGAAAATGAACAAACCCACCTTCCTATCTCCTTGAAAATCTCTGGAGCATTTATGTGATTTGGAATTATTTTATTTTGTCTCCATTCCTATTAAATGCAGAAGCTAGCTTACCAGAATGTTTATTTTCATAACATAGGAAAATACACTGCATCCAAGCTTTGTGATCCTGAATGCATTTCTAGTTGAATGAATAACTTAATTTAGGTCCTATTTCTAATTATAGCACATCAAGTCCATAACTTGGCAATAATCTTTTTTCTCATTATCCACACAAAGGCTCTGCAAATGAATTGAAAATTAATTACTTTCCTCCTTGTTTTATAGAATATTGTATGTCTGAACTAAAAGCTGGAGAAAATTTCTCTTACTTTGTTAAAAGGCAAAGATATATTTGATGCATTAATCTTCTTCTAGGTAGTGCAGTGAAAGGTTGTATAGAGGTACACGAATCACATACGGCACCCTGGCTGATCCCATGTTGATGATTTCATTTTTCTTTTTCTGAGTACAGTTGTACAATTTTCTGAAAGTCATTTCATTATTCTACTGCCACTTCTAGATCTGCACTTATCACACAGTCATTAATACCCTGGATTCTGAATCTGTAATATAACCATGTATTTTAGGGTGGCATGCATGGAACAGGGGGTTCAGAACGGGTCTCCCCAAGATGTGCTACTCTGGATGATTTTGAGTGGAAGGCAATCAAGATCCTGCAGCTCAAGAGAAACTCATACCTCTCCCTTAGAAAATTTAAATTGGGGGCCTTGCCCATAAGATTTATGAAAGGGACTAAAGTTTTTCCACCCCAAAAATGTACCTTTGGGGACATAGATTTTAAGCTGGTTATTAAGAAACTCTTAAAAAGCTCAGAAAGAACTCTGACCCTCTCCCTTCCTGCCTACAGAAATTCAGATATAAAACCCTGCTTCGGGAAGGGAACCTCAGTACAGAAGATAACTTAGCACATACAGGACAGACAGGAAGAAATCTAGCAAAGCCTTTTCCCTCTGCGTCCCATGGTTTCAGGGATGCCCAGCAGGAATTTGTTTACCATGTTTAGCTATGAATTAACTAATGCCCCTTTGAAATCCCAAATCTCTGCCTCCTGCCCCTTCTCCTTTGTCCAGGATGGCATCCCAACTGCCCAATACATTTTGGGTCACATTCTCATGGACCTCAGAATGTACATTCATATAATAAACTTTGGACATTTTATCCTGCTAAACTCTGTTAATTCGATTGTTAGCCCAACTAGAATCACCTACAAAGTGGGAGGGGAATTATTTTTACATCCCTAAAGTTATCACTAGAAATAACTTTCATGACTTATCCCTAGGGCAGGGTACCATCTGCTCTTATGGTTCTGTAAATGACCTTCCTCCCCTCTGAAGGCCCAAGGCTATCCTTACTTCAGAATTTCAGAGACACTCCATTTTACTTTTCTGTCTCTGAACCTCCCATGTATATGGGGGCTCTGACTCGCTCACACATGCAGTTTTCCATACATATGAATTAATTAAATTTATATTGTTTATCTGACTGAAGTTGATTTGATTGTTAGAGCAGTTGTGATAGGGGTATAAGGGTAAAATAAAAATATGATTTTTGTGTTTTCCCCTCTTTTATTCCTTTCTCTTTCCTTGTCCATCCTTTTATTACCAGAATGTGTAATTTATTAATCACTATATATGTTTAAACTTATGTTCTGGCAAAGATGTTCTTGCAGTTCGCAGATGACCAGACAAAAACAAAGAGACTTCAGGAAGGAGATCTGAAGAGGCTGCCTTAGCCTAATCTGAATCAAGTATGGTAAACAAGAGGGCTTCAGACAGGGGCCTGTCTGCTACATACCCACTGTGTACCATTGTTTCTGAATTGCCCAGCAACCATTTTCCTGAACCAGCCCTGAACTTCCACGCCTGGCCACCAGGAATGAGGGCGGTGATCAATTAGGTCTCAGACACCTGGGGATGACACACACCCGGATCACCACTTGCTGGTTTCAGAACACTGACCATCCTGTTCCTGAGACCAGTAATGAAGACACTCATCAAGAACAAGACCCCCACAGGAACTCAAATTCCAGGACTGCAAATCACCAGAACGCCCTCTGCACTCCCTACCCACACTCCCTTCCCCTGATTCCCCTATACAAGCTTGAGGGGAAGGTGGATATTAGGGTTTTTACCCATCATCTTCCCAGATTTCCAGCATCTAATGCAAGTCTATAATTGACTCCATGTCTCTGCTTTTTGGCTGAGTGGTGACAGGTAGCACATGCCCCAGACTTGGTTGACCTCCTGTTTCAGTTGGAAGAACCTAGAAGAGTAGAGGAAAATTTCTCCCTCACCCCCTCACCCCCAAATCAAACTACATTTAAATTGAGATGTTGAAGGGACCAAAGTTTTGCCACCCTGAAACCACTTTTGGGATACTGATTTTAAGGTGTTTATTAAGAACCAAGACTCAGAGGGGTCCTTTGACACTCCCCCTCCCACTTCCTGCCCAAGAGATTCAGAGATCCTGCTTCAGGAAGGAGATCTTAGGATGCTGCCTTAGCCTAATCTGAATTAAGTATGGTAAACAAGGGGGCTTCAGGCAGGGGCCTGTTTGCTATATACCCACTGTGTACCATTGTTTCTGAATTGCCTAGCAAGCATTTTCCTGCCATGTGTGTCACTTCTTCCTTAACTACCTGTAAACTGCCCATTCTCACTTCTGAAATCTAATACCCCATCCCACCCCCTTCCATATTTGTCCAAAATGTCTTATATACCCAGTGGTTGCCTCACTCACTCTCTTTGGAATTTTCATGCCTTATGTGATTTTACCATGCACATGTATTACAAACATGATTTTCTCCTGTTCATCTGTCTCAGCCCAGCCAGAAGAACTTAGAAGGTGGGAGGAAAGTATTCAGTTCATTGTTCTTTTCCCTCCCACAATGTTAAAGATAAAACTAAAATTTTTAACGACTGACCTTTTTCTTTTTAAAATCAGGATCTCAAAATAAATAATAATAATATTAATAATAAAATAAAATCAGGATCTCAGATGAAATCATATTACACAAAGTTTTACTTTATCATGTATCATGTTATGAAGCCATTTGTGTTATGTCAGTGTCACTCACTGATGGACATACAACCCAAAGACAAAGTGCACGAACTTAACCAAGCACCTTCTCTCCAACCAGTGTCAGGTAAAAACTGTTCCCTTCCTCGGGGAGTTTAAAATTATACTAAAGGTCACTATTGATTCAGGATGTCCTGATGAGTCAAACAACCACAACATTAGATTTGCAACTTCAGAAAGCCTTTGGCATAATCTTATTAAATACTAACTTAAAAACTGGAGCATGGCTCAATAGCTTCAAAAAAAGTGTTGCTACATTTGTTGATTATTCATGAAAGGGAGCACTTTCTGGGATAATACCATCAGAGCGAATTGATCACAACTGATATCTGCTGTGTACCTGCAATTTTAAGGCTTTTAAACATTAAAATGAGTTTGTAAAAGTGATTTTTCCCCTAAAAGTCCTGAAATTTAAAGCTTGTACATGTTTGGGACAAGTTGGTGCATCCTTCCTGAAGGCAAGTACTCAATAATCTCCAACATTCCTATTGGAGATATAGATAGATAGATAGATAGATAGATAGATATCTCCACTCGTCTCATTAATCAGTCTTATGGGAAATTATTTCTGGCCCATTTTGAAGTTTATTATGTTGGAGAAGCAAGGATAAGATATGCCAATTTGGAATACCACCTATATCTTTTAATGATTTGAATTTTAAATTGCTCATTCAACGTAATCAGCAAATTAAAAATAAAAATTATTGCCTGGCCAGTGTGGCTAACTAGTTGAGTGTCCACCTATGAATCAGGTGGTCATGGTTTGATTCCCTGTCATGCAGGGCACATGCCCTGGTTGCGGGCTCAGTCCCCAGTGGGGGGCGTGCAGGACACAGCTGATTATTGTTTCTCTCTTATCATTGATGTTTCTCTCTTTCTCCCTCTCCCTTCTTCTTGGAAACTAATAAAAATGTTTTTAATCTTTAAAAAATCATTAGTTCTCTATGTAGCTATCAAAGCTGGATATTACTTAATTTTGTCTTCAGACATATTAAGTGGCATGGTGTACTAGACAACCAACAATCCCAAATGAGATGATCCTCAAAAGAATGACTTCAAAGTGTCAAGAGTTTACAAAATAGACCGAGCTAAAATTATAAAGTTACTTTTGCCACTGTCATTATCAAAGGAACAGAACATTTCTCACAAATGTAGAGAGTAAACAGAACAGAATGCTGAATAGTTCACTACCATGTTGTTCAAAATCAGTTCTTTACAATGAATTATGGTGGACCTCTAGTACCAAAAATAGCAATAAAAGGAAAAGAGAATAAATCTGTTTGAAATGGGATGTGGTTTCTTCTTTGATAATTACTAGTACCCGTTTCATAAAAGCAAGATGAGCTATTTCAAAACAGCCCTTGCCCATGAGGCACTAATAACCTATGTTTTCTCAAATTTGGAGACATACCTGAAGTGCCCTAAGACAACCAATAAAATCTTGCAAAAATGTGATCATTGTTAGAAACAGGTAACTTTGGATTAGCAAGTTAGAGACAAAATACCTTGTTAGCAACCAGCGATTAAGGGTGATCCTTGCCAGGAAGAAAAATGTTAAAGATAAATCTAACCTGCTAAGTGAAAGTTACCTGTTTCTAGCAATGATCACGTTTTTGCAAGATTTTGTTGGTTGTCTTAGGGCACTTCAGGTCTGTCTCCAAACTGCCGCCTCTTTGTACAGTGACACCACTTCCACAGGCTGCCCCTCGTCCTGGCTTCTGCTGAGTGCTGGGCCCCCAATCAGAAGGGAAAGAGCTGGTCCCAGAGGCCTGACTGGCTTGCCTTCCCCTCTCACCAGTGGCCTGAGGCTCTGGGACCAGCCCTCCTTTGGACGCTGAGGACTGGAAATAATGGCCTGGAGATGAGTTGTAGTCAGTCTGTAGTGACCACAAGCTCAGCCCCCAGACCCTGCTGCCTGGTCTCAGCAATGCCCAGGTGGGCAGGGGCCCCCACTTCCTGAGAGCGGCTGCAAAGCAGAACAATGCCTGGTGGGCCAGCCCTGCCCTCTGTCTCAGCTCCAAAGTGCCTGTGTCCCAAGCTTTCCATTGCTCAGAGGGGATTCTCACTTCCAGAGGCAGCACAAAGTCTGCCGGGATGGAAGCCAGCAGGCTCAGTGCACCCATCGCTCCCCCACTCCTCCAAGGGGCGCTAGCCTTCCAGGGTTCACCAGCTTACAAGGTTTAGATGAGGTTTGAGGCTGACTTTTGAGGGCAGTTTTCAGGATCGCAAATCTCCTCTATGCCTGTGCGTTTAACTTTTGTACTTTTTAATCACTTTGATACAATGGGTTTTTATCTTACTATTTGGAGATGCCAATTCTACTTTTGAATTTAGCTTATTAATTCAATCTGGGAATGACTCTTAGCAAATTAAAAAACTTTATTTTGGTTACTGTGGAAATGGGGCAATATGAAGCCGCCCCCCACCCCATCCCCCATCTTGTGCCCAATAAATAGTGCCAGGATTCAAAAAAAAAAAGAATATTCACCTGGCCAGTGTGACTCAGTGGTTGAGCGTTGACCTATGAACCAGGAGGTCATGGTTTGATTCCCAATCAGGGCACATGCCGGGGCAGGGTTGGGGGGGGGGGGGTGGCCCACAGGATCAATCCCCCGTAGGGGGTGTGCAGGAGGCAGTGTATCAATGACTCTCTCTCATCATTGATGTTTCTATCTTTCTCTGTTCCTTTCCTCTCTCTGAAATCAATAAAAACATTGCTTTAAAAAATTAAAAAGAATATTCACATAATGACTTAGAGAAAAAATAAGGACAATTTCTCTATTTAGTGCTCAAATGCAAAAAAAAAATTAAAGCTAAGAAATATATGTCCCTGTAAGGTATTGTGATGGTTACTTTTGTGTGTTAACTTGGCTAGGCTGTAGTACTCAGTTATTTAATCAAACAGTAACCTAGGTATTGCTGTGAAGGCACTTTATGGATGTGGTTAATATCTGCAGTCAGCTGATTTTAACTAAAGAAGATTATACTTGATAATGTGGGTAGGCTTCATCTAATCCTTTGAAAGGCCTTAAGAGCAAATAGTGAGGTTTCCCAGCATGAACAAATTCTGTCTCAAGACCACAGCAACAATTCTGGCCAGAGTATCCAGCCTGCCCACCTGTCCTGCAAATTTTCAGACATGTCAAGGCCCACAATTATGTGAGCCAATTACTTAAATTTCTTTCTCTTCATGTGTACACACACACACACACACACACACACACGCCTATTGGTTCAGTTTATTTCTCTGGAGAACCCTCACTGATACAGATATATGCATATGTGACACACACACACACACACACAGTATTTAAATATTTCCACAAATGAAAAAGACAGAGATTCTTATTTTTTAATAATCTGCTAATTGAAATGACATGATCTATACCTACAACTTATGTCTTGTATTTCATGATATGGGTCAGTACACAGAGGCCAAAACTGAGGAGGTGTCACATCTAAACATGACACTGCTTTGAAGAAAACTGGAATTAAAGAGATGGATGGATGGATAGATAGATAGATAGATAGATAGATAGATTTCAGAGAGGAAAGGAGAGGTAGAAAGAGACAGAAACATCAATGATGAGAGAGAATCACTTATTGGCTGCCTCCAGCATGCTCCCTACTGGGGATCAAGCCCACAATCTGGGCATGTGTACTAACCTGGAATAGAACCTTGGCCTCTAGTTCATAGGTCGACACTCAACCACTGAGACACACCAGCGGGGTGAAAACTGGAATTTTTGTTCCAAAATAATGGTTTCATAGTTAATTACATAGATCCAAACAAACAGACCAACCTAAGAAACAATTTTGTGAGTGACCCCATCAGTATCTTCATACTATTGGAGCCTTGAAGGCATTGAGAAATGAGTGGCTTCACATCTCCTCAGGTTCTTTAGAAATAATACCCTGAATTTGTTTAATTGAAATAACAATTACTCCAATCCACCACCACCAAAAAACAAAGTTACCCAACTTCCTGTGAAAACTGACTGTTCTTTCAAACCTGGATACAGTAATTAGATCTATGCAGTAGAGAAACAAAAAATCATGTCATCAATAAGATTCTCATTAGGACTTTTTAAAAATATATATAAATGGTTATTAGATTAAGGAAATTAACATATTTTTGGACAGAGACTAGAGTCAAACAGTGTGATCAACTGCATCCTTAAGAGATTCAATGAAATACAGATTCAATTTGTATATTCCCCCTCTTTGAACATCTGATGGGCATTCTAAGACACAGTTTTATCACTAAAATTCTTACTTCCATTTAATTTTTTCAAAGTTCACACATGCTTTCTATAACTTAGATTTGAAATGTTTCCCTACCACTGCTCCTTGCCTTCTCTTATGTTAGAAAGGCAAGTACATGACCTAACTGGTTTGGCTCGATGGATAGAGCGTCGGCCTGCGGACTGAAAGGTCCCAGGTTAGATTCTGGTCAAGGGCATATACCTTGGTTGCGGGCACATCCCCAGTGGGAGGTGTGCAGGAGGCAGCTGATTGGTGTTTCTCTCTCATCGATGTTTCTAACTTTCTATCCCTCTCCCTTCCTCTCTGTAAAAAATCAATAAAATATATTTTTTTTTAAAAAAGAAAGGCAAGTACATGAATGGTACTTGAAATTATGACTGATGCATAGCACCTCCTCTTTTAGAGAGAGTTCTCAAGAACTGAGGTCAGCTCTTCGGGAAAGAATGCCACCTTTTCCCTGGGAGAAACAAACAAACCTAAGGCAACTAGGAGGATAAAAGAAGACCATTTCTATTTTTCTTTTATCTTAGATAATTTTCTTCTAGGACTCAGAACAAGCCAGACTACTTGTGAAGTAATGAATATTCAATAGGGTATTCTGCTGCTACAGTGTTCTAAGTAGGATTGACCCAAAAATAAAAAACACAAAACAAAACAAAACAAAAACAACAACCCATGCACCCAGCTATCACAGCACCACTTCAAAAAGTGTCTTTCAAATTCAACTATAAAGTACTTCCTTTCTTAAGTATTTTTCAAGGCAAAACATACCCCTTCTTTTTCCTTTGGGAAATGGTTAATCAGTACTATTTTATGCCTTTTTTCATGAAGGAAGAAGCCTGTGATAATATGCCTTGCAAATCTAAAGGGGAAAAGGAACAAGGGCAAGTAGACTGAATGGCAGTGCTACAATATTTAAGAAATATGTGTAGTCATAGTTATAACCCAGAACCTTTCTTTTTTATTCTCCTCCTTTAACAAACCTAAGGAAAAAGCTCATATATGTTTAAAAAATCATAAGCAGTAAAATATTGATTATCCAGAACCCTCATTAGGTATTAAACTCTTATTACTAAATATGCATTTCAAATTAATATACTAAATACAGACACTGTTTAGAAGATAGTAAAAATAATTTTACTGTTCCAAATAATTAAGGCTTACCATAATGAACTCCAGGTAAATTTTACAAAATAGGAGTCTTTGCACCCACCTGCCTGCTATGCTTTGTGAGTTCTTTCTGACCAGTCCAGGATGTTAAGAAAATTCACTGTGACTTCCTTATGCCATCAAAGAGCCTGCCCATAATAATATCACTTCACTTTCCTCATTTGTAGCTTCTCTTCTACTAATTGTTTTATAAACCAGATAATGAAGCCTTTAATGTCATTTCAAAAGAAGGCAAAAGACTCTAAACAAGGGTTTAAAGAAACTGTGTATTTATACAATGCATAAGTATTAGAACATCTGTAACATATTGCAAACCCCAGGCAGCCATAATCTTTCTGTAGTGGTTACTGATCACCTGTTTTGCCAACTCTGAACACTATCATTTTGATTAAAAATATCAGTCAGGGTCTCTATGAGTACACTTTTGGTTGCAAGTGACAAAAACAAAACAGAAACTCAAATGCAATTTAAAAAAAGAAAGCAATCTATTGTTTCTAATTCCTGAAAACTTGGAGGTGGGCTAGCTTCAGGCAAAGCTTGATCAATCAGCTAAAATGATAACACCTATAATGAATTCATTTTCATCTTTCTGCTGTATATTCCATGATATTTTTTACACTTGGGTTCTACATTAAAAATTCTATATCTGTCAAATCCAGACTCTTTCCTTAAAGCCACAAAATTGCTGCAACAACTACAAGGCTCACATCCTTCTCCAAGCTATCAAAGGGAAAAACAAAGTTCTTTGTGATAGAAATTTCATTACTTCCAATTGACCTGAATTTCCTCCCTTGAATCAATCATAAATGCCTGGGAGATTGCATATGCTGAGTGGCTTAAGCCAATCAGAACTCTGAATGGAGTAAGCATACACAAATCACTTAGCTTAAAATGGATGAAGATATTATTTAAGTGAGAAGTAGAAAAACATCAGATTCACCTGATAAGGTTCTGAAACTTATTTATTACAATGTGTTCAGAGGTTCTGAAGATAAACATTTAAGAAATATACACAGCACAAAGCTAACTTGGACTTAAATATGTAAACAGAAAAACACTAAAGTTTATATTCAGTATAAGAATTCAGAAATGCTAATAAGACTTGATCTTCTATAAAACAACAAACTTACATTATTTGATAAAAAATCAATATAACTAGAATATTTTAAAAACACATTAAACCTCTATATTTAGAGACAAATACATAGCCTTAATGTTGGTTATTAGTGAGAAAAACAAAGAAATAAGCATTTAATTCGGTAATTCATTAAAAAATGAGACTAAAAGAATCAAATTTCTGCTTTCAAACAACATGGAATAACAAGGACTGGATTTATTCTCCCACTTGAAGCCAACTGTAAAAAGCAAATACAAAATACATGAAACTATGGTTGCCAAGACACTGTATATAAGACAATGAAATATATATAATGATCCCTGAGACATGGGAATAAAATTAATTGAGGTCTATGATTTCCCAAGCTTACTATATTGAGAGTTCCAGTCTTCAACAAGGGGGAGGGAGAACAAAGGTGGAGCCTGACAACACAAAACTGAGAGTGTGGGGAGACCCAGGTGCAAAACAGAGCATAGAAAGTTACACAGCTGAACAGAAAGAAAACTCCAGAGATACATAGAAAGACCCCCTCAAGTACTCAAGTGAAAATGATCAGTGCATGTGTTAGAAATCTCTACAAGACTAAGGAGGGCACCACCATAAAGCACTAGAAGTATGGCATACAGTGGCCACACAGGGCTGGGAAGGGTGCCTGCGCCCACCAGTCAGAAAGGACAGCTTCAGGATTCATGGGTATTGGGCAATGTAATCAGAATGGTAGTATGGAATCATTAGCCCCAGACTGAATACTGCTCTTGTCCTGACTGATAAATCTTAAAAGTAAGTCTCCAAGAGATCAGACTGTTTCTAATTAACTGCAATTTAGAACAAAGCTCAAGAATATGTATAGGAATACAAAAAATTTACAGCATCCAAAAATGGTAAAATGTATAATATCTGGCAACCAATCAGATATTACCAGGCATGAAAAGAAAACCAACAAAATACACCCAATAATGAAAAGAAAAAAAAAATCAGTTCATGGAAAGCAAAATAAAACTGAAATATTTGTTATAATTGGTAGATAAAGACTACCAACTGCATTCCATAGTTCAAAATGTATAGTAGAAACAAAAAAAATATTTTAAAACACCCAAAATCTAGAGATAAAACTATAATGGAGATAGAAAATAAATTGTGTCAATTTATACCTGATTAGGTATAGAAAATTATCTAAAACAGCGGTTCTCAACCTGTGGGTCTTGACCCCTTTGGTGGTCGAACGACCCTTTCACAGAGGTCGCCTAAGACCATCCTGCATATCAGATATTTACATTACGATTCATAACAGTAGCAACATTACAGTTACGAAGTAGCAACGAAAATAATTTTATGGTTGGGTCACAACATGAGGAACTGTATTTAAAGGGTCAGAAGGTTGAGAACCACTGAAATGAAACAGAAAAGAACTTAAAATAATCATAATAAACAATTATCAGTGAGCTGTGGGATAAGTTAAACCAGTTGAACATATATGTAATTGGTATTTGTCATAGTTGATGAAATCCATAATCCCATAAAGCAGTGGTTCTCAACCTTCCTAATGCCGCGACCCTTTAATACAGTTCCTCATGTTGTGGTGACCCCCAACCATAAAATTATTTTTGTTGCTACTTCATAACTGTAATTTTGCTACTGTTATGAATCATAATGTAAATATCTGATATGCAGGATGTATTTTCATTGTTACAAATTGAACATAATTAAAGCATAGTGATTAATCACAAAAAGAATATGTAATTACAGATGTGTTTTCTGATGGTCTTAGGCGATCCCTGTGAAAGGGTCATTCGACCCCCAAAGGGGTCGCAACCCACAGGTTGAGAACCGCTGCCATAGAGGCAAAAAGCTCAATATACTACAAGCACAAAATATGGGGGGAAAAACATAGCAAGGCATTTAATAAATATATGGCTCAAAACCAGCGATAGATGTCTTACAATCAGACAGAGGTGGGGAAAAATACCCTGCTGCATAGAGAAAAAATATAAGAATGACAGCAATTTCTTGGCAGAGACAATACAAATGAGAAGATAGTAAGCAACACCTTTAAAATACTAAAACAAAAAAAAGAAAATCAATCTAGATTTTTATACTCCCTTAATCTACCTTGCAAAAATAAAGATTAAATAAAGACCATCTCAGATATATAAAGGCTGGAGAATCCAGCAGCAGCAGACCCACACTGTAATAAATGTTAAAGGAAATCTTTCAGGCAGAAGGAAAATATATCAGACAGCACATTCTGGGGATATACACAGAAAAAAGAACACTAGAAATGACAACAATTGGGATAGATTTAGGGTGTTTCATCCTTATTATTTAAATATGTTAAATATACTAGTAATTGACTATTTGAATAAAATAATTACCAATTATAAAATTAAAGTTCTTTTACATTAAATAATATATCATTGGAGGCGTCACTGTGAAACAATATTAATCCAAAAGCAACCACTAAATGAACAGTTTTAACTCTTAAGCCAACAAGGAGATAAAATAATTATCATAAAATCAATAAAAATATACACTTGGGTAAGTTTTAAAAAAAGATAGTCAGCCTGGCTGGCATGGCTCAGTGGTTGAGCACAGACCTAAGAACCAGGAGGTCATGATTCAATTCCTGGTAAGGGCACATGCCCAGGTTGCGGGCTCAATCCCCAGAGTGGGGCGTGCTGGAGGCAGCCTATCAATGATTCTATCTCTCTCTCCCTCTCCCTTCCTCTCTGAAATCAATAAAAGTATTTTTTAAAAAGATAATCAATTAGCCCAAAAGAAGGCAGAAGATTAAACAAATAGAAAATAAAGTACAAGATGGTCAATTTAAAACTATGTCAATAATTACATTGAATGTAAAATGTCTAAACACCCCTATTAAAAGGCAGAGATTTTCAAATCAGATAAAAAAAGCAAAACCCTACTATTTCTCCCTATTAAAAAACACACATTATAAACACAAATAATTTAAACACAAAATAATTGGTGGAAAAATGGCATACTAACACAAATCAAAGGAAATCTGCAACAATCTAGTCCGTTTCAGACCAAAGAATACTACTAAGGATAAAGAAGTTCATTTCATAACAAGGGGTTTTATTCAACAAGAGGACAAAACAATCCTAAATGTTTACACATCTAATCATAGAGATTCAAAATACATGAAGAACTGAAACCCATATGATCTTATTAACCAATGTCACCCCAATAAATTAAAAAAAATACATGAAGCAAAAACTGATAAAACTGCAACCAGAATACAGTTTTCCACTTAATCAACTTTGTTTTTTTTCTCAACAAAGTTTTATAGTTCTCATCATATAGATTCTGTACATTTGCTGTTAAGTCTAAGCCTGTATATTTCACATTTTTTATAATCTCTTGTTCTGCAATAGTTCAAAATGTGAGTCTTTTAGTAAACCTCACTTACTATGTTTCTAGAAATAGGTACTGCCTATATCCATTCTGTTGTGGAATTTCTGAATGTTTGTTCTTTCAGTATGATTTATAAAACTCCAGCTACAAGATATTTTCATGCCAGGAATCACATCATAATTCAGGCAGTAATGTACCCCTTCAAATCAGAGTGCTTTTTGAGTCATATATTCTTTGTGTCTCTCTGTTCAATCCTGCATTTTTTTTTTCTGACACCACTAAATCAATACAAGAATTTTTAATGAACTTTTTAAAATTTTAAAGCATTTTGTAACTTGGAAAGAGATGAAAATGGCTCCCACAAGGAGCAACACCAAACTCTATAGCTGCAGAAAAACCCTATGTTACTATCTATTTTACACTCATTTTGAAACAGGTGATACTTCTTTATGACATTGCTTTTGATGGATTATTATACTGGTCACTTCATGATTGTTCACTGAGCTTCATACACATTTGGTTGCTCAAGAGTTAACAATTTATTTTCTATCATTAATTCATGTATTAATCAACAAATATTTATAGATTATATGCTATATACCCAGGCATAGTTTTAGACTATGGAGATTTAAAAGAAAGAGGAGAGAGAGAGAGAGAGAGAGAGAGAGAGAGAGAGAGAGAGAGAGAACGCAATGGGAAGTGTAAAGCCTCTATTCTGATGGCTCATAGAGTCTAATAAAGGGGGCAGTTTGGAGACAGACAAATAAAAATATATATTATCATTTGGTGGTATATCTTTTTTTAAGATTTTTTTTTATTGATTTTAGAGAGGGAAGAAGGGAGTGGGAGAGAGAGAGAAGCATCGATCAGCTGCCCCCTATAGCCCTCACAGGGTACCAAGCCCACAACCCGAGCACATGCCCCACCAGGAATACAATCATAACCTTTCCATGCACGGGACACCACCCAACCAACTGGGCCACACTGGCCAGGGTTGGTGATATATTCTTTAAAAAATAAAGGGGGGTGATAGCAAGAAGATAAAAGCAGTATTATTTTGTGAAGGTTGGTCAGGAGAAATTTCTTTGATAAGGTAATATTTAAGCATAGACATGAAAATAACACCAATTAATTTAATTATGAAGATGTTACCCAAATAGTTCCTTCTAACTATCTGGTACACCTCAATGCAAATAGACATGATGTAGGATTAGGTCTATTGTGCTTTAATTTGCTGTTACCAAAATACCTTAAATAGAAGATCTCTGAAATCTGATGAAAGCTATGGACCTTCTTCAGGTACTGCAATGTGCAAAATTTATAATTTTAAGGGAAGCCATGAACACACTCCTTAACAATTAAGTTCTTCTTTACAATTTGTGGCTAAAGTCCTCATATTCAACCCATATATAACACGTTCAATAAACACTGAGCACTTAGCTTTAACCAGAGAATCTGCAAGATAGTGCAGGCCTTGGTTTTTGAGCTAGGACATCATGAACTATGACATCTTTATTATAGGATGGGCACTTTTATCCACAATTGTAGAAAGTGGTCATATAAATAGAAAAGCAATGCAAACTAAACATCCAAAAATATTTTTTAAATTCTCAGGACTTTAACTGCATAAAATTCAGAACCAGCAAATTCTCTTCATGGAATGACTTGTCACAAAAATGCTAATGTTAATTGTAAGGATAAAATCCAATGGTACCTTAAATTTTCACTTATGTGAAAGCAGAAATCATAACACAGATAATATATTCCACACAGCTGCAACAACATTTTGCTCTATTTTGGTTTCGTACTGACTCCTTAGGTTTGTTCAGAAAATGTATGAGGCACTATTTTGTAAACTTCAAAGTGTCATAAGAAGGCTATTGTTATAACTTGGGCTCAAAAGAAAACTAACATTCCTCTAATTTGGGGGCTCATTATATTAAAAATACTAATCAGAGTTTCTTAGTCAAGAGGATCGATCTCATAGCTTTTGTTTTATGGAATCACCACTTGAGGTTCTTGCCATTTATCAGTGTTCATTGAGCCTTCAAGATCACTGAGAATGACGGTCACCATCAGCACTCTTTTCCAATATGAACAACTGCATGTATCTAATACTTATTTCATTTGTGTACAAGCAATCAATATGTATAATGTACCTTCATAGCAACAACAATACTGATGGTGAACACTCATACAGCATTTACAATATATCAGATACTTAATTGATTTAATGTCCCATAGCAATAAATGGAAGTACAATCACTGGAGAGCTGATAGTGTTCTGTTAAAATTTACTGCAACTTCTGCTTCTTATCAATTTGGTTAAAAGAACAATCATTTAAATAGAGGTATTTTGTGGATTAATTAATGCTTTGTTCTGGAAACAAAAGAATCTGACTTGCCTTCTAAGAATATTTGTAGAACTTTTATCTTCTTATCCCAGAAGTAGGCTATAGGAATACATGATGGTAGGGCCAAGACTTTGCACAAAAGCAACATCTGATCTGCTCACATGTTCTCTAAGAGAATGAAGTATCAAAGAGATGATATTTTCCTAGAAGATTTTGAAGAATTATAGCAAAGAAAGAAAATAAGTGGAGTTTCTTTTCATAATTTAATTTTTTTAAAACAGAAATGCTCTTCTATAGGCTGGCCAGAGTGAGATAGCTACAAAATACCTAGTCACTGATGCAGCATACTCAGATTCTGCAATCAGCAGAATGTGTCTAATGGAAGAAATTACTGGCAATGCATATGGTGTGGATAGTATATGCACTTGAGACTGCTCACCATGAAGATGAATGGAAAGTTGACAGGAAAGATAGGTTGTAGAAGTCCTTTTTTTAGTTGAGTTAGAGTTTCCAAAAGTTAGGAAGCACAGAGCAATGTTTCAATTTCTGGATGGGTGCTCAAATTAGGAGATGGTTACTAAAGTTCTAGGCAAACCATTCTTGTCATTCTAAATAAATCTATGGCACACAATTAAGGTAATATGAGTAACCTTAATCATTTAAATTTTCGACATACTTTTTTATGGCCAATTGAATTTTTTGAGTAATTTTAGATTTACAGAAAAGCTATGAAAATAATAGAGTTAACATTCCCTGCACCAATTTCTGATTTTATTAATTGATACTAGTATGGTTTATTTGTTACAATTAATGAACTGATATTGATATGTAATGATTAACTAAAGTGCATACTTTATTCATATTTCCTTAGTTTTTATCTAATTTTTTTTTCTGTTCCAGGTTCCCATCTAGGCTACCACATTACATTCAGTTGTATTGTCTCCTTGGGCAAATCTTGTCTGTGACAGATTCTCAAACATTCCTTATTTTGAGTGAACTTGAGGATTTTCTGGAGACCTGGTCAGTTTTGTAAAATGTTCCTCAATTGGAATTTGTCAGATATTTTTCACATTATTACATTAGGGCTACGGTTTGGGGGTGGAAGGTCACAGAGGTAAAGTGCCATTCTCATCAGATAAAATCAGCATGACTTATCACTGATGATAATTTGGTCACCTGGTGAGATAGTGTTTATCAGGGTTACCCACTAGGAAGATGCCCCTTTTTTGGCCTCTTTCCAAACCAACATGTATGCACAGCCCACATTTAAGGAGTGGGGATTTTTGTTCTAGTTCCTTAAGGGTAAAGAAGCAGAAGCAGCAACATAAATTATTTGATATAATTCTTCATTGATTTGTCTCTTCATATGCACCATTTACTTTTTACTTTGGGTAATAATCCAATAAGAGTATATTTATTTTCTTGCTCAAAATGTTTAGCTTTGGATATTGGGTGCTCTTTAAAGTTGGCTCATTTGTCCCTTTGGCATACCCGCATCATTGTGGAATTTTCTTGAGCAATTCCTTACATTCTAGCATTACAAGATATTCCAGGCTTAGTCTATATATTCCAGCTCCAGTTCTCAAATACATCATTTTTTAAGGAGCCCTGGTCTTTTTTATTAGAGAACTAGAGGCCCGATGCACAAAATTCATGCAGAGTAGGCCTTCCTTCCCCCAGCTGCCGGCACCGGCTTCCCTCTGGCACTCAGGACCCTGGCTTTCCTCACAGCCCCAGCCTTGTCCCGAAGGTCATCCATAAGGACGTCTGGTATAATTAGCATATCACGCTTTTATTATTATAGATGGTATTAGAAACCACAATATGTGAGGGAGAAGAAAATAGTGGTCGAATAGGCAGACATGTTGTGCACCTCGTCCTGGGGCCATACTGGTAAGCAACTAAATCAGAGAACATCCACCCAAAATTAACAAATTAGACACAGCTGAGGAGTCAATTATCAACAAGGGCAGAGGACGTCTAGAGAATGGTAGGAACAGGTATCTGGGCGGAAGAAGAGGATGAGGTGGAAGCCACATTGCACCAAAGTCATGTCCCTTGGTGATAGGCCTGATACCCAACTGAGAAAAGGAAAACCCACAGGACTGCTGGTGCCCCGGGAATCCAGACCTAGGCTGTGCCCTGACATGCCATCTGAAAAGCAGCCCGAGCAACGCAGTGCAGGCAGGAAAGAAACCAGCAGTTTTGTGGTAGTTTTGCTTTTGTTTTGTCTTTGCCTTTATTCACTAAACCCAGAACATAGGACTAATTCAGTTGCAAGAACTTACCCGAGGCTGGGGAGCAGAGAGAGGCACAGATTTGTGGAGAGTCTGGAGATGGAAGCAGGGCAGGGAGATGTCCCCAGGGCTCCAGCAGTGGGACATTCATAACCTTCCAAACCAAAGCAACCATTTGTCTTCTGAAGAACCAGCCCCTCACAGTAGCCTCAGGCAGGGAATACAGCCTGCCACACCTGCCTGCACTTGGAGCTATGCAAAGGAAACAAAGGCTCTGAATAGCCCCAAAGAGCCCTCAGTGACTGGGTTGGAAGAGGGGCTGGTCCACTCCACTATTCTGGGAACCAGGCAGATAAAAATGCCAGGTTGCCAGCCAACCCCACTGGTCTCCATACCAACCAAGGCCAGAGTAATATCTTGGACCTCTCGTGGAGGAGTAGCTCTCAGTCAGGGAAAAAAAACATCAATCTGATTCCTGGAAAGTGAAACAGCACCACTCCCAACATTATTAATAAACTAGAGGTCTGGTGCACAAAATTCATGCATGGGGGGAGGGTCCCTCAACCCAGCCTGCACCCTCTCCAGTCCAGGACCCCTCAGGGGATGTCCAACTGCCGGTTTAGGCCTGATCCTGCAGGTCATCCCTCTAGCAATTTGGGACCCCTGGCTCCTAACCGCTCACCTGCCTGCCTGCCTATTTGCCCCTAACCCCTCTGCCTGCCTGCCTGATCACCCTTAACTACTCCCCTGCTGGCCTGATCACCCCCTAACTGCTCCCCTGCCAGCCTGATTGCCCCTAACCACTTCTGCCTCGGCCTCTGTTGCCATGGCTTTGTCCAGAAGGACATCCAGAACGAGGTCTGGAAGGTCATTTGGCTGTCCAGTCTAATTAGCATAGTATGCTTTTATTAGTATAGATTACCGACTATATTCCATATGTTGTACTTTACTTCCCCATGACTGTTTTGTAACTAACAATTTCTACTTCTCAATCCCTTCACCTTTTTTAAAATCCTCACATAAGGGTATATTTTAATTGATTTGAGAGAGAGATAGAGAGATAGAGAGATAGAGAGAGAGAGAGAGAGAGAGATTCATCAATGTGATAGAGAAACATATTGCCTCCTATACATGCTCCAACTGGGCATCAAACCCACAACCTCTATATATGCCCTAACCGGGATCAAATCCACAACTTTTCTGGTGTACAGGAGAATGCTCTAACCCAGCGGTCCCCAACCTTTCAGACCACCAGTGGTCCACAGACCACAGGTTGGCAACCTCTGCTCTAACCAACTGAGCCACCCAGCCACTGGTGGGTGGGGGGCAATCTAGGGCCAGGCCGGCTGGGGGAGGGGCTGTGGGAGGTTGAGGCACCGCAGGTCGCACTCCGTCCAGCCTCTGTGGAGTCTCTTGGACCACACCACCCTGTCCCCCCGCCTCTGCGGAAGCATGACGCCGGGACCGGGCCGATGCCGCTGCCTCTGTGGCTGCCTCTGCGGAAGGGGAAGCACTGGGACCCAGTCCACACAGCCCCCTCTCCCACTGCCTCTGCGGAAGGGGCTACGGCACTGGACCAGCCTGCACTGTGGCCTCTCCCGTGCTGCCTCTGTGGAAAGGGGGTCACTGGGACCGCATGGATGTCCAGTCTAATTAGCATATTACCCTTTTATTAGTATAGATAATGAAAAATAAATTAAAATGGCATTTTTTTATCCCCAGAGATTGATTGTTTCACTCATAGCCAAAATATTTTCCTAATATGTGTGTGGGGGGGGGGGCTATAGAGGTTCATGTTTTTCATTTGTAACCACTGCTGTCTCTTAAACTAATATTTGAGGATACAGTATTCCTCACCAAATTGGGTTGCTGTAGTTTTCTAATGACCTTAATGATCACAGGGCATGATAATAGTAAGAACCTAAGGGATCTCCTATATTCCTTAGGTGCTATTTCTTCTCTCCACTGTGGAGTAGTAATCCAACTTCTCCGTATAGGTCAGGATCAATAAAAATCTGAACCCATTTGCTAGGGGCTATGTGACAGTTATGTGTCATGAGCCATGGGATGCCAAGATATATGGTCAAACACTATTCTCAGTGTATCAGTAAGAGTGTTTTTGAATGAGATTAACATTTGAGTCTGTAGCAGACTGCCTTCCCTAAAATGGGTGGGCCTTATCATCAGTTGAATAGAACAAAAAGGCTGGCCCATCCTCTGAGTATGATAGAATTCTCCCTGCCTGTCTGTCTTCAAACTGTGACACTGGGTTCTACCTGCCTTTGGGCTCCGAACTGAAACTTGGCTCTGCCTGTGACTTAAGCCTGCTGGCCTTTGGACTGGAACTACACCATTAGCCTTCATGGTTCTCGGGCCTTCAAACTTGAAATGGAACTAAAACATCAGGTCTCCTGGGTCTCCAGCTTGCCTATTTTACCTGCAGATCTTGGGGATTCATCCTTATAACAAATCATAGCTGCTATAATATATATTTCCATAGACTATAATATAGGACTGGATTTTATTTATTCATTTGGTTTATTTATTTATTGACTATGATTTTACTTCTCTGGAGAACCCTGAGTAATGCAATGGCACTAGGTGTTAATGAGTGTCTGTGACATAAACACTGACAAGGATAGGAAGGATATGCCTAGGACTGAATTCCTATCCTCAGGAAGTTTACAGCTAACTCTGACCCTAATGTGCATGATGACCCCTATTCCCCACACCTTGGTTTTCTCTATAACAAATGCAGGTACCATGCCTTCAAAGTTATAGAAGAAATTGCTTTGGAAGGATCTGAGACATTCAAAGGAACATCTTGACTAAAGATAAATGATAAAATAATCAGCAACGCACTTTTCTTGTGATTTGAAATACTGATTGAAACTGAGTTAAATAAGTCTTGGGGAAAGAAGGAAGGAAAGAAAATGAAGACAGGAAAATGGGATTTTAGCCCAGCCAGTGTGGCTCAGTGGTTGAGGATTGACCTACGAACCAGGAGGTCACAGTTTGATTCCCCATCAGGGCACATGCCCAGGTTATAGGCTCAATCCCCCATGAGAGACGTGGGGGAGGCAGCCGATCAATGATTCTCTCTCATCATTGATATTTCTAACTCTCTCTCCCTCTCCCTTTCTCTCTGAAATCAATAAAATTATATTTTAAAAATGAAATTTTAAACATCTGCCAACTCAAGGCACTATACCTAATAAAAAAAAAGAAAAGAAAAATAAGAAAAACAGACATAACACATTGTATGGGCACTGGCCACCAGAGGGCAGACGCTTATGTCGGGCGTGGTCCCCCTTCTCCACATCCTGCATGGAGAGAGAGACGTGAACCGGTTCTTTTAAGTAGAGGCGCTGGGGATTTGAGGACGAAATGAAAGAGACAGAACACAAAATAGAATAAGCTGGGACCGGGTGTAGCGTCTGCCCTCTGATAGAGGGACAGACAGATGCGCAGCACCAGAAGTAAATTTAATATATATTTGAGGTAAGAGGAAGTTACATCACATCTGGGAGGGCCTTGAGTTAATAGGATCCATCCCCCTTAGCACCTGGGCGGGAAAGTCAGACTGAGTGGCGTTGCTAGCTTCTTGACTAGGACCGCCCCCAGGGTGTGGCTCTGCCTGCGCTCTGGGTCTAGCCAATGATATTTAAAAAATGTCCCACGGTGCTAGCCAGCAGCCCTCCACAGTGAATGATTTTTTTAAATCCTCACCCAAGGGGTGAAGGGGGGAGAGAAAGAGAGAACATCAATAAATTGCCCTCCACTTGCTCCCCAACCAGGGATGGAACCCGCAACCGGTATGTGCCCTGACTGGGAATTGAACCAGCAACCTTTTTATGCACAGGACAACACTCAACCAACTGAACCACATTGGCCAGGGCGATTCTTACTTTTAAAGGACATGGTGGAAAAAGCCCTTATGAGCAAAGTGATCAGATATTTTCTGTAACCAGGAAAACCTTGGTCAAGCTTTTTGAAGGAGAATTTAAAAGGTACCTCAAAACTTGAGCAAATCCATGTAGTTCTTGTGCCTAATTATAAAAATAAATACTAAAATTAATCATTAGCACCCTGGTCAGTGTGGCTCAGTTGGTTGGAGCGCTATCCCATACATCAAAAAATGGTGGGTGCAATTCTCCATCAGGGCACATACCTAGGTTGTGGGTTTGATCCCACATTGCGGGGCATACAGGAGACAACCAATCAATGTTTCTCTCTTACATCAATGTTTCTTTCTCTCTCTCAAATCAATTTAAAAAAAAAATAATCATTAGCATGTAACATATTCTCTTTTCTTTGTTTTCTAAAAACCAGAAAATACTTTTTACCCTTGTATAAAAATTAAGATGAGATATGAAAAACAAGTAGGAGCAGGAAAAAATAAATATAAAAGCATATGGATAAGGCATTATACAATGTCGAAAGACAGTTTCTGCACCCTAGACATTTCCTGTTCATATCAAGAAGACCAGCTACATCTGTTTTTTATATTCCATAGCTATTTTCAATGGTTTAGCCAAATTCCCTTTTCAATGTCTTAACTGAAAACCCCACGCTGGAAAAAGAGATGGGATTTGGTCATGCCCAGTGAGAAGTCTACAGGAATGTGCTGCGTATTTTGTTTCAACTTGGCAATTAAGTAATTAAAAGCAATGCATGGGTTATATCATTATTTCTTCCCATAAAGATAGGGAAGATTATAGTTATCCATATTTTTCTTCATTAGTATGTGCCTGTCAAAAGTAATTTAATAAAATTTTTAAGGGGGAAATGATAAATTTATAATTCAGTGTGTCAGGACTTAGCAAATTGCCCCATGAATGAAGATAAAAAGGAAAGACAGCCCTAAATTGAATCTTTTCAAATCAGTAAATCTTGTTCTACATTTTCATTACTAATGTGTTAATTTTTAATTTCCATTGCACTTTAGCTATAATGCTTGCCTTGGTTCCAGTTCCATTTCGTCTTCCTATAATATGGTGTCATTATATTTCAAGGGGTATTTCAAATACCCCTTGAAATATAATGTAAATAAACATATAAGCTGCAAGACAGATCATTATCAATATGCATTCCATAAATTTTTAATTTGCTCTAGAGTTTTATCCAGCATACCTCTATTTATTGAGCCACCTGGCAACCATAAATAAAATGCATATTTCTTAAGAAGCTAGTGTGTGTGTGTGTGGGGGGGTAATGGGGGGATAAGGACACATATGTAATACCTTAATCAATAAAGAAATTAAAAGTCAAAAAAAAGCTAGTTCTCTGAGGCATTCAAAAGTAGTAAAATAATGGCTATGATAGAAAAATTGGAACTTGCATTTTTTCAATCTTCTGAAACACAAACGTTATGAGGTCTTAAAGTCTAAGTCAGGATACACTGAGTGGCCAGATTATTATGACCACCTGACGTTTGTAGGCAAATTAGCTATAATTTCGCACTGAAGTTGCTAGAGGGCCAGACCATTATAAATATGGAAGCAGG
>NW_005359840.1:2506156-2528974 GCF_000412655.1 Myotis brandtii
AGACATTGATGTAAGAGAGACATGGATTGGTTGCCTCCCGCAAGCACTCCAACCAGGGATGGAATTCGCTACCTGGGCATGTGCCCCAACCAAGAATCCAAATGGTGACCTTTCAGTGCATGGGACGACAATCAACTAACTGAGCCATACTGACCAGGGCAGTAAGGGTGTATTAGTAATTGTAAACTCCCCAGAGGAGTGGGACTTTATTTTAACTTGTCATTTTAAAATCATTTTCCAACCACAGCATGTAGTACACTCAATATTGCTTTTTATAGGACAAATTAAAATAGTGCCATTATATTAAACACATATGCCATTATAGAGATACAGAAACTAAGAATAATTGAAAGCAGGAATGAAGAAATGTAAAACCTAGAAATATATCGACACTATTTCGTTGCTACAACAGTTCAGTTGAAAACCTCTTTCTTCTTTCGGAATCATAGACCCTTGTTTTCCACTCCTATGTGTCTAATGTTATAATAGTGTCTGCACCGAATAACAGCCATTTTTGTTTCTCCTCAAAATAGAGCAGGACCCTGACTTCCAGTTTCCCCTTTTCATTTTAGGCTTTCCTCTCCAAAAAAAACTAGGTTCTTATCCAACGTTGTCATTCTCTAATACCAGCAGAGACAAGGGTGAAAAATGAAAATTCACAATGTCTGACATCCAATCAGAGATTATCCATGCAAACAAAGTAGAATGAATACAACCCATAATAAGGAGAAACATCGATCAATTGAAACTGATCTAGAACTTACACAGATGTCAGAACTGGTTTAGAAGGACAAGAAAGTTTTAAGTTTATCCAATAAATTCAAAAAGTTAGAGACATAAAAATATAAAAAACATCCAAGTTAAGATTTCTAGAGATAAAAAAGACAATGCATGGGATTAGCATCATATTTTAAAATGCAGAAGACAAGATTAATCAACTTGAAAACCTAACAATAAAAATTATCCAAATAAGACATGGAAAAACATTTTTAATTAAGAGTATCAGCAACTTCAATCATGTTATTATGCATGTAATTGGAGTCAGCAAGGAGGGTTTGGAAGAGGAAAAAAAAATATTTGAAGAAATAATGCCCAAAAATTCACAAATTTGTTTAAAAGTATAATCCATAGCCTGACCGGCGTGGCTCACTGATTAAGCATCAACCCATGCACAGGAGGTCATGTTTTGATTCCTGGTCAGAGCACATGCCAGGGTTTTGGGGGTTGATCCCCAGCAGGGTGCATGCAGGAGGGAGGCAGCCAATTGATGTAGATGTTTTCTCTCTCTCTCCCTCTCTCTCTCTCTGTCTAAAAAAAAGCCTTGGATTAGGAATAACAAAAAATAATGAAATAAAAATAATGATTTAAAAAAGTATAATTGATTGTCAAGGGCGGGGAAAAAAAGGGACACATATGTAATACCCTTTGTAATACTTTAAGCAATTAAAAAAAAAAGTCAAAAAAAAGTATAATCGCCATAGCTTATTTGGCTCTGTGGACAGAGAGTTAGCCTGTGGACTGAAGGATACTGGGTTCGATTCCAATCAAGGGCATGTACCTAGGCTCAACCCCTAGCCTTGATTGGGGCACATGCCAGAGGCAACCGATTGATTTGTGTCTCACATTGATATTTATGTCTCTCCCCCTCCCTTCCACCTCTCTAAAAAAAAAAGTCAATGGAAAAATATTCTTGGGTGAGGATTAACAACAACAAAAAAACAACAAATGAAAAAGTATAATTTATAGAACCAAGAATCTCAGCAAACCCCAGGCAAAGTAAAAAAAAACATGAAGAAATCTACACCAAACAGTATGGGGGGGGAGGGCGGGAGGGCATGTGCTGGGGTGGGGGAGCAGCCAGGGAGAGGTCAATGGGGGTAACAAGAAGGCATATGTTATACTTTCAACCATAAAGAATTCAAATTAAAAAAAAGAAAACTACAAGAATGCACATCATGATCAAGTTGCTCAAAACCAGTGACCAAAGAAAAGCCACAATTTAAAGCAGCCAGAGGGGAGAAAATTTACACATTATACACAGAAGAAAAATAGATAAATATTACAGCAGATTTCTTGTTAGCAACAATGCAAGTGAGAAGACAGTGGAGCAAGCTGTATAAAGTAATGAGTGAAAACAAGCATCTATCAATCTAGAATTCTACACCCAATGAAAATGACATAAAAAAGCGAGAATAAAATATTTTCACACATACAATTTCTGTAAGAATTCAACACAAGCAATCTTGCACTACAAAAAAATGTTAAATAAATCTTTCAAAAAAATGGAAAATGGCATGAAATGGAAATACGGAACTATTCAAATGAATAATGAGTACCAGAAATGGTAATTACATGGGTAAATATAAAACATTTATAAAAATTATTTAATATCTTTAAAAGGTAACTGACATTAAACAAAAATAAAAGTTTATTATGTAGTTCAAAATACATAATGAGAATCAAATAAAGGCAAGAGGAATGAAATTAAAGTATAATGTTCTAAGTTTTTTATACTACACTAGTGGCCCGGTGCACGAAATTCATGCATGGGGAGCTGTACCTAGCCCAGCCTGCACCCTCTCCAATCTGGGACCCCTCAGGGAATGTCCGACTGCTGGTTTAGCTCAATCCCATCCCTCTCAAAATCCAGGACTGCTGGCTCCTAACCATTCACCTGCCTACCTGTCTGATTGCCCCTAACCACTCTGCCTGCTGGCATGATCGCCCCCAACTGCCCCCCTTCTAGCCTGATCACCCCTAATTGCCCCCCCCCTGCCAGGCTGCTCTGGTCTGCACCCTCTTACAATCTGGGACCCCTCAGGGGATGTCCAACTGCCAGTTTAGGCTCAATCCCACAGGGATCCCTGGCTCCTAACCACTCGCCTGCCTGCCTGATTGCCTCTAACCACTCTCCTACCTGCCTGATTGCCTCTAACTGCTTGCCTGCCTGATCACCTCTAACCATTCGCCTGCCTCCCTGCTCGCCCCTAACTACTCGCCTGCCTGCTGATTGCCTCTAACTGCTTGCCCCTAACCACCTCTGCCTCTGCCCCGCCACCATGGCTTTGTCCAGAAGGACGTCCGGAAGGTCTCCCGGTCTAATTAGCATATTACCCTTTTATTAGTATAGAAGACATGAAGAACATGTGAAGAACTATAATATAGCTTGAAGATAGACTGTGAAGTTAAAGATGCATACTCTAAACCCTAAAACAACCACTAAAAGAGCAAACCAAAAGCTATTTTAATAAGCCAACAAGGTAATAAAAGGGAATCACAAAAATCACTCAATATAAAAAAGGCAGAAGAAGACATTAAGGAGACAAAGATTAGATGGGACAAACAGAAAACACATATCAAGATAATAGACTTAAATCTAATCAATAATCATATAAAATGTAAAGGTTCAAACTCTCTGAATTAAAAGTCAGAATGTCAAATTGGATAGAAATGCAAGATCCAACTATACACTACCTTTACACTATAAATGTAAATGTACAAATAAATTAAAAGAAAAGGACTAGAAAAAATATACTGTGCTACTACAAGTCAAAAGAAACCTGGAGTGACTATATGAATAACTGACACAGTGGATTTCAGAACAAAAAATATTACAAAGTTTAAACAAGGTATTTTGATAATGATAAAGGAACAATAGATTATTAAGAGGACATCATTAAGACAGAACAATCCTAATTGTTTATGCTTCTAATAACAGAGTTCTAAATTATAAGTGACAAAAACTATCACTCAAAGTAGAAATGAACAAATATATAATGTAGTCAGATACTTAAGGTTTTTTTAGAGAGGGAAGGAGAAAGGAGGGAGGGGGGAGAGAGAGAAACATTGATGTGAGAGAGATACATCTATTCAGTTGCCTCTCACAGGCACCCCAACCTGAGATAGAACTCATATGCCCTGACCAGGAATCGAACCTGCAACCTCTGGTGCATGGGAAGACATGCCAACCAACTGAGCCACACAGGCCACGTCAAGTACTCAGATATTTAAATGCCACTCTCTCAATAACTATCAAGATAAATGGTCCGATGATCAGCAAAAATAGAGCAGATTTGAATTCCACTATCCAGCAACTTGACCTAATTGATATTCATAGAATATTCCACTGAACAGCAGAACACTCATTCTTACCAAATGCACATAGGGCATTTAGCAAATAGACCATATTCTGGGCCACAGAACAAAACCATAAAATTAAACATATTCAAATTACCCTAAGTATTTTTTCTAGCCACAATGGAATTAAATTAGTAACCATAAAAAGATGATGAGCAATACAGTGTCAACCAGTTCTAGGTCCCGTGCACCTGAAAAGAGAACAAAAAACATGGAACCTTGACTACACAAAAAATTCATATGAAATTATGGTGATGATAATTGGATTTATAAATAGCCTAGTTAGTATTTCTGTTCACCTATTCCTTAACCCTAAAATCATATGGTAAATCATGCTTGGAATATATGTGGTTTCTTTTGCAAATACCTTGTTCAAGAGAATCTGGAATGTATAAATGTTAAACTTCAACTTAAGATGCAGATGGAAAAGATACAAAATAGGAGTTAAAAGACTCATAAAAATAAAAATAGCCAAGAAAATATCGGATGTCATTGGAAGGGGTGGCTTCTTTTTCCATAAAAATATCATCTATTTCAGTAAGAATACACTAAACAAGATCCTTAACCAACTCAGCGAAAAACAATGTTAGCACAACACTCCACATAAAGAAACTGAGAGCCACAAAGTTAAGCCATTACAATGAAGCACAACTACAAAAACATGCTCATCACCTACAGCAGATAGCCCATTTTTGTTTATTTTGATCACAGTGGACGGTTGCTATTACAGAGCTTACAAGGCAAAGAAATAGCTTCAATCAGTGAAAGGTCTGTTGGTAACGATAGTCATAGAAAGGCAGTCACCGTCACTGTGAAATATAAATATAGATAGCACTGCCTGTTCATAGGGGAGTCTTTATTCTTTTCAACACCATCTATTATGCTTTTGTTGACTAGAAATAGTATGCGACCATTATAGGGGAAAAATGATAAAATTGAGAGGAGCCAATGAAGGAAATAATTATGTGTAATTTCAATTTGAGTTAATCACTGTAGGCTTTTGGTATATTCTTTTCCTTTGAGACTCTTTTCTATTACAGAGCACTTGTTAAGTTCCAGACACTAATTAGATAATTTAATCTTCAAAATAATACTATGAGATAAGTACTATTATTAACCTCATTTTTATATAATGAGAATGAAGAACAGAGTCAGACAGATGGCAAGTACATACTATTTCACAGCATGCTCTTTATCAATATATCATGACAACTTTTATTATATGTAATAATCCTATTTATTTTGGCTTTTAAAACATGAAGGAGGTTAGATTTGAAAAACATTTCTTTATTTGAAGTCTCAAAATGGACCAATCTGTAAATCCGATGAAAACAGGAGTGGTGCGTTTGAATTGTTGCATAGAGATCTAAGGGACCGGACAACTTTCTTCACACCTTGTAGGGAGCAGCTATACGGTTAAGCCAAACAAGTCCCAGCTTAGAGAGCACAGCCCTCTTAGCATAATTAGGCTTGACCTTATGAATTTCCTAGATCCTATCTGGGTAGCTAATGGGCTGAGGGAGATGCAGCAAGTGCTGCCAAAACAAGTGAAACTCACAAGAACATTGTAACTATGGTGACCACTACCTTGTTTACCTCTGGCTATAAAATAAAGGCTCAGCTTGCTGTCTGGGTCTCTCTCTGTGGCCTCAGCCAGGCACAGGAAGATCCACCTAGACACAGCTTATTCTCTCTGTCTGTCATCCTTCACTGCGCCCCCACCCCAGGCTCACCAAACCCTTGGCTGAGCTGGCACGGCACAACACCTTTTTTGGAAACCTTTTAAATCACATTGAGGAATCTCCAACTCTTTGCTCAGCAGTTTGAAAACTTGTGTTCTACCACATCATATTTAATAGCCACATTTTTCTCTATTAAATGGATGGCCATTATTTATTTATATTTAAACACCATATTACTGGACATTCATATTGTGCGGATGGGGGTCTCATGTGGGTGGGCCTCATCCAATGAGTTGAAGGCTTGAATAGAGCAAAAGACTGACCCTTCAGGGAGGGAGCAAGAAAGAATTCTGCCAGCAAAATAGAATGCTTTTAGACTGGGACTGCCAACCCGTTCCTGAGTCTCCAGCTTATAGACATACCCCATCAGCTTTTATGTGCACAAGTGCCTGAGCCAATTCCTTAAAATAAATCTCTCCCTACTTGGTTCTGTTTCTCTGGAGAACCCTGACCAATACAAATGCAATATCCCCTAAATAATTATCTTTCTGAAAAACTTAAAACTTATTTTACTTCTATCCTCATCTAAATACATGTATATATATATATACAAGTCGCCTACAAGAGATTTATCCCTTTTCCTCACCATACACCCCACACACCATCTGGTCACACCTTCCTGTGGATCTCCATCTGAACTATTTCAAAAGTAGATCATCTTTTCCAATATTACCACCAATTCTATACTTTATTCTAACACTGCCTCACACCCAAACTATGACAATAACTTTCTACCTGTTTTTTCCTGTCTCTAACTCATGTCCACCACACAAATCAATTCTCTGCAACACTACCAGGTCAGATTTCCAAAATAAATCTGGCCGTGTTCCTTCTTTAAAATGTCTATGATTGGGTGTTTCCCTTATCTCCTTAGTATGGCTTAAAACATTGCTCCTCCAAGTGCAGTACATGGACCAGCAGCAATATCATTACCTGCGAGCTTGTCAGAAATATCAGATACTAGGCTAGACCCGTGGTCGGCAAACTGCGGCTCGGAGCCACATGCGGCTCTTTGGCCCCTTGAGTGTGGCTCTTCCTAAGCCTTGGGAGTACCCTAATTAAGTTAATAACAATGTACCTACCTATATAGTTTAAGTTTAAAAAATTTGGCTCTCGCCAAAACCGGTTTGGCTCAGTGGATAGAGCGTCGGCCTGCGGACTGAAAGGTCCCAGGTTCGATTCCAGTTAAGGGCAATAAAATATATTAAAAAAAATTGGCTCTCAAAAGAAATTTCAATCATTGTACTGTTGATA
This sequence comes from Myotis brandtii, assembly GCF_000412655.1. Taxonomy (NCBI): domain Eukaryota; kingdom Metazoa; phylum Chordata; class Mammalia; order Chiroptera; family Vespertilionidae; genus Myotis; species Myotis brandtii. Next base: position 2,513,290 of record NW_005359840.1, read on the forward strand.
TTTGGCTCTGTTGACTAATGAGTTTGCCGACCACTGGCTAGACCACCTGAATTTAATTCAAATCTGCTATTTCACAAGTTCTTCCAGTACTTCTAATGCACATTTAATTTTTGTTGTTGTTAATCCTCACCAGAGGATATTTTTCCATTGATTTTTAGAGAGAGTGGAAAGGAAGGGGAGAGACAGAGAGAGACAAACATCAATGTGAGAGAGACACATTGACTTGTTCCCTCCTACACACACCCTGACTAGGGCCAGAAATTGAATGTGCAACCAAAGGTACATGCTCTTGACTGTAATTAAACCTGGGACCCTTCAGTCCTCGTGCCGGTGCTCTATTCACTGAGCCAAACCAGCTAGGGCCACATTAAAAATTTAAGTAGCATTTTAGAACACAGTTTCCCTAAACCCTGGGTAATTGCTATAAAGAACTGGGAACCATTTGAGAAAATACACCTCCTATACCAGATCTGAGTAGGATCAGGTAATCTGTAATTTCACAAAACACCGAGATTTTTTATGATCATCACAGTTTGAGGTTCATTGATTTCTAAAACTCTTCAATAGTTACAACCAGAGATTTCCTACACTTCAACCACATCTTTTCATCCTTATTTCTTTACCTTATTGTTTTGTTTTGATTTTCAGGCTGCTGTGAACTTTTTAAATGGTATTATTTTGCTTGGGAGACCTTTCTCATGTTTCTTAGCAGGCAAAATCTCTTACTCATCATGTAAGGCTTAACTCAGTTTTTTAGTGAAAATTTCCTAATTCTGCCAGAGAAAATAATTTATCATTTCCTCTGCGTTTGTGGAAAGCTTCATGAAACAGTGCATTATAGCATCTACAGTGCTGTTATAGTTATTAACTTACATACTACCTTCTCCTCCACTGTGGGCTGTGAGCTCCAACTTTTAGATGCTGGAACTTTATCAACTTCATAGCTTTCTCTGCCCAGGAGCCTGGACACAATAGATTCTTAGTACATAGTTGATAAATGCTTATGGAACAGGTGAAATGACACTTTACCATATCAGGTAATACTAAGGAAAAGTGCATTAGTCTTAATACAGAAGATTCTATACTTTAAGAAAAGCTATTTAGCCCTAACCGGTTTGGCTCAGTGGATAGAGCATCGGCCTGCAGACTCAAGGGTCCCAGGTTTGATTCCGGTCAAGGGCATGTACCTTGGTTGCAGGCACATACTCAGTAGGGAGTGTGCAGGAGGCAACTGATCGATGTTTCTCTCATCGATGTTTCTAACTATTCCTCTCCCTTCCTCTCTGTAAAAAATCAATAAAAAATATATTTTTTTAAAAAAGAAAATCTATTTAATAAAATTAAAAAAAGCCAAAACCGGTTTGGCTCGGTGGATAGAGCGTCGGCCTGCGGACTGAAGGGTCCCGGGTTTGATTCCGGTCAAGGGCATGTACCTGGGTTGCGGGCACATCCCCAGTGGGGGATGTGCAGGAGGTGGCTGATCGATGTTTCTCTCTCATCAATGTTTCTGACTCTCTCATTAAATTAAATTTAAAAAAGAAATAATACCATACATAAGTTTTGTGTTTTTTTTGGGGGGGGGGATGGTTAATATGTTTTTATTGATTTTAGAAAAAGAGGAAGGGAGAGGGATAGAGAGAAACGTCAATGAGAGAGAAATTCAATGAGAGAGAACTATCTGTCGGTTGCCTCCTGCATGCCCGCTACTGGGGATCGAGCCTGCAACACAGGCATGGGCCCTGACCATGACTGAGAATCGAACCAGTGACCACTTGGTTCATACACTGACACTCAACCACTGCCATAAGTTTTGTTTTTGAGCAATAAAATGTTAGAACTCCTGGGCCAATTTCTTCCATTACACTTTTTTCTCACACTTAAATGATCTGGTGTTTCTATAACAGCATAGGCATTTGTCTTTCTTACCCATGTCAAGTTTGACAGAGAGAGTATCCTTTGTGCTGACAAGGGGAGGAATTTAGCCAGAGGGATCCTCGCATGCCACTGTAGGACATTCTTCTCTTCACCATTGAAAATCACAGAACAGTCACCCCAAACTTTCTGAAATCACTTCTGTTTCATATTTCCAGGAGAATGAATGGGAATTTTGAAGCATTGCCTTAAACTGACAAGTTACCAGGCGCCTCCTTCAGCTGGATAGAATATTTGGGGGTAGGGTTATAAATGTGTAATCAGAGGGGTTATCCTTAGGGATACCCCATCATTTACAAGATTCCCAATGACCTTGTAAAACATTTACATCAGGCTTTACCATTCTATTGCCCTAAACTCTTTGAGTGACCAATTAATACTGCCTCTAAGTATTCCATTGAAAAAATCATGTAAGGTGACAGGAAAATTAAATACAGGATTTTTTTAAGAATACATTTTCAAGCACTGAATTGTGTGAGCTAATTTGGTCACCACCCTTTTTTCTAGTAGTTTTAAAGTTCAATTTGGTGCACTTGAGCATTGAGTCCTTTTCATTATTTGACTCCCTCTTACTTGTTTCCAGGCAACTACCATGATGTTGTCTTATATGCATATTGATGATGAACTGTTCCTGTGCTTTGTGAAGGTAGCAGGGCTCTAGCCTTCTTCCTTCACAGGCCCTACAACCCAGCACACACACAAGTTGCCTGCTAATTTTCCTTGAAATTTTGCTGGGAGACACATATTTCATATTAGCACTCCAAATGCTGGCATTTTCTAAAAGGTTTTTCTTTAAGAAAAATGAGAAAGAAAAGACAAGTTTGCTCCACTAGACATCTGCAATCAGATGCTATACCGTAAGCTGTGCCAAAACACGTTCAAATTATAATTAGTCAATAAGGAAATCAGGGCAACACTTTCAAGGTGGTTTTGATAAACAATTTAGGATCATCAGAAATGAGTTCCTCTCTCTCCCAAAATATAACATCTCTGCTTATTACAAATATGAATTATTCATTTGGCAGTTACAGAAATCTGAAGTTCTCTTACAGAAGTGCTAAGTTTGAAAGATTTATGGCATGAAATCATCACCTTCTCGTTCAAAATTCAACTGAAATAATGATACTTCCCTATTCGTTTTTAGTAAATAAAGAAGTCACCATAAAAATAGGAATTTTATTAATTATTAATAAAGTAATTAATGGATGCAACAGAATACATATAAAGTTTCAGGGGGAAATAGATGCACTTTCAAGTACTAATATAAAATCAGAATACTGAGGAATGTTTAATTTTTGAGGAGAGAAAGTGCAGTTCTTTTTATTATGCTCAAGTTTGTGTTCCGAGATCAAGATAGGGTCACTTGGGGCATATTCATTTATAAAATATTTTCTTTCTTTCACTAGAATTCTTCAAAAACATTTTCTGTGTTTTAGAGGATTCAAATAAGGATAAGATAGAATTGTTACCTTGAAGGAGCTTGCCACCTACTTGAGGAGATAAGGTATAAACAGGGCAAGACATATGGGCCTTAGTCACAAATCAACGGCACAAAGAGTAATGCTAAATTAGTCCAGGAGAGGTAGATATCACTATGTATTGATGTTGTGAAAGGCTTATTACCAACCACAAATCTTGTTCTCTGTGTGTTGAAGAATGGGTTGATTTTAGGTAGGTGAAGAAGATGTGAGGGAAAGGAGAAATGAGTGGAAGAGAATGCTTATAGCTGGTTAACAGTAAATCACTCTGGGGCAAAGGAATCTTATTAGAGGACAGTAAAACACAGGAGTGGAAAAGTGTGCATGGGCTAGGAAATAGAAGTTCTTGGATGCCATCTGAAAGAGTTTGAGATGTTGTATCCATAAAGGCGTCTGAGCAATAGGTTGTTATAAATGGGGGGAAAAAGAGTTTTCATGAAGATGAACCTGACCATATCATGAAGAATGGTTGTCAACAGGGAGATGAGTTCTGAGCTAGAATTGTGGAAAGAATGCAAGAAAATTAATGAAGCAGGACTCGGTGATAGATTTAATATGGGGGCAAGGGAGACATAACTGTCATAGATGATTTCAAACTTTTAAGGCTGATTTACTAGGAGAATGATGGTTTCATTGATTGAAAGTAGAACCTTTGTTCCCTAAAATGTATGATTTCCATGTCAATTTTACCAATTAGAAAGAATATACTTGGTGAATGTCACTAGAACAGGAATATTTCCAAGTTGAAGAACTATAGATTTACATAAACCCAAAGGCCACATTAGTTGCCTGATACCATGAAAATGAAAGTTCGAAAAGGCATAATTGATATTTTCCCATGTGCCTTCCAGGGTCCCTCTTCCCTACTGGCCACTCAATCCAGGGCAGTTTTATAGACCTAAAGCCAGGCTAAAGGATCTGATTATAGACATCCCAATCTCTGTCCTGTTCACTTTATTATCCTCTGATTTATCTTTCAAAACATAAACGTTTCATGCTCCATTTGGTAGCCTTTTCTCAGAATTGTCAGTGAGAAATTACCTTATATTGTTAAGAATTTCCAAAACTACATTGAGAAGAATAGAAGTATAACAGATGGCTTATTTTTTTATTTCTTATTTTTCAATTACACTTGACATTCAGTATTATTTTATATTAGTTTCAGGAGTTCAGCATAGTGGTTAGACATTTGTATAATTTATAACATGTTCCACCTGGCAACATACATAGTTATAAAAATTATCGACTATATTCCCTATGCTGTACTTCACATCCCCGTGACTCTTTTGTAACTTCCAATTTGTGATTAATTTCTTCACCTTTTTTACGAAGAGCCATACAAATGTTATCTAGAAGAGACTCACTTCAGATGGAAAGACACAGAATGAGAGTAAAGGGATGGAAAAATATTTCATGTAAATGGAAATGAAAAAAAAAGCTGGGGTAGCAATACTATTGTCAGACAAAATACACTTTAAAACAAAGGCTATAGCAGTGGTTCTCAACCTTGGCTGTACATTAGAATCACCTGGGAATCTTTTTAAAATCCTGATTTCTGGGCCTCATCCTCCGGAAATTCTGTTTCTTTGTTATGGGTGTTGTGGCCCCACCCCATAACAAAGAAACAGAATTTCCGGAGGATGAGGCCCAGAAATCAGGATTTTAAAATGATTCCCAGGTGATTCTAATGTGCAGCCAAGGTTGAGAACCACTGGGCTATAGTAAGAGACAAAGAAGTACATTACATAATGATACAGGACTCAAGCCAACAAGAGAACATAATCCTTGTAAACATTTCTTCATCCAACATAGGAGTACCTACACATATAGAGCAAATACTGATGAGCATAAAGGGAGAAAACAACAGTAATGTAAGGAAAGAAAAAGGCCTTTATTTTTCTTTGCTGTAGACTTCACAATTTATGAGAAGTACCTGGTAATTAAGCCCCCCAAGCTTGTTAGCTCCTCTGGTTCAAACAGCCCCTCTGTTTAAACTGAGGGACAAGATAAGCTACTCTTACATACATACCCCACCTCCCTGCTGGTTTTACAACAGGGATAATTTGTAAAAAGTCCCCTTCCCCTCTCCTCTTCAAACAAGCCTCTTTTGAACTTTTCATAACTTTTGTTCTAAGAATGTTTTACAGGCTTTGGAAAATATTGATAAGACACCTCCCTAGGACATCTGCCCAGATTGTCTCCTGAAGAACTAACCAACTACAACACCCTTGATATCTGTCACCTAGCAACAGCAGTAGCCCGAAAATTCCCCTCCCTTCTTTGTCCAAGGCTTTAAAAGGAAGAACAACTTTTTGGTCTTTGCCCTTCTGGAAAAGTAAAACTTTTTCTCTGAAACTATCTCTTCTTTTATTTGTGAATTCATTCACAGCCCACATCATAGACCAAGAACCCTAACAGTAGGTGACTTAACACCCCATTGTTATCAACTGATAGAGCTTCCAAACAGAGAATCAACAAAGAAACAGCAGCAAGACACATTAGACCAGATGACACATTAGACCAGATGGGTTTAATTGATATTTTTAGAGCATTTCACTCCAAAGCAGCAGAATATACATTCTTTTCAAGTGCACATGGAACCAGCATTATTCACAATAGTCAAGATATGTAAGTGCCCATCAATGGATGATTGGGTAAAGATGATGTAACATATGAATATACAATGAAATATTGTTTGGCTATAAAAAAAGATGGTTTATTTTTAAGGGTTCATGGTTGAATAGGCTTTGTAAATACTACATGCTTTACCTTTTTGAAGTATCACAATTCACATTAGACTACTACAGGATTTGAGAAGTCCCCAAGAAAAGAAACGTTTAATTTTATTTAAACTATCATTTCCCAAACTTATTTATCATGGAACAAACTGACAGTATGTGAGTGGAGTGTCCAAAGAACAGCAGACTTTTGCATTTTAACAAGGACAATGCCTAATCAAATGGAATAAATCCTAAACGTATAATTTAAGATACTATCACATATCATAAGGAGAAATCATTGTGGTAGAAAATAATTCCATGTAAACAGCTAGCCAATTATTTCACTTATATATAAGGGTAGATAGGCATGCTAACTATTCTTAGCTTAAGTACTACTCCACACCCACTAGCATCACTAAAAATAAAGATACTGAAAATACTAAATCATGGCATGGATGTGAGCAATTAAACTATCATCTGAGTGATTATTTTATGGGCCAGGAATGCTGGATGAATAATAAGATGAAGTTGTATAAAAAAATCATAAATTGTGGGGGCTGGGTGGAGGTGGGCAAAGGAGGGGAGGGAATGGGGACACCTATAATAGTGTTAAAAATTTATAAATTGATAAATCCTATTTATTCCTTAAATTAATTTTTCTTCCCTTCATTTCAGCAAAATCATTAAGAATTTATAATCAATATTTTTATATAAGTTGAGTCTAATTGGCATAAATCAACCAAAGATTAAAAATAAAAATATAATCACATTAAAATTATACAGAGTATGAATTCTTTTAATCAACAGATACAAATCAAAAGAAAAAAATATTATTTTAATATATGGTTTCAGTTATTTTCTTCTGACCTATTAAACTGTTAAATACTATTTGTATAATGAGTATAAAATTAATTCAAAAGTATTTAAATAAGGCATAATTTTTATTCATTTGAAAAATGTATTCAATGTACCAGTTAATATAAATAAAAGTATTTGCAAATCTATCATTCAATGTTTATGTAATTGCCACTGTAAAAAACTGATCCATACTTCATGCATAAGTACGTCTAGATCTGTCTACATACACTGTGAAGACTATGCATTGTTTAATATTGCAAAATGTTCTTCAGCTGTAATGTTCAACTCTTGTGAACACCATGCTAATTTATTAATTACTTTGAAAAGAACTGAGGAAAAATACTATAGGCACTACTGGGAAATAATATCTCAATGGGTAAGAAATTAGTCATTCATGCCAACTGACAGAAAGGATTTGATAAGTCTTTTCTGTCACCTAACCAGTCCTGTGGTTCAAATATCTGATACGGGTAGCAGCACAGTCAAATAACCTTTGCAGATGCCATCCCCATTTTTTTCTTTTCAAGAAATAGGGCAAGAGATGCGACAAATCATTTCCTTGAAACTGAAAGGTGTTGGTCATAGAAGGAGATTCAACATTGAGTACTGGACCCCAAGTGCCAGTAAGACCCCTGTTATTTTTCAATACATCTATCCTCTGTGTTTCTAATGCAGTTGCTCTCTAAAATTCTTGGCTCTGTTCTGGGTGCCCTCTTGCTTGGTCTAAGGATGGCAGTAGATTCCCTTGCTTTCAGTTTCTTCCTTCCCCATGATCCCACCAGTCTCTATGGAATTCTCTGAAATCGTGTTATTCTTCTGCTTAAAAACTTCCCAGCTACAGGATTAAGCCCAAATTTGTCAGCCTTGCATTCAAGAATCTCTAAAATCTAGCTTGACCTTCTATTTCAGCTTTTCCCTTCAGTTTCATGGTGCATATGTCTCTATTTCTGGAAAAAAACTAAAATATTAAAAATAAAGGAGAAAAAAGATTTTACTTCTGGTCCTAAACACAATCCTGCCTTCTACTTTTGGAACTTGCAAGTTGATCCCTATGAATTGACCCAGATTTGGCCCAAATCTCACTTTTATAGTGAGACCTTCCTTGGAAAATAAGCCTTGCAAGACTTCTCTTGTGAGTCTTAATTATTGCCTATACATACTAATTCACTATTTACTGAATTACATTCTATTTTCCCTGAAATAGATTATACATTGTCTGAGGACCAGGGCTATGTTTTATACCTCTTTTTGCCATAAATAATAACTTGCACATAATGGGTGATTAATTAGTAGTGGCTGGTAGCATATTTAAGTGACAGCATAATTTACTGGACCTTAACCATTTAAAGTACAAAGTCCTCCTGCATCCCATGGGATTGAATCACACTTCAGAAACATTTATCTCCTTAACCTTTTTTGACTCACAAGTAACTAGTATTCACCAGGCTCCCAAGAATTTAGATGCCTATGAAATGCCTGTCTTCAACTTCTGTAAGCAATTTTTAATCGATAGTAGATAACTAAAAATAAGGAAGATTACATCAAGAAATAAGCCAAGCAAACATTGTGCTATTATGAATATGTCCAGTGAAAGAAGCCATGGGGAGCTGAATGAGCTGTTGTCATAGCCTTAAATGTTTTCTTTGTGAGTTCATTTTACTTTAATTGCATTTCTGAGCGGCATCTAAGTTTACAGTGGGAGATAAAAGTATGGAAGAAAATAGTATAGTGTTATGACTATTTTTACAGCCATCCTTTATTGGTTATTCACAATAAAAAGCACAGCATATTCAGGGTGCATTAATAAAAAATGGAAACTATAAAAAGCTATTAAAATAGAATGTACATTAAGTTCACTGAGAATATTATAGGATTGAGGTGCCACCCCCCCACACACACACCCGCATCCCCAAGTAAGACATAAATAAAGCTAAGTGTTAAGGGCCCAGAGGCTCAAAACCAAATTTCACCTTGTGTCCCCGGTCATGATTATCTCATGATGATCACACACCTTAAAAAGAAATCCCACCTACCTTATGATTTTACAATACTAATTCACATATTTCATAAGATTTACTTTATGCTAGGTTTATGTGGCCAGAGGGATTCAAGGACTTATCAAAGGTAGCTAGTTCCTATCCCAAACATATAAGGCCAACAATTTCTCTGTACCTCAGTAAACAACAAAAAGATAATACAATTAGATTGGTGAAACTTCTGACAGAAAGTCAGGAAATTTCCTAATTAAGAAGCCACACCAATACGGTGAAAGCTTTAGATACATTTTGTACCAACCTTCCTTGAAAGGTCTCACTGAGACTTCAAAAGCCCCTGATGTTTTTAAAATTATATCAGGTATCTCTGAAAGCAAATACCCAAACATGTATGCAGCTTTTGTCCCTACAAACCATTTCCACACTGGCAAAGGACAAGTCTTATGTCTCCCAGATGAAAATGACTAAACCTAGTGACTTGTTCACAGAAAGTGACACAGAGGAGTAACAGTTGGTTCTTTTTCTTGTAATCAGGTACATAACACTGCCTTTCTGGAGATATTCCAAAGGGCTTCACGCCTGGAATTTGGCCTTCATGGCCAAGGATGATCCCATTTTACACTCAAAAGTGAAATCAAACCAACACGTTTTGCCGTGACACGTTTGTGGACCTTCACAGCCCTTACCTGATTTATTGCTGAAAGGAAATTTGGAACCACATGAAAAGTTTACACAAGGTTTTCCTTGCAATGTAAAGGCACTTCCATGGTTGTTTTAGATTTATTCTTGAAACTGTAATAGATTATAAAACTCTCCTGCGTAAAGAATTCCAGGCAGGAAGAGAATTTATTTTAACAGCCTCAATGTTTTCCTAGCTGACAGTGAGGCTGGGAAAAGGGCACTACAATGATGGGTCTTTTTATTAGGAACCTTGGATTGAACTCAAGGGGAAGCAGGAAGGGGGAATGAACCAGAGAGCTTCCCAGGGCAGAAAAGAGTCCCAGACTTCAGAAAGGCCTCTCCCAGCAGAGAGGGCTCCCAGCTAAGGTCACCATCCTACCCTGAGTGCTGATGCCAACTTGCTTCAAATTAGGACATCATTAATGTTCGAATAATCTGACACACACCCCCATCAGAGAAATCTTCACAGTGAGACAAATGTATTAACAAGCATAAAACCCAATAAAGGTGCTATACTCAGACAGTAACCAAATGAATCACAAACTCAAAGAGTCGCTATGGTTCCTGGGTTGTTGCCTAGTCACAAACACACTATGGAAATTCAAAGACAATACATGTTTAGACACTTTTGCAACTTTAAAAATTTTGATTAATCACAAATTTACAGAAAAGTTGCAAAACTAGTACTGTTCAAAGCACTCCATATACCCATCACCCACAGCTTCCAATTGACAACATTTGCCACATTTGCTTTATCATCCTAGGCATCTTGGAAAAAAATATCCAAGGCTTTACTAATTGCCTAGAACCATAATTTACTGTAACATCTTTTTCCTAATTATTGCAGATAGATCTGCTCTATCTAGTATCATAACAGTAATGATGATAGTAATTTGTACATTAAATAACTATAAACCTTACAAGGTAACTATTATGTTCAGGTTACAGATAAAAAAAAAAACTGAGGTCACAAAGCTATAAAGCTGCGTGGCCAGGATTCAAATTCATTCCTGTCTCACCCTACAGCTAGTACCAAAAACATTTTGAACACCGCCTCTTATCAAATGTAGCAAGAAGATTCATTTTCCTTAAGTCTGTCTGGATCCCCAAAGTGAAGGCTATCTATTTACGTGGGAAATCCATCCACATTTGTAAGGGCTGTATAATCTAATATGGGAACACAAATCAGTAACAAAAATGCAGCTGTGGCCCTGGCCGGTGTTGCTCAGTTGGTTGGAACATTGTCTTATGCACCAAAAGGTTGTGGTTGGAGCACTGTTCTATGCACCGAAACGTTATGCCCTGATTCAATTCCAAGTCGGGGTGCATATAGAAGGCAACCAATCAGTTTCTCTCTCACATCGATATTTCTCTCTAAAATCAATAAGAAATTATCCTCTGGTCAGGATGTTAAAAAATGTTTTAATGCAGGTGTGGCTGAAGAAAATGTTAAGTGTAGCATCTTTAAGAACAATGTCCTTTATAATTTGCAAAATTGAAACATCCACATGTTTCTATTTGTGAATAAGCAGTATGAACCTTTTTTGATATTCAATGACCAATTCTTTGAGAGGGGCTCCTAGTCACCTACTACCACACCATTTCCTGTGATAATAGCAGCTCAAAATTTGCTACTGTATAGGCCACGGTTGGGGAACAGCCAAAATAATGAGAGTGAAATAAAATAAACTTAGCAGTGGTTCAACCTAGAAGTTCAAACCATCCAAACATTGGCATATTCTACGAAGTCCTTGTCATATTTGTGAACGATTGCTGAAAATATTAAAGAATTCCAGCAGGAGTTGTCAGCCTAGGTGTATGACAGTGTTTGTGTGTACATGTCTTTGAATGGATGTGTATGTATGTATTGAGTAGTGTCTGTTTCTAAGAAGATCTTGGCCTCCTTTGATTCTAAACTCTATTCTTCAAACAAGACTATTTCTAAGAAATAAGAAGACTCATTGTAATGTTGGACAATTGAATTTTGATTTTTCCATTCTGAGTCTTTTCACTTACCAAGTGTTTTGTAGCAGGTTATCAAAGAACATTCTTTATTTCCATTAGACAATGGGAAAAGATGAAGGAACTACAGATGCTTCTGAATGCACACTAAGGCCATGACAGACCCACAGGATTTTGGATGTTTAAGTCACTTTCTCTGAAAAAGCAAGTTCAAAACTTGCTTTTGAAGTTTTAGAGAAATAATAGAATCTATGACTAATTTTCTAAACATTTAAGTCAAGATTACTCAATTTAATTGTTTAGCAGTAATACTTCTAAGGTTTCCATTTTCTGGAAAGTTAAAAGCTTGAGAAGTTTATACATTATCGTATCTGGTGAGCCTTGACTAATTAATTCAATAAAATATATTAAAAGCCTGCTATGCTAGGCATAAAGAACACAAAAATAAAGAGGATACTGTTTTATTAATAATATTATAACATAATAGAAGATGCTATTTATGGAATTCTTACCATTGATAGTCAATATGCTAAGTGTTTTGTTTAAATCTATAAACATTATCTCAAATATCTCTTACAGAAACACTGTAAGGAATGTACCAGTATTATTATTATCCTCATTTTAAATATGAGGTTAGGAATTTGCCATGGGACTAATCTGGGGTCAGAACTCAGATTAGTTTGACTCAAGACCTCTACTTTATTATGCTGTCATACTGAAGAAAACATTGATTTAATGCCCTAAAGTTTCATGACTACTACAATAAAAGAACGTCCAGTGGGACATGAAAGAGGACACTGAAAAGATGGCTCTTGGGGGTTTAGAGAGACTGGAATAGCATTTCTTTGTAGGGAGCTCTTATTGGGATCCAGTCAGTAGACATTATCCAACTGAGCTAAGCTCAAATGGCATCGCAGAAAAAGTTCATTGCTGGGGTCACCTAAAAGGCAAGCTTCAGAAAGAATACAATTCAGAAAGAATAGATTTCAAACTCCGAGACCAGTTCAGGATCATATGGACTAGAGCTGTGCTGCCCAATATAATAGCCACTAGCTATATGTGTCTTTTAAGTACTAAAAGCGTGGCTAGTTGAAATAGAGACATTCAGTAAGTATAAAGTATACATACAATTTCAAAGACTTTAGATTGATATTAATAATTAATATTGATTATATGTTGAAATTATAATATTCTGTATATAGATAAAAATTATTATGGAAGTGACTTTAACCATTGTTTTTACATTACTTAATGTGGCTACAAAAAAAGTTAAAACTACACATGTATAATTGCATTTGTGATTTATATTATGTTTCAAATAAACAGTGCTGGATTATAGTTCTTACTCTGACTTCTAAGGCCAAGGGCAATTTAGATTTGTAGCCCTAATGTGAATCCAGAAAGTAAAAAGCTTCTAGGCATGCCTTTGCAGCATACCCTACCTACTTTGTTCCCTAGCTATTGAATCATCCTCACCTACACTAATAAAAGAGAAACATGCAAATTGATTGTACCTCCACCACGACCACAAGCCACGCCCACAAGCCAATCAGGAGCATGTATGCAAATTAACCCAACTAAGATGGTGGTGGCCATGGAGCTGGAGCAAGCAGGAGGCTTGGATTGCCCCCAGGATGGAGGAAGCCAAGCTTCCTGCCTGCCCTGCTGGCTCTGAGCTCCACTCAAGGCTACAAAGTTTCAATTATAGAAGATAAATAAGTCCTAGATACCTGCTTCCAGCCCCCAGGTGTGGCCAGCCTGAAAATGGCCATCAGCCCCTCACCCAGGCTGGCCAGGCACACCAGCGGGACCCCCACCCTGATCCAGGAAACCCTTCATGGCAAACCAGCCGGCCCCCACCCATGCACCAGGTCTCTATCCTATATAATAAAAGGGTAATATGCAAATTGACCCTAACAGTAGAACCACTGGGAATGACTGGTCACTATGACACGCACTGACCACCAGGGGGCAGACGCTCAATGCAGGAGCTGCCCCGTGGTGGTCAGTGCTCTCCCACAGGGGGAGCTCTGCTCAGCCACAAGCCAGGCTGATGGCTACCAGCACAGTGGTGGTGGCAGTAGCCTCTCCCGCCTCCTCAGCAGCACTAAGGATGTCCGACTGCAGCTTAGGTCTGCTCCCTGCTGGTAAGTGGTCATCCCCCGAGGGCTGCTGGGCTGCCAGAGGGATGTCTGACTGCCAGCTTAGGCCCAATCCCCTGGGGAGTGGGCCTAAGCCAGCAGGTGCACATCCCCTGAGGGGTCCCAGAGTGTGAGAGGGCACAGGCTGGGCTGAGGGACCCCCCAGAGTGCAGAAAGTTTTGTGCACTGGGCCTCTAGTCCTATATAATAAAAGTCTAATATGCAAATTGACCAAACAGCGGAACAACCAGCAGAACGACCGGTCGCTATGACGTGCACTGACCACCCGGGGACAGATGCTCAATGCAGGAGCTGCCCCGGGGGAGCACGGCTCAGCCAGAAGCCAGGCTCATGGCTGGCGAGCGCAGCGATGATGGCAGGAGCCTCTCCTGCCTTCGTGACAGCGGCAGTGCTCAGGAGCAGTGAGCCAAGCAGTAAAGAGCAGCAAGTAGGCGGGCGGTAATGAGTGAGGGGTCTCAGACTACGAGAGGGATGTCTGCCTGCTGGCTTAGGCCCAATCCACGCAGGGAGTGGGCCTCAGGGATCGGGCCTAAGATGGCAGGCGGATATCCCCCAAGGGGTCCTGGACTGCGAGAGGGCGCAGGCCAGTCTGAGGGATCCCCGCCTCCCCCTGTGCACGATTTCGTGCGCTGTGTCTCTAGTACTTTATGAATCACTATACAAAACAAACTTATTTAGGACAGGTATTGGGTTTTTATCTATCATCACAGGTGCTTAACCTAATGTCTTACACATAGAATCCCTCAGTAAATGTTGAATGGATGATTTACCAGGTGTACCGGTTAATAATGCAGATTTTTTTCAATAGATGGAGTTACACATATGTTGATATATATGCGATTTGATATAAATGCTATTTTGTTGTATTGACAGCAAGTTTCAAAACTTCATATGTCAAATTCTCTGAAGGTCTTAACATCATAGATATTTTTACATTTAAAAATGTTGAATTTTGTGCCAAAAAAAGAGCATTTGCAGGAAGTTTTAATTCATTACTTTATTTTAAAGAAAAGTGCTGCTGAAAGTTAACGTATACTTTGGGAAGCTTATGGTGAACATGCTCCATCTCAAGATACTTGTGAACACTGATTTAAATGCTTTAAAAGTGATGATTTTGATGTGAAAGGCAAAGAACGTCCAGGTCAACCAAAAAAGTTTGAAGACCAAAAATTACAAGCATTATTGGATGAAGATGCTTGGCAAACTCAAAAACAACTTGCAGAAAAATTAAACCTTGCTCAGCAAACCATTTCCAATCGTTTACAAGCAATGGGAAAGATTTTAAAGGAAGGAAAATGGGTGCCACATCAATTGAACGAAAGACAAATGGAAAATCAAAAAGTCATCAGTAAAAAATGTTGCTTCAAGGGCATGAAAGAAAGTCTTTTTTGCATCGAATTGTGACTAATCATGAAAAGCGGATTTATTTTGAGAATCCCAAAAGCACAAAATCATGGGTTGATCCAGGTCAACCATCAACATTGACGGCAAGGCCAAATCGCTTAGGAAAGAAGACAATGCTCTGCGTTTGGTGGGATCAGGAAAGTGTGGTGTATTATGAGCTTCTAAACCAGGTGAAACCGTTAATACTGATCACTACCGACATCAAATAATCAATTTGAATCACGCTTTGATCGTAAAATGACCAGAATGTGCCAGAAGACACGGCAAAGTAATTTTGCTTCATGATGACACACCATCACACACTTCAAAACCAGTTAAAGAAACGTTAAAAGATCTTGTCTGGGAAGTATTAACCCACCCGCCATATTCACCAGACCTTACTCCTTCAGATTACCACTTGTTCCTATTGATGGCACACACACTTTCTGAGCAGCACTTCAAAACGTACGAAGAAGTGGAAAATTGGGTCTCTGAATGGTTTGCCTCAAAACAAG
>NW_005359840.1:2529304-2533142 GCF_000412655.1 Myotis brandtii
TGCCCTTGACCGGAATCGAACCTGGGACCTTTCAGTCTGCAGGCTGACGCTCTATCCACTGAGCCAAACCAGTTAGGGCTGATTTCTTTTTTAATATTGTTGAACAAAACATTTATTTTATATTTTTTAAATGTTTTTATTGATTTCAGAGAGAGGAAAGGAGGAGACAGAAAAATCATTGATGAGAATCATTGATCAGCTGCCTCCTGCACACCTCACACTGGGGATTGAGCCCACAAAGGGGCATATGCCCTGATCCAGAATCAAACCATGACCTCCTGGTTCATAGGTCAATGAACCACTGAACCACAATGGCTGGACCAACTCACTTACTTTTTACGAATGTTGCCTTATTTAAAGTAAATCATAGAAAGCTCTGCATTTATTATAATAAATATTTCTGTTTATACCCATTTTGAGACCTGGCCAATATTGCTCAGTTGGCTGGGCGTCAACCTGTGCACTGATAAGGTTGCTGATGTGACTCTGGATCAGGGCATATGCGTGGGTTGCGGCATTGATCCCTGGTGGGGGGGGGGGGGGGGGGCGGGGGAGACAACCTATAGATTTGCACTCCCACATACTAGATGTTTTTCTCCCTCTGCCTTCCTCTCTTAAAAAAATCAATAAAAAAATTAAAAATACAACATTTTGAATATCCTTTCTGGAGCTGGTCTCTCAATCTGTGGAGCACTGTCATGCATATTCTCAATAGTGGCAAAACTTTGAATTTGAAGGTTAGATTAACAGAGTAACAAAGCTCTTAAAGATCAGTTTTTCTCCATACACTTGAGTGTCTTTCCCCAGAATGAGCATTATTTCTCTGATAAAGTTTCTTCTATTTTTTTCATATCTGTAATCATTTATTTTGACAGGGAAGACAGATTCAGAAAGAAGCTGACCACATCAGCTTTTTCTGTTGAGTTACTCACATGGCTATTCAGCAAATCCTCATGTTTTTGTTCTTCTTGCTCTAAGCATCAATTATAGTTGAAGAAATTAATGACTAGAATAGCACTGACACTGAATAGTACAGTCAGAATAGTTGCCTAGAATAGTTGCTATAAACCAGAATGGCCATACCTGAGCAATATCAGCCTTGCTCTTACACAACTAAACACACAAACAAAACATAGTGTTTGCCACATTTAACATTATCAAAAGCTTCAGTACCACACTTTTGTATTTGTCCTCATACGTGAGAAACTACTTTGTTAAAAAATAAAAATGTCAAATTGAAACTCATAAAAGGGTTTCTAGTGAAGCTACATCACTTCTTCCTTTTTTTCCTTATTAGGATCAATAGCAACATATTGTATTTTATGGCTCTCTTGAAAACAATTTCTGGAGACCTGTGCTGGCATGCTTCCACTCATCTTTAATGTGATTCTCAGTTTACACTGGATGAAAACTCTGATTTTTAGCAGGGAGCCGAGGAAGGAAATTCATCCACAAAGCTTGAATATTAATCAGCTTGGGCCCCCATAACAAGATATCAGACTAGGTGGCTTAAACAACAGACATTTGTTTTCTCACATTTCTGGGAGCTGGGAGTCTAAGATCAAGGTGTCAGCAGGTTTGGTTTCTGGTGAGAACTATATTTCTGCTTTGCATATGGCCACCTTCTCCCCGTGTCCTCACATGGTCTTTCTGTTTGGGACAAGAGAGGGGAGAGAGCATGTGCTCTGGTTTCTTTTCCTCTTCTTATAAGAACATAAGTCCTGCCAAAACCTGTTTGGCTCAGTGGATAGAGCGTCGGCCTGCGGACTGAAAGGTCCCAGGTTCGATTCTGGTCAAGGGCATGTACCTGGGTTGCGGGCACATCCCCAGTAGGAGATGTGCAGGAGGCAGTTGATCGATGTTTCTAACTCTCTATCTCTCTCCCTTCCTCTCTGTAAAAAATCAATAAAATATATTTTTTTAAAAAAAAACATCAGTCCTATCGGATTAGGGGCACACCTTTATGAGCTCATTTATACTTTCTTTTTCTTTTTTTTAGTCTGTCTTCAGTGAACATATTTTGTTTCTTTTATTAAAAAATTTATTGTTGAAAGTATTAATGATATCCCTTTTCCCCCCATTGACTCCCTCCTAGGCCTTCGGTGCACTATAAGTATTGTCTGTGTTGATGGGTTATGCATATATGCATATAAATTCTGTTTAATCTCTGACCTAATTCATCCTTAATTACCTACTTAAATGCTCTATTTCCAAAGACAGTCCTATTAATGTTAACAGTTTTAATATTTTAATTTGGAGGGACAAAATTTGCTTAAAAATTCCTAGATGAGAGTATCATTACTGCTGTAATAGGTGATTTTTGGTGCTGTGCTAAAATATTGGCAGACTTCCTTTCTTGCTGTAATATACCTCTTTTAATAGCTATCCGAGTAATTCGCCCATGTTGAATGGTTTAAAACTTTGGCATGAAATGGTTTTTTTGGTAAGAAATTCTGTTGTATTCTGTGTTGTGACCTGGAGTTCACCATTAAAAGGGTTACCCAAGCAGAGTCATGGAGTGTATTTGGTTATTAATGATTGTTGGCACATCCTATGCAATATATCTAAATTGAATTATGGTACCAGATAAAATTATAGATGGATATGAAGCTTGTGTATCATCCATTATCATGTGTAATCAATAAACGATTTACTATCCTCAAAAAAAGAAATTCTGTTATATTAATAAATAAAAATTATACAGTATTTCCTTAAAAACATAAGTTTTTAACAGTAGAAATTTTATATTATCAATGCATAGAAGTCTCATCATAATTTAAACAAAAATCTGCAGATACTGCGTTAAAAATGCTATCATGATATGAGACTATGAAGAGAAGTTTAATAAAACTCCACTGGTTCCAAGTTAAAAAATGAAAATGTGCTGATATTGCATGTCTCCATGATAATGAGAAAACAATGAATAACTAAATGTTGAACTTAATTATACTTTCAGCTGGGGTTTCTGACAATGTAAGTTAAAGAGTACAAAGGACAAGTGCTGGTGAGGATGCGGAGAAAAAAGAACCCTCGTGCACTGCTGGTGGGAATGCAGACTGGTGCAGCCACTGTGGAGAACAGTATGGAGTTTCCTCAAAAAACTAAAAATGGAACTCCAATTTGACCCAGTGATCCCACTTCTAGGAATATATCCCAAGAAACTAGAAACACCAATCAGAAAGGATATATGCACCCCTATGTCCATAGCGGCACAATTCACCATAGCTAAGATTTGGAAACAGCCTAAGTGCTCATCAGCAGATGAGTGGATTAAAAAACTGTGGTACATATACACAATGGAATACTATGCTGTGGTAAAAAAAAAAGAAGGAATTCTTACCATTTGCAACAGTGTGGGAAACTGATATAGGGTTAAGCCTCGGACTAACCTGCTGGCAAAGTCACAAACAAGTCCTAGCTTAGAGGGCACAGTCCTCTTAGCATAATTAGACTTGACCTTATAACACTCCCTAGATCTTATCTAGGAAGCTAAGGGGCTGAGGAAGTGCAAGAACAGTGTAAACAAGTGAAACTCACAAGAACTGTGTAACTATGGTAACCACTACCTTGTTTACCTCTCACTATAAAAAGCTTGGTGAGGCCTGAGCACAGTGGAAGTCCTTCTCCCTGAGTTGGACTTGCCCGCCTGGTCCCCCAATATTCCCAAATTATCTTATGTCTTTTCTTTTTCATTTGTTATGCAGCTCCTCTTCCAGACCCAAACCCTAAACCACGCAGGACATGGAGGGAAACACTTACAACACAACAGCATGGATGGAACTGGAGAACATTATGCTAAGCGAAATAAGCCAGTCAGAGAAAGATAAATATCACATGA
>NW_005359840.1:2533211-2536890 GCF_000412655.1 Myotis brandtii
GGCAATGGGGGGATAAGGACACATATGTAATACCTTAATCAATAAAGAAATTTTTTTTAAAAGAGTACAAAATTCCACTTTTAAGATGAATAAATTATGTGGATATAATGTACAGCATGATGATTATAGCTTATAATACCATTATTATATACTTGAAAGTTTCTAAGACAGTAGACCCAAAATGTTCTCACTATAAAAAAAAAATGGTAATTATGTGACTTGATGGAACTGATAGCTAATGCTATCTATGGTGGTAACCATTTTTGCAATATATAAATGTATCAAATCAACACATTGGACATAAATTTATACAATGT
Organism: Myotis brandtii; assembly: GCF_000412655.1. Taxonomy (NCBI): domain Eukaryota; kingdom Metazoa; phylum Chordata; class Mammalia; order Chiroptera; family Vespertilionidae; genus Myotis; species Myotis brandtii. Next base: position 2,533,529 of record NW_005359840.1, read on the forward strand.
ATAAGTCAATTATATCTCAATAAAGCTGGAAAAATATAATTTAAAAAATTGCATCTCTGTTCCTCTATTTTCAATATAGAATTTCTGATCGTTTGGAACCAAATGTTGTAATTGTAGTTAAGTTTGCTTTTACCATCATTATAACATTTATTTATTGAGTGTTCTAATGTTCAAGGCAGTACATTAGATGTTTTACAGGACCTTGCCTATGACCCAAAAATTATGTACCATGGCATAGTCAGGCCAGTGTTTTTTGTCCATTTTAATAATCCAATTGAATCAAAGCACATTGAATCTGATGGATTGCCACACAAGGAATCATTAAGATAGTCTAAACTATCAAATTGACTGTGCCACGGTTAATTGAGTAACTCTGTATAGACTTGAACATAGAGAAGGCACAACCTTTGATCTTGAGGCAATTACTTTCTAAATCACTAAAACATTATTGTTATAATACCAAATCAAACTGATGAAACATAAAGACACTCAATATTTCTGGCTCCAGTTAAATGTTCTGTAAATGCAAATAAAGTATTGTAATATCTTATAAAGAATGTTCAGAAGTTGCCAAGTGTTGAAGGCCCAAACCATGATGATTTGCTTCAGAAATTTGAGTTACAATAGAACAAATCCTATAGTCATGATTGCAGAATAGTTTTGAGCTAAGTCACTCACTCAAAAGATACAGAGTTAAGTGCTAACTAACAATGTACTATGTACTACACAAGGGATAAAAGATTCCCTCTTAGAAACGGAGACACTGGATAAGTCACCTGATCTCTCAATGCCTTTTTCATCATGTGTAAAAGGGATATAATAATTTGAATACTACCCACCACGTTGCATTATTCTGAGGATCACATGAGGTAATGTATGTGAAAGGTAAATAATGCTTTTCTTTTTTACTAGTTTTCAATCCAACAATCAGTAAAGCAGTCAATAAAATTATAAATCCAAACTCTAAGAAACAATTGTTATTCACATTTTGGTGTTCTTTCAGTATTTCTTTAACATTATTATTTATGGATTTCTGCCCCACTTCTAAAAGTTTAGGTCACATATCTTTTATTCCTTGCCAATAAAAACTTCAAAACTACAATTTCATAATTGGAAAATATGAATCTACCATAATTTATTTAACCAAACCTTTGTTTCCAAATATTTAAATCATCTAAAATTTTTGGCAATTTCAATAATGTTGCTATGAACACCTCTGTATATAAATCATTGTCTACATCTCTAATTTATTTCCTTAGGATATATTCTTAGAAATAGAATGCTTGGTTAAGTGGTACAAACCCTTTTGAAATTCTTGGTACATATTTTTAAATTGATCATTTAGAAACTTTATCAATTTACACTCCCATTACTCTCCTCAGTACCACTGCACATTAATGAGACAAACATGAATCCATAGGATAGGCCAAAAATGACACTTTACTGCTTTAATGGGCATTTAACTACTAGTGACATGGGATGCATTTACCATTATTGGCAATTTGTACTCCTTGCCTATATCTATGGGAGTGTTAGTTGTTTTGGTGTTTTTATTGTTTTCCCCTCAACCTATATATTTCACCCCAGCAATCATTCCACTTGGATTTTATTATTCATAGCTTATGTGCTAAAAAGTTTCTATCCATTTAAACTGACCCATGTTTAATTAATATTTTAAATATTATCTCCTATGGAATTTCTTTTGAGGTACTATATGATAGACGTGAAACTCTTACTGGATATTTTTTGGCCAATTACATGGGCAAAATTTCACTCTCGACTAATGTCTACTGTTGATTTATGATGCTTCCCTTATCATATAAAGTCTTATCTATTCTAGAGTCTGTTAGAGGGTAATTTATTGTATTCCATTTATCTTACTAGATTGCAGCATTCTCATACTACAATTTTAAATATTGTATTTTAATTTTGGGTTATATTACATGGTACGATAAGAGATTCTCCTTACATCTTATTTTTCAAAATTCCTTTAGGTACTCTTCCCTGTTTCTTCTTCAAGATAAACTGTAGAACAATATTAGGAATTGTGTTAATTTTATACATTCTATATATTGATTTACCATGTTGAATATCTCCAGGAACATAGATTTGTCTTAATTTTTTAAAATGTATCTCAGTTAAGTATTTCTTATCTCTTTTTTTATTTCTCAGATGAGGATATTTTTTCCATTGATTTCAAAATAGAGTGGAAGCGAAGGATAAGAGAGAAATGGAAGGGAAGGAGGAAGGAGGAGAGAAAGAAAGAGAGAGAGAGAAGTATAGATGTGAGAGAGACACATCAATTGGTTGCCTCCTGCATGCACCCCTACCCCTAACTATTTGGACTATTCCTAGGCACATTATATTTCTGATATTGTTGTGAATGTGAGATTATTGCCACTACAGTTACTATTTATTGTTGACACATAGGAAAGACATTGATTTTATATTTATATCTTGTCATGGGCCACTTTATTATAATCTCTTTATTCTCAATTATAGTTTATTTTCAAAGGTTTCTAGGTGTATAATTATACTTTCTACAAATACCATTTTTTTCTACTTTGAACCAGTCATATTTCTCATCCTGATATGATTCTCTTTTTTAAAAAAGGAAGACAGTAAGCACAAAAACATTTTTAGTTCCATAAGCACATACTTCCCCTGACTCTCTAACTTCCCTAAGCCAAAACTTAGCTTTGCTTTTATCCTCAAAACAAAGCATGACCATCAGGTATCACTTACCTTTCCCCAGCCTTTTCATGGCCCTATAATTGTATGTGCTGAGCACACAATTCAGTCACCTTTTTCATAGTAACTCCCATGCCTCAGTAATTCAGCTTTGGAAATCTGTGAAGCATATACTAAATTGCTTCAGGTATAAAAATCTGCTCCCCTCACGTTGTACAAATTCCGAGATAGAGGAAAAGGTGAGCTCGTGTGTGTGTGTGTGTGTGTGTGTGTGTGTGTGTGTGTGTGTGTGTTGGGAGAAAAGGGTTGAGAGATTCAGGAAATGATATTTTGTCCTTCTACTTTTACTAGTTTATTTTTCTCAGCCTCTCACATTTTATACCAATTCTTATTTCCTGTAGCCCCACAAATCAACTCTCATGTCCCTGTACTGAACACCACTCTGCACAAGAGATCACCAAACGCTCCTTGAAAAGCTTCCTAGTCTTTAGTTTCCATCAGCTCATAAATCTCATTTCATTCCTTTTTTACTTTAGTCATATACACTGAGTGGCCAGATTATTATGACCAACTGACATTTGTAGGCAAATTAGCCGTACACTGCATTGTATGGGATATGGAAGCCAAAGGCCTGTTCGAACACCTTTGCTGTCTGCAGTTACCAAGATAAA
>NW_005359840.1:2537172-2542572 GCF_000412655.1 Myotis brandtii
GCCATGCCATGGTGCTCGTATTGTGCAGGAGTGGTTTCAAGAACATGAGGGAGACTTTACCTTGCTTAGGTGGCCCCCACAATCACCAGATCTCAATCCAATTGAGCATTTGTGGGACGAAGTTAAAAGAGCCATCAGGCAGCTGGTTCCACAACCATCAAATCTCACAGAACTGGACAGTGCTATTCATCAGGCACGGTGTCAGATTCCTCACATCACCTTTCAACATCTCGTGGAGTCAACGCCAAGAAGAATCGCCGCAGTATTGAAGGCAAAAGGTGGCCCAATGAAGTACTGATGGGGTGGTCATAATAATCTGGCCACTCAGTGTATATTTCAAAGTAATTAAGAGAAAAAAATGGTCTTTAAAAAACTTCTACATTTACCTGCCAATAAATCTCATTTCTTATATTTACCACTGAATATACACTATTTAGCAAAACCCCTGGTCCATACTAAATATCATTTATTCAATATTAGCTCCTACGGCTGCTATTTGGTAATTATTGATGATAGCATAGATTATTTTCTGACCGCCAAATCCTGAGATCTATCTAGGAAGTAATGCTGAAGTACTTTATACAATTAATAATGCAATCACTCCATTTATTCATTCATTCATTATAAACTTATTGAGCACCTATGACATGTAAAACACTGGTATATTTGAGATGTTTTCAAAGCAGGGAAGCGGAAATGTCCAGTAAGCAGTTGAATATGTATCTGAAGCTCAAGGAAGAGGTCTGGGTAGGGGATATATCTCCAGTCAGCATTTAAATAATAAATAAAAATGAATAAAATCAACTCATAAGACAATATTATGGGAAACCTACTCAAATTACGCCCGATGTTCAAGGCCAATTTGAGTGTGAGGGCCCTTTCCAGAGTACACCAGATGTTCAAGACGAATCTGAGCAAGGACACAGCGATTGTACTGTATGCACTGCGCAGGTGTGCATTTCTGTAACCTAAATACTGATATCACTCTTTGGCAAAAAGCCTCTTTTGCCTAATTTGATTAAAAGAGGTGTTACTGACCAGTGGAGGAAAGGAGTGCTTTATGTGACGGTTTTGTGCTGCAGCTGCTATGTTTGTAATGGCTCCTGTGTTTGCTAGTGTATTAGCAAGGGCTGCTGTGTGTGCAATGGATTGTTTTGTCTGATGGCTCCTTGGTAGCAATGGCTACTTGGGCTGCAGTAAAGCCTCTTCTATATGCCTACGACTTCTCATGTCTTCTCTGTCTAATACCCGGCATCCACGGAGGTTCAGTTCCTGACAAAGGAGCACCCCACAAATATGGATAGCAAAAGTGCCTAGGACAGTGTAGGAGTAAAATCCAGCATAAAAGATTAAATATAATATCTAGAAGATAATCATGGCAAAAGGTGACTGTGATAGAGTGTAGGAAAAATTAACGGCAGTGAGTAGAGGTCAAGGACGGAGTTACACATTCTTCTCAAGCTAACAAGGAACATTCACCATGTGTTTCATGGCCCAACTTTTGAGCCATGGAATACCTTAACAAATATAAAAGAATAGACTGAATGAAACTAAACTAGAAATCAACAACAGAAAGATAGCTGGAAAATCTCAAAATATTTGGATGTTAAACAACACACTTCTAAATAACACATGGGTCAAAGAAAAAGTATCAAGAGAAACTTTAACATATTTTAAAGTAAACGAAAATACAACTTATCAAAATGAATGGGATACAGTAAAATCAGTGTTTAGAGGAAAATTTATAGCACTAAATGTATATATTAGGAAAAAAAGATTTTTTTATATACATATATATGAATCCACCATAGAAAACTAAAGAAAGAAAAGCAAAATAAATCTATAGTAAGCAGAAAAAAATAAGTAAAAATTAGAAAATAGCCTAGCTGGCATGGCTCAGTAGTTGAGCGGCAACCTATGAACCAGGAGGTCACAGTTCAATTCCTGGTCAGGGCACATGCCCAGGTTGCAGGCTTGATCCCCAGTGTGAGGCATGCAGGAGGCAGCCAATCAATGATTCTTTCTCATTATTGATGTTTCTATCTCTCTCTCTCCCTTCCTTTCTGAAATCAATGAAAAAATATTTTAAAAATTAGAAAAGAAATGAAATTAAAAACAGAAAAATCAGCAAAACCAAAAGTTGGTTCTTTGACAAGATCAACAAAATTGATGAATTTCTAGCCAGACTGGACAAGAAAAGGAGATTGCACTATTTGTTAATTTCAAAAATGAAAAGGGACTGCCCACTGCTGATCCTATGGACTAAGAAATATTATGTCCACAGTTTGGCAACTTAGATGAAATTATCCAATTCCTTGAAAGACACTGCTTCAATATTAATTTTTTAAAAAAATAGACATGTAGATAAATGAAACAAAATAGAAACCTCAGAAATTGACCTATACAACTATAGACAACTAATCTTTAACAAAAGAACAAAGGCAATTCAATGGAGAAGGATAGTCTTTCAAAAAATGGTACTGGAACAACATGGCATTCACATGCAAAAAATGAATCTAGATATAGAATTTACAGCCTTCACACAAAAAATTAACTCACAGTAAATTATAATCCTAAACATAAAATCCAAAACTATAAAACTCCTAAAAGATAAGAGAGAAAACCTAGCTGATGATGGGTTTGGTGATAACTTTTTAGATGAAAATAAAAGCAAAATTATGACTCGAAATAAAAAATTGCCAAGTGGGCTTCATTAAAATTAAACACATGTATTCTAAAACACCATTAGGATTATGACAAGACAAACCACAGACTTGGAGAAAGTATTTGAAAGACACATGTGATAAAGGACTTATATCCTAAATATACAAATAATAGTTAAAACTCGACAAAAAGGAAACAATCAACCCATTAAAAAGTGGGCAAAATATTTGAATAGATATTTCTCCAAACATGATTGCAAACAAATATGAGAATATGCTCAAAATCATAGACATTATGGAATTATAAATTAAAATGATGAGATACCACTACACACCTAATTAAAAAGGCTGAAATAAAAAAATAAAAAAATTAAAAATAAACACCTGATAATACCAAATACTGACAGGGTGTGGTGCAAAAGGAACTCATTCATTGCTGATGGATATGCACAGCAATATGGCCATTTTGGAAGACAATTTGTCAGTTTCTTACAAGACTAAATATAGTCTTACCAAATGATCCAGTAATCACACTCCAAGGTATTTAGGCAAATGAGGTGAAAATGTATGGTCACACAAAACCCTACACATGAATAGTTATAACAGCTTCATTCATAATTTCCAAAGACTAGAAGCAACCAAAATGTCTTCCAAAAAGTCACTTGGTAGACAAACTGGTATAATAGAATATTTTATATAGAGATATTATACAGATTTTATACTATTAATAGTGAAATATAAAAACTTTTCTTCTACAATCAGGAACCAGGTAAAGATTCCTGCTCTCAGCACGTTTATTCAACATTGACTGGAGGTCCTAGCCATTGCACTGAGGCAAGCAAAAGAAAGGCATACATATTAGAAAGGAAGAGTTAAATCTCCCTCTATTGGAGAGAGGTAGAAGAGGATAAAGGAGGGGATTAAATGGTGACAGAGGAGACTTCACTTTGCTGGTGAACACATAATACAATATACAGATGATGTATTACAAAATTACACACTTGAAACCTATATTATTTTATTAACCAATGTCACCCCAATAAATTCAATAATTTTTAAAAGAATGTAAACAAATAAAGTTTCCTCTATTTTCCAGTGTTATTGTTTATATAGAAAATCCTAAGGCATATACAAAATAAGTGAATTTAGCAAAGCTGCAGTATACATGGTTTATATAAACAAAACTTAATTGTACTTTATGTACTAGGAGAAACAATTGGAAAATAAAATAATTCAATTTAACATAGTGTCTAAAAATAAAAATCACAAAGGAATAAATTAGCATAAGATACATACCTCCATATTAAAAGCTACTAAACAGTATTGAGAGAAATTACAGAAGACCTAAATGAAAAGGGTTAGCTAGCTAGCTTATTTTAGGCAGACAGGAAGGGAAGGGGTCCAGAGAGGATAGAGGCATCTTGGCCTGAAAAATTAAAGCAGCCATAAGTTAGATCAAAAGCATCCTTGACCTGAGCAGCTGGGAGAGCCAACTATACTAATAAAAAGGTAATATGCTAATTAGACTGGATGTCCTTGGGACAAAGTCATGGTGGTGGGGCCAAGACAGAGGTAGTTAGGGGTGATCAGGCTGGCAGGGGAGTGCAGTTAGGGCAATTAGGCAGTTGTCGGACATCCCCCGAGGGGTCCCGTATTAGAGAGGGTGCAGGCCGGGCTGAGGGACACCCCCCTCCCATGCACGAATTTCATGCACCGGGCCTTTAATAGGGGTAATAAAACATCTCACAACAGGAAAAAAGAGGCCATTTTACTCTTTAAGCAGAGAAAACAGTGGTTTCAGTCTCAAGGCTTGGCAAGATAAGCTTGCTAGGTATTAAAGCAGCCATAAGGTAGATCAAAAGCAACTCCAAACTGAACAGGTAAGATGGATATGTGAAGGACAGAGAAATGCCACAGGATAAGGATAAGGGAGGAGAAAGACATACATTCACAGAGGATAAAGAAAAGTCACATAATATCAGGGGCGGGGAGGGGAGGAAACGTTTTCACAGAGGATAGAGGAATGTTGCAAAATAAAGGGAAAGAGAGGGGCACCACGTGGGCTTTGGCCTTTGAAACTGGTACTGTGTAGCCAAGTGACCAATGAGGAAAGCACAGGGGTCCCAGATTAAGGGAAAGTGTCTCCAGGATATATAATACCTCAAGACAAAGAGATCAGTGGCCATGCCTCTTAGAGACAGAGGGGTCTTAGAATTAGGAACTTTGAATTAGGATTTTATTTTATTTATTTTTTTAATCTTTATTGTTCAGATTACAGTTGTTCCTCTTTTTTTCCCCCATAGCTCCCCTCCACCCGGTTCCCACCCCACCCTTTGCCCTCACCCCCCCACACACTGTCCTCATCCATAGGTGTACAATTTTTGTCCAGTCTCTTCCCGCACCCCCACACCCCTTTCCCCGCAAGAATTGTCAGTTCACTCCCTTTCTATGCCACTGATTCTATTATATTCACCAGTTTATTCTGTTCATCAGATTTTTTATTCACTTGATTTTTAGATTCACTTGTTGATAGATATGTATTTGTTGTTCATAATTTTTATCTTTACCTTTTTCTTCTTTTTCCTCTTTTTAAAGAATACCTTTCAGCATTTCATATAATACTGGTTTGGTGGTGATGAACTCCTTTAGCTTTTTCTTATCTGTGAAGCTCTTTATCTGACCTTCAATTCTGAATGATAGCTTTGCTGGGTAAAGTAATCTTGGTTGTAGGTTCTTG
>NW_005359840.1:2544156-2550062 GCF_000412655.1 Myotis brandtii
CATGCGCCTCCGTACCTCTGCACTTTACTTCCGCACCTCCTCTGAGTCTCAGTGTGCTTTTCTCTTTCCTTCTAGTTGTAGAATTTCCACTCAGCCAGCCTTCCTGTGGTTCTGGATGATATCCGTTTTGTCTTTTAGTTGTATTTTTGAAGTGGTTGTGTGAGGCACCAATTTCAGGTGTTTACCTATGCCGCCATCTTGGTTTCTCCTGAATTAGGATTTTAGAGGTAGTATTTGTTTGCAATAAAGTTTCTGTACTTCTCACCTACCACCTTTGATCCGTGGCTTCATTCTTCGAATCCACCTAGACAAAAACCCAGGAAAGAAATCACCCTGGCATCCTGCTCACCAAAAAAAACCCAAATCATAAATAACTAGAGATCTTCTAGTTTAGGAAGTGTAAGACACAAATTGTTCAAATTTCAATTTTCCCAAGTCAATGTATAGAATCAACATAATCTAAAAAAAAATTCCAGCAGGTTTTTACTGAAATTCACAAACTAATGCCAATATATATATATGGAAATGCAAATAACCTAAAATATCCAAAACATTTTTAAAATAATAACATGGAAAAATTAGAGTATCTGATATTAAGACATACACTAAAGCTACAATAGTTAAAGAATAGAAATATAGATCCATATAATACAGAATCCAGAAACTGACTCATAGTATGTGGACAATTAATGTTCAACAAAGGTGACAAACTAATTCGACAGGAAAGAGAAAATCTCAGCAAATGGTGCTAGGAAAAGTGGATACTCAAATGGAAAGTAATGACTATAGACTTCTGCCTTTATACCTTATAAAACATTTAAATTGATGTGTCTCATAGATCTAAATATAAAAGCTAAATTTATAAAACCTCTAGAATGACACTGTACAATACATTAGCCACCAGCCATAGTATTATGGCAATTCATATATAAATTTAAATTTTAATGAAAATAAAATTAAACTAAATTCATTTCTCCAGTCTTACTCGCCATCTCGCAAATTCTCAGCAGCCAAAATTGGCCAGTGGTTCCTATGTTTGGCAATGCAGATACTGAACATTTCTACCATTCAGAAACTTCTATTGAAAAGTTTTCCTCTAGAAGAAAACATAGGAGAAAATCTTTGTGACATCAGGATAGACAAGACTTCTTAGATAAGAAACAAAACACACAAATGGTAAAAGAAAGAATTGATAAAATCCACTCTTTCCAAATCTAAAACTTTTGCTCTTCAAAAGACACCATTAAAAAAAACTGAAAGGCTAAATGCAAAATGAGAAAAAATGTTTTCACTACATATTTCTGACAAAAGACTTATGTCTAGAATATAAAAAGGACTGTTACAATTAAATAATCATAAGGCAAAAACAATAAAACCATGAGTAAAAATAAATTTAAACAAGCACTTCACAAAAATATGTAAATTAGTAAGCACATGGAAAGATGTTCAACATCAGGGATATGCACATTGAAATAACAATGAGATACCACTATAAAATCTTTAGAAGATTAATTTAAAAATAAATACCACCACATTGGCAAAGATGTGGATTGAATGGAACTATTAAGAACTGCAAGTGGGAATGTAAAATAGTATAACCACTTTGAAAACTAGTTGTGAATTGCTTTTAAAAAATTGAACATACACCTACCCTAAAAACTAGCCATTCCATTAATGATATTTATCCCAGAGAAATAAAAACATGTCCACAAAAACTCCTGTCCATAAATGTCTAAGGAAACTTTGTTCAGAGTGCCTAAGACTACAAACAATCCAAATTCCTATCAATAAGTGAATAAACAATGGTAGCAATTACTAATCAATAAAAATGAAAAACTGCAATATACAATAGCAGGCATAAGTCTCAAAGTATCTAAATTGATTAAAAAGAAGTCAGGAGGGGATCAAAAGGGAACATATGTAATACTTTCAGCAATAAAGATAGATTTTTTAAAAAGAAAAGAAATCAGACACAAAAGAATATATACTATACGATTCCATTAATATAAAACTGCGAGGATGCAAACTAATCTACATTGGCAGAAGGCAGATCAACGGTTGCCTAGGGCCGGTGACACAAGAAGGGATGGAATGCAAAGTGGCATGAGGAAACTGTGGGACGCTAAAAATGTCCTGTACTTTGACTGTAGTGATGATTTCACAAATGTAAACATCTGTTAAAATTCATCCAACTGCACATTTTAAAGTCTCATCTTACTGTACATAAATCACCTCAATGATATTGATACAAACGAAGATATTGAAATTTAGAATAGCTGTGGGGAAGCACAGGACTTGGTTGGAAAGTCTGTAAGGAGGATTCTCGGAAGGTCAGGGGCCTCTAGGGGGACCTTGCCAAAGGCGGCAGCCCCTGCCTTGACTTTTCCAAACAAGTCTGAGCCCTTGGGTGTTTTACTAGAATCTCTATGTTTTGTCTTTAGACACGACCTTGTAGAAGCATGTGCTTTCTCATGAGTACTTAACCTGCTGATTGTATCGAGAGGTTAATTTTAGTTCAAGCTGTTACTACAGTAAAAGCCTAGCAGCGGTTCTCAACCTGTGGGTCATGACCCCTTCACAGGGGTCGCCTAAGACCATCGAAAAACACATGTATAATTACATATTGTTTTTGTGATTAATCACTATGCTTTAATTATGTTTAATTTGTAACAATGAATTTGGGGGTCACCACAACATGAGGAACTGTATTAAAGGTCGCGGCATTAGAAAGGTTGCAAACCACTGGCTAAGGAGGCAGGCGAATGGGGCTGCTTGGTTCCTATAACCAAGCAGTCCCTTAGCCTCTCTTTCACAGAAACATATGTGAGACTGATCCAATCATCCATTACTCAGGGTCTGCTGGTTAGTCCCAGCAAGTAGCATATTTTCCAAACAGAATGCAGACCTTTGATTTGTGGTCCAAGGCCAATCCATCGGAAAACCTGAGTTTCAAAGGACACCAAGATATCTATTTCGAACAAATAGCATTTTTTTAACTCCTGCATCAGATGCCTAGCAAATCCATCCAAAGAGCTTTAAATAATTAATGAGTAAAATGAAACCTAAAATCCTCCCCACTGATCAGTCACTGTTTTGGGCTTATCGTGACAGGACAAATCCCTTGTGGAAAGAGGCAGAATATAAATTATCAACATGCTAATCATTACACCATTGTGCCTCTGTAAGAACCCTTGTGGGTGGTGAACACACAATGCAATATACAACTGATGTATTAGAGAATTGTATACCTGAAACCTATATAATTTTATTAACCAATGTCACCCCAATACATGTAATAAAAAATAAAACTTCTACTCAGGAGAAATGGGATTGCTATATATAATTTGGGTAGATAGTGCCACATTTTCCCTTTGTAAAGGCTGTACCCTTTCCATTCGCACTACTGATGCAGAAGAGTTCCTGCCACAACCTCACTAACAGAGTATGTTGCCAGGATGTAACAGAGTGGTTTTAATTTAAATTGCTATTGGTGTGAATTAAAACATTTTAAATTATGTATTATACTAAATAAATGTAAATTAAATTTTAAAATATTTACTCTTCTATGAAAACATAATCAGAAATGCATGACATGAGAACAAACTTCATCAGTGCAATTTAGAAATATAAAATGTTCTTCACGTAAAAATAAATGCTGAATTATTTTTAAAAGATCCCTTCTAAAATTCAAAGAGTGAACTTGAAAAAGTGATAGTAGTATGATGTGTCATCTTGTAATTCTTATAGCATGATCCTAAGGACACATCAGGTATATTTTAGGAGCAGGCTGAACAAACATGAGTAGCTCTGGAAGTATAAAGATTCACAGGAGAGTCCTCGAGGCATCGGCGCTCTGTGGTGTGGGAGTTTTGTGGCGTGTCAGCCTGTGTGCGTGTGCACCGACGTGGCCTCCAACGACTATACCCAGCAAGCAACCCAAAGCTATGGGGCCTACCCCACCCAGCCGGGGCAGGGCTATTCCCAGCAGAGCAGCCAGCCCTATGGACAGCAGAGTGACGGTGGCTACAGCCAATCTGGGGGCACTTCAGGCTATGGCCAGAGCACCTATGGTTCTTATGGACAGACCCAGAACACAGGCTATGGCACCCAGTCAGCTCTCAGAGTTATGGATCAACCAGTGGCTATGGCGGTAGCCAGAGTTCTCAGTCACTTTATGGGCAGCAGTCCTACCCTGGCTATGGCCAGCAGCCTGCTCCTAGCAGCACCTCGGGAAGTTACGGTAGCAGTTCTCAGAGCAGCAACTATGGGCAGCCCCCGAGTGGGGGCTATGGTCAGCAGTCTGGCTATGGTGGACAGCAGCCTAGCTATGGAGAGCAGCAAAGCTCCTATAATCCTCAAGGCCGTGGACAGCAGAACCAGTACAACAGTCACAGTGGAGGCGGCGGAGGGGATAGAGGAGGTAACTATGGCCAAAATCAGTCCTCCCTGAGTGGCGGTTATGGCAATCAGGACCAAAGTGGTAGTGGTGGTGGTGGCTACGGGGGAGGCCAGCAGGACCATGGGGGACGAGGTCGAGGTGGTGGCGGTGGTTACAACCGCAGCAGTGGTGGCTATGAACCCAGAGGTCGTGGAAGTGGCCATGGAGGCAGAGGTGGCATGGGCGGAAGTGATCGTGGTGGCTTCAATAAATTTGGTGGCCCTCGGGACCAAGGATCTCGTCATGACTCCAAACAGGATAATTCAGACAACAACACTATCTTCGTGCAAGGCCTGGGCGAGAATGTTACAATTGAGTCTGTGGCTGATTATTTCAAGCAGATTGGTATTATTAAGACAAATAAGAAAACAGGACAGCCCATGATTAATCTGTACACAGACAGGGAAACGGGCAAGCTGAAGGGAGAGGCAACGGTATCATTTGATGACCCACCTTCTGCTAAAGCAGCTACTGACTGGTTTGATGGTAAAGAATTCCCTGGGAATCCTATCAAGGTTTCATTTGCTACTCGGCGTGCAGATTTCAATCAAGGTGGTGGCAATGGTCGTGGAGGCTGAAGGCGAGGAGGACCCATGGGCCGTGGAGGCTATGAAGGTGGTGGCAGCGGTGGCGGTGGCCGAGGAGGATTCCCAAGTGGAGGTGGTGGCGGTGGAGGACAGCAGCGAGCTGGGGACTGGAAGTGTCCTAATCCTACATGCGAGAACATGGACTTCTCTTGGAGGAATGAATGCAACCATGTAAGGCCCCTAAACCAGATAGCCCAGGAGGGGGACCAGGAGGCTCTCATATGGGGGGTAGCTATGGAGATGATCATCATGGAGGCAGAGGAGGTTATGATCAGGGCGGCTACCGAGGCCGAGGTGGGGACCATGGGGGTTTCTGATGGGGCTGGGGTGGTAGGGACAGAGGTGGCTTTGGCCCTGGCAAGATGGACTCCAGGGGTGACCACAGACAGGATCGCAGGGAGAGGCCATATTAGCCTGCCTCCTGAAGTTCTGGAACAGCTTTTCTTCTATACCCAGTGTGACCCTCGTTGTTTTGTAACTTTCCAACTCCTGACCCACCCATGGGTTTTTTGTGTCAGACTATGTAACTGTATCCATATATCTGGTTCCCATTAAAAACCATTTTAGTTAAAAAAGAAAAAAGATTCACAGGAGGTATAGCTCAGCAGTATAAGGCACTGAAAAAGGTAGGCAGGCAAGAATAGCAGGAACACCAAAGTCAAAATCATTTCTTTGGTTGCCAAATCTCTCTTTTTTTTTTTAATGGCCTCTTTGAGTTTGTTTTTTTTTTTTTAATTTTGTTTTATTGCTTAAAGTATTACAAAGAGTATTACATATGTCTCCTTTTTTTGCCCCCTTGACATTCCCCCGGCCTCCCCTACCCCACAGTGTCTTGTGTCCATTGGTTATGCTTATATGCATGCATACAAGTTCTTCAGTTG
>NW_005359840.1:2550274-2572743 GCF_000412655.1 Myotis brandtii
GCTATGGTAAATTGTGCTGCTATGAACATAGGGATGCATATATCCTTTCTGATTGGTGTTTCTGGTTTCTTGGGATATATTCCTAGAAGTGGAATCACTGGGTCAAATGGGAGTTCCATTTTTAACTTTTTGAGGAAACTCCATACTGTCTTCCATAGTGGCTGCACCAGTCTGCATTCCCACCAGCAGTGCACGAGTGTTCCCTTTTCTCCGAATCCTCTCCAGCACTTGTTGTTTGTTGATTGTTAATGATTGCCAAATCTCTTGATTGAGAAAATATCATGGGATATTTTGTAAGACTTTACTATGAGAAATTTGCCTTTACTCACCTGAGATATCAAAATTCTTGATGAAAAAGAAATTTCCTTATTCAATCTTGCTATTCCCTCCTGCTACTGTCCTTTTCCCTCCTTTGTTTCATGTTTTATTTTACCATTCATTGGGCACTTACACTAAATGCCATACTAGCCTACACAGAGTTTCTCATTCAGTCCTCACCAAAAATAGTTACTGTCATAATCCTCATTTCAGAAGACAAGAAAGCTGGAGCATCAAACATTCAGTAGCTTGCTTACACTCACACAGCTTGTAAAGAGCAAAGCCAGGATTTAAAGTTATATCAGGATCCTCTAGATACCTAATACTCCAAAAATTATTTAAAAGGAGAGATTATATCTGTTTTTTTCATATGCACCCATTTTCAGCCTCTTGTAATCTACTGTTTGCCCTCAACATATCACTGAACCTGTTTTCTAAAGTAACCAAGGACTAGTAACCAAATCTGATGGCCTTCTATCTATCCTTTAAGGTCCAGCTCAAGTGCCACCTCATTCTCAATGTCTTTCCTGGTATTCATTCTACTTATCCAAGTTGGAAATATTTCCTTTCTTGACTGTGCTATACCCATTCATACACTGTTGACTAGATTTTTCACTCAGGTGCTTATGCCTTTACTTACATTCTCACTCACATACTCACTACACTGTGCTGAGTAAGGAGATTATGGAAATGATTAATGCACAATCGCTCTTCTCCTAAAGTACATATTCTAGAGTTGGGGAAAATTTTGATAGGCAATTATTGTAATTCAGTGTGTGGAGCTGTGTAAAAGTGGCACATGTTAGACTAACAAAAATATTTGTGAGCTGGATGCATTTTCTTCCATTTTCAAAAGAACTGAGAGGAGAGTATATACTTGAGGCCAAGTTATTCAGATAGCATATTATTCTTAGTTAAATATCACACAATAATTACTTTAAAACTCTTTTGGGGCAATGAGAGATACCCATTGGAATGCTTAGATTTGGACTATGAACATATAGCTTAGAATAACATTCCATATATCCAACCTCTCTCCAAAATGTACATCCAAATCTACTACCCTGGAACATAAAAGCATATCTTCTCTTCTAGCTGGAGTATATATAGATATAGGCATTAACAAAATATTTGTATAGAAATAATCACATATGAGAGAAGTATAATGTTAATGTCAATCTCATGAATTCTTCATATAGTTCTGAATCAATCAAAATAATATACATTTTTCAGCATAGCCATTTTGTGAAATGAAACATTTAATGATGATACACACCTTGGCTGATTTTGTGCAGAGAGTATATACTAGTAGACATCCCATCTGTGCCCCATTTTTCACTTACTATGCTCAAACATCTTGAGAAAATTTAAGATCTGCTTGATTTTTAATTCCATCTAAAATTTTCCATTATATTAATCCTGCAACCTGGATTCTCAGGCTCTGACTTCTGAAACTTCAGTGCACAGATATCTTGAGTTATATGGGTTATATGGGTACAGTGAAAAATGGAATACAGCTCTTGGAAGATCTATCAAAATAGGACTCATCTTGAAATAAAGTTATGGCTTGGCAGATAGGTACAGCATCAACTTTTGCCTCTTTAATCTTGGCACGAAATAATATACTTAAAGTGATGAACCACCAAATGCACTTCTCTTGCTCTCTTTAGAAGTAGTATTTTTGTTGAAAACATTACAAAACAAATGTTTATAATTATGTGTTCATCAAAAGCCCATATGTTCATCAAATATCTGCCTCAGTGAAGTAGAAACATGTGTCATTCTCATGGATAACTGCCTGTTTCAGACTTCACTTGACAGATACACGGTGTTTTATGCTTAGCAGGCAAAAAAGAACAGCAAGCTGCATTGGCCTACAATAGATTTATCCTGTGTTTACATCGTATTAAACTTTCCTTTTTCAACAAAGGTTTGAGCTAGAGGAAGAACTGACAGAGAAACACATCTTAAGTTCAGTTTATGCATATTGATTTTCTGCTCCTCAAAGCTTTTCTTCTAGGGTTTTATGTGTTTGTTTTGTTTTTGCCAAATTGGGACAAACCTTGTAGTAAGACGAACTCTTTACTAGTTGGACCAAAAATGTTTAGCTCATGTGTAAAAGGATTTTACTTTGCTTCACTTGAACTTCACTATAAACAAAAACAAAACTAAAAGATTGATATATGGATGGTAGATTAAATATTTCACTTCTTTTAATATATGGATTTTTTTAAAGGTAACATCCTTGCAGCAACAATATTGTTAAATCTAAGTGAGCAAGGCAAGGATGTGAATATAGCTGCATGCATAACTATGTGTACAACCATCTTTTTCTTTTGCATTTTTTGCATTTTTGAATCTGAATGTCCCAAAAGGCATGGCTCACTAATGATGCTCTCGATCTCATTTCAGCAATTTCATTTGACACAATGTATCATAGACAACATCCTTACAAATGTGTGCCTCTCTTTCTCCTTCCAAATCCAATCCACACTGGAGGATGACCATATACAGCTGTTTGACTCCCACATATAATTACCACCCTCTATGAGGCTATGCTGAAAGAGCCAAGAAAAGCAGAGGGCCTTGCACTTATTTAGTTAAATTAAAGGCATCCCTACTGTCAATCTAGGCAATTCATGCAGGAGCAATATGTTAGAACTTTCCAAAACCAACAAAGAAATGTGCAACCTGTTAACACCATAATCAAGACAGGACAAAGTTTATAAGTTGAATGGCACTGGCAAGGACTACTGTAATCACAAAGCATTCCTTACAAATGGTCATAGGAATAAAACATCACACTCACTGCAGTCAATGAATCTAGCTATCATCTTGTGCAGGATTCCTCCTGCTGTAGTTGCTGAAGCACAGAACTCAGCAAATGACCAGGAAGCTTATGAGTCACTAACTTCAATATTTTCTGTATCTTTAAACCATAAGCTCCCTAGGCTTCCTGATTCGTGGCAGAGTTAGCTAGTTGTTGGGTATCTACTCTGACAATAAGTATCTTGTAAGTTCTTGAGAGGTGATTATTACTTTTAATTACTATTTTAAGTCTCCAGGTATACAACATTATAGATCGACATTGATATGTGAGAGCTGATTATTAAAAGCATACTGACAAGTCACTAGGGCAGCCCACCCTCTTCCAGGGAGCAGGAGCTGCCAGTGGCCCACCCCAGTGCGAGGAGCAGCAGTCGCGAGTGGCCCGCCCCCATCCGAGGAGCAGCAGCTGCAAGTGGCTCACCCCCATCTGAAGAGCAGCAGCTGCATGAGCAGCCCTTCCCCTTCTAAGGAGCAGCAGCCCCATGAGCAGCAGCCACATGCAGCCTGCCCCTGTCCAAGGAGCAGCAGCCTCATGAGCAGCCCGCCCCTGTACAGGAGCAGCAACCTCGCAAGCAGCCTGCCCCTGCCAGCCAGAGGAGCCACCACTGCTGTAAGCAGCCCCATGAGCAGCGCCCACCTGAGGAGCTGCCGCCAACTGATGTGCAGCAGCTGCCACAACTGTCCAAGGAGCAATCGCTGCCCGAGTAGCCACTGCCACCCGAAGAGCAGCCCCTGAATGACTCAACACCTATATCCTTTGGTGAGAGCAAAAATGGGGAAACTAAGGAGGCCCCAAAGGAAAGAAAAGGAAGAATCGTCAGGAAAGGAGCTAAGTGAAATGGAGGCATGCAATATATCAGAAAAAGAATTCAGAATAAGAGTCATATAGTACATAATCCAGATGGATAAAAAAAAAACAAGTTACGTAAGAATCAAGAGGAAATAAAGAGTGATATAGCTACAATAAAAAACACTATGGAAAGTTTCAACAGTAGACTTGGAGAAGAGGAAGACTGAATTAGCTAATTACAGCACAGGGCAGCAAAACACACCCAAACTGAACTGCAAGTGGAGAAAAAAATTAAAAGACAAGAGGAAAGCCTAAGGGAACTTTGGGACAACATGAAACAAAGCAACATATGAATAATAGCGGTGCCAGAACGACAAGAAGAGGAACAAGGATTAGAAAACCTATTTGAAGAAATAATGTCAGAAACTTTGGGGAAAAAACCTGAGGGAGCCAGGCAGGTGGCCTGGCCCCAATCAATCGTCCTGCAGGTGGGATGGTGGAGCAGGTGAGGGGGCTGCACCAGGCCACAGCGGGGTGCCAGGTGGGCAGGCAGGGCTGCGAGGCTAAGGGTGTGAGCTAGGGCTGCAAGCCTGGGGGCACAAGCTGGGGCCCGATCCTCGCAGGCCACCCCAAGAGACCCCACCCATGCATGAATTAGTGCACCGGGCCTCTAGGACTGATAATAATAGTTTAAATCATTATCTATTGACTAGCTAGGCACTCATTTCAGAGAGTACTTGTATGTTTTTATCATTTTAATACATCTATTTAAAGGTGTCAACCTCTGATTCATTACTTAGCAGTCAGACACTATTCCACAAAAAAGCATTCCTACCTTCTTCAAACAAGTATAATGACAAATGGAAATAGTATTTGCATTGCTTAATGTCATGACTTTTAGTCTTAGATCCTCTCCTTTGTAACACTAGGCAAGCTATTTAACATCTGAGCATTATTTTTGTCATCTTAAAATGGGGAAAATGGTGTTGATCATAGATATTTGGTGAGGATTACATGATATAATGCAGTATTATATATGGCATGCACTAAATACTAAAAAAAAAGATAGTAGTGGTGGTGGTGGTGGTATTATCTGTGGTTATTTACATATTATTTAATGTTCCTCCCATAAAATGTGGAATCTAGTCCTTCCTTTGAATATGAGCGAGCCTTAATGACTCATTTTGTTGAGTAGAATATAGTAGCAATGATGCTACATGATTTGGAAGTTGTATCATAAGAAGTAAATACTCTCTTACTCTTTACATCTTTAGAGCCTAATCACCATATCAAGTAGTTGTTTCAGTTGACAGTCCTATGTAAAGACCTGACCTGCAGCCCAGCATCAACTACCTGGAGAGTATTATGCTAAGCAAAATAAACCAGTCATAAGGACAAATATGTAATACCTTAATCAATAAAGAAAATATTTTTTAACTAAAAAAATAAACCAGTCAGAGAAAGACAAGTATCACATGATTTCACTCATATGTGGAATCTAATGAACAAAATAAACTGATGAACAAAATAGATCCACAGACATAGAAGCATGGAAGAGACTGACGAATCTGAGGGAAGGGGAAGGAGCAGAGATTAACCAAAGAATTTATACACATATATGCATAACACACGAACACAGACAATAGTGCAGTGAAGGCCTGGGGGGTGGGGGGGGGCGGGTGCAGGTGCCAGGTGGAGCGGGTTAATGGGGGGAAAAAAGGAGACATCTGTAATACTTCCAACAATAAAGATAAATTAAAATAAATAAGTAAGTAAGTAAGTAAACAGATATGATCACTAACTTGTTTTATAGAATAGCCAGTTCAGGTACAGAGAAACTAGCTAATTTGTAAAAAATCACTCAAGTAATAAATGATAGAGTCAAATTTGGACTCTTTATCCTGTGTGACAATACATAGAATTCTCCTTAGGTTTTAATTTTTTTAATATATTTTTATTGATTTCAGAGAGGAAAGGAGAGGGAGAGAGAGATAGAAACATCAATGATGAGAGAGAATCATTGATCAGCCACCTCCTGCACATCCCCCACTGGGGATCGACCCCGCAACTCGGGCATGTGCCCTTGACTAGAACCAAACCTGGGACCTTTCAGTCCACAGGCCGATGCTCTATCCACTGGGCCAAACCAGCTAGGACTCCCCTTAAGTTTTATGTCCTTCCTTAGGTCAAATGATGTCATATTTGGTGGTCACTTCTATGGGATATTCTTACTTTACTCCCAAAACACTTATTAACACTCTGGAGTGTTTTTTTATGTTTTTGACATAAAAAAGGTCTTTTCCATCAAATAGTTAATAACTAATAAGAGAGGACAGAAACATGGGACACAATATAAAAACCACAGTTAGCCAAAAATGGCAATGACACACCAACAACAACCAACCCTGGAGAATCTCTCAAGAGCTGGCACTAATAGCACAATTACATGGTTGAGATGTCTGTCAGGCATGGGCAGAGTTGCTTGGAGCAGAACATAAGTCAAAGGATTAAGTGCTAGAAAAAGAGCTTTATTACTTTCATCACTGGGCAAAGGGAACAGTTTGGACTGGGCAGTTCTGAACTCTACAATGAGAAATAAATGGCCATTTGTGGGGGAAAACTGACATTTTAAGATTGGGGTGGATAAATAATATTTTGAGAAATTATAGTAGGAACAAACAGGGGATAAAGACCAGAAACTTTTCTAAACACATATTTAGCAATTTATTATTTTTGAAATATGAAATACTGTTTCTCTTCTTTGCCTCTCTCCTCCCACCAGCTTTTCAAACTTGGGCAATTTTGACCAAATGAAACAATAATCCTATATAATAAAAGGCTTAATATGCAAATTGTCCCCATGGGCGGGAGTTCGACTGACTGGGAGTTAGACATATGCTGATCTGGGCAGTATGGAACATGGCGGGCGTTGGGGATGCAGTGCTGGCAGCAGGCAGCAGTGGAGGCACTGCCAGCCCCGATGGGCCCTGGCGAGAACGGAACCACAGTGGGATGGTGGAGCAGGTGAGCGGGTGGTGCCAGGCCAAGGTGGGTGTGAGTGGGGGCCCCAATCGCCAGTTGCCCCCAGATCAGCCCTGACCACCAGCCAGTCCTAGGGACCCTACCCATGCACAAATTTCATGCACCAGGCCTCTAGTAGTTAATAAAAGGAGCTGACATCTGTGGATCCCAAACTGTTGGCCAGG
This sequence comes from Myotis brandtii, assembly GCF_000412655.1. Classification (NCBI taxonomy): domain Eukaryota; kingdom Metazoa; phylum Chordata; class Mammalia; order Chiroptera; family Vespertilionidae; genus Myotis; species Myotis brandtii. The sequence goes on from NW_005359840.1 coordinate 2,557,418, forward strand.
CTCTCACCTAAAATTTAAGTCATGCAGCAACACTCCAATACAGAGGTTCTCAACCTGTGGGTCGCGACCCCTTTGGGGGTCTAACGACCCTTTCACAGGGGTCCCCTAAGACCATCAGAAAACAGATATATAATTACATATTGTTTTTGTGATTAATCACTATGCTTTAATTATGTTCAATTTGAAAATGAAATTGGGGGTCACCACAACATGAGGAACTATATTAAAGGGTCGCGGCATTAGGAAGGTTGAGAACCACTGCTCTAATATAGCTGCTGCTATTCTCCTTTTACAGCCAAGAGCACCAAGAGATTGAGAATGCTGTCCAAGGTCAAACTACCCTTGGTACTTGGTGGATGAAGAATTGGAAGCCAGCACCCTCTTCATTTCTATCCTATACTGCACTGCATTGTATAAAGTACTTGGCCTAGTGTTAGTATCATTAGAGGATATTATGAAAATTCTTTAATTTTCCTTTCTAGATGACATTTTATGCAAATAATACCAGAAATTCTCTAGATCCTTCTCAGTGTGAGCACAGATTATGTCCATGTCATTCTCTGTACTTTGCCTAACACAGTGATGGTGAACCTTTTGAGCTCAGCGTGTCAGCATTTTGAAAAACCCTAACTTAACTCTGGTGCTGTGTCACATATAGAAATTTTTTGATATTTGAAACCATAGTAAAACAAAGATTTATATTTTTGATATTTATTTTATATATTTAAATGCCATTTAACAAAGAAAAATCAACCAAAAAAATGAGTTCGCGTGTCACCTCTGATATGCAGGATGTCATAGGTTTGCCATCACTGGCCTAACATATAATCTCAGGCACCTGGTGTTTGAAAAGTATGATTTTTATCATGATAATGCGTGTCAGCTATAATCAGTATTATTAATCGAGGGTATTTTTCATTGTACAATTGGCAACCTCTTTACGTGTAAAAGAGTTTCTTTATGTCTCTACTGTTAGGATACATAAATATGTAAATAACAGAAGCAAGAGGTAATTTTCAGTATTACTCCATCAAACCCAGAAATATAAATCCATATTTTCTTTAGGGAACGGTTGCATTTTTGCCCAATGAAAGCTGAATGACTTCCTGCTCTCAGTGCAGTACAAAGAGTAATTCTTATTTTGTCTTTTTCCTCAATATGTTATCAAGGATAGAAGTGTTTATAAAGCAAGAGATTTATGGAGCTCACAGGCAGCTGGAATTCAGCCTGTGTGTCAAGTGGTTGCATTTTTATCACACAGTGTCTATATAGTTGATTGCTGCAGTCAGATAACAATAGAAAAGTAATAGTGCTCGCAGGCACGTGATCAAGCCAGGCAAGTTATCTCTCTCTAATGGGGAAGAATTGTCCCCTGTAAAGTATTTAAACATCAAACCCAAAACAATGAATTTCATTAGTTTGGAAACCCAGTCAGCACTGCAGGAAAGTGGCTTCACCAAAACAACTCAGAAAACAGTCTCAAACTGTGAGGCACCTAGAAACTGCCACCCCCTACCCTCCACCATGATGAGGACAGCTAGGGTGATACAAAACAGGAGGGACAGTCTCCTGGCATGCTCTACTCGGCTCCACCTCAACAATTTCCATGAACAGGTGTTGGCAGTACTGTGTGACAACCTGGTCTGGACTGGAGAACTAAGCCATCAGGCTAAGGCAGGCACAGCAGACGTGTAGGTTTTCTCTCCCACCACCTGGCTTGACTTTAAATGGCCCTTTGCTAGAGAATAATACTGATCACTTTAAAGAAGCAGTTCTCAACCTGTGGGTCGTGACCCCTTTGGCGATCGAACGACCCTTTCACAGGGATCGCCTAAGACCATCCTGCATATCAGATATTTACATTACGATTCATAACAGTAGCAACATTACAGTTATGAAGTAGCAACGAAAATAATTTTATGGTTGGGTCACAACATGAGGAACTGTATTTAAAGGGCCAGAAGGCTGAGAACCACTGCAGAATGGAGTTCAAGCCCCACTCCTAGTCATTCCGCGCTCTCCCTCATAAACGCTCTGGGACGTTTCTGGCTGTTATTAGTACCTACAATATTTTTTCTCCCTTAAAATATGGGCATGGAATATGTTTTCTTTTCCCAAGCCCATGCAGTTAAGAAGGTCCCTTCTCCCTGAAAGGGTAGATTAGAACTCAACAAGCAAATGGACACTTATCCTTCACTGAGAAGAGAATGAAGGGAGTTTAGGAAAAAGAGTATAAATAGCAAACAATCACCTGCAATATGATTAAAAGATCACTAATATCCTTCTTAGCAATATTCCTGTTATATACAAGTCACTTATTCTCTGTATTTCTTAACAGGAATTAAACATTAATTCCCAAAGCATATTTTCCCCAGTCAGTCTGTCTTCTCTAGTTATAAATAATAATGACTATAGCATATACCTAGCTTCCTTTTCTACCATATTTTTAATTTACTGAACACTCATGTTATTATCCTTATATATTTAAAAAGCATGCCTTTCCTCTTAATAATATAAACCTTATGCTTCATTTTCCTTTGATTCCAGCCATGATTCAGCCTTTTACATTCGCAAACATTATCTGTATCATTGCATCTGTTGATTACATTCTATTAATTAGGATTTTTTCGTTGTACATTTCTGTCCTACCAAATCAGCTCAAGTTATTAGAGATGGAAGGTTTAAGCATTGCAGGCACCAGTGACATCATGGTTACCATAGAAATAAAAATCTAGCAACAATAATACTAGGTTTCTTTCTTTATCAGCCGTGCTGCATTGCTGGTGTTCCAAACTTCCACCCGCGGGTAAAAGCTCAGAAACTGTCATTATATAACCTATACTATTCCAAACACATTTTCAGAATTTAAAATTGAGGAGGTTTAAAAAAAGAAGAAGAAGAAGAAGAAGAAGAAGAAGAAGAAGAAGAAGAAGAAGAAGAAGAAGAAGAAGAAGAAGAAGAAGAAGAAGAAGAAGAAGAAGAAGAAGAAGAAGAAGAAGAAGAAGAAGAAGAAGAAGAAGAAGAAGAAGAAGAAGAAGAAGAAGAAGAAGAAGAAGAAGAAGAAGAAGAAGAAGAAGAAGAAGAAGAAGAAGAAGAAGAAGAAGAAGAAGAAGAAGAAGAAGAAGAAGAAGAAGAAGAAGAAGAAGAAGAAGAAGAAGAAGAAGAAGAAGAAGAAGAAGAAGAAGAAGAAGAAGAAGAAGAAGAAGAAGAAGAAGAAGAAGAAGAAGAAGAAGAAGAAGAAGAAGAAGAAGAAGAAGAAGAAGAAGAAGAAGAAGAAGAAGAAGAAGAAGAAGAAGAAGAAGAAGAAGAAGAAGAAGAAGAAGAAGAAGAGACGGTTATTTAAATCCAATCTGTCAACCTACATAATTAGTCACAGGTACTTCAAAGCCCTAAATGAAGATAAGGTAAATAAAACATATATTTGAAACCTAGAATTAAATAAAAACCTCCATTACATTTATACACGACCAAAATCAAACACTGTATCATAAACTAAATGACAAATAATGAGATTTCAAGGTGTGAAGCTTTCCTCCCTTTCACAAATGAGTTTTAGATTCTTTTTTATACCATTTTAATTAGTGTCTGAAAACAGGACTCTACCTTTAGAATATTTCCATTTTGAAAGCAAGGAAGGAACTTACTCTGGGCTGTTTTTCACATGCTACTTGAATTCTTATGGTGAGCCATCTGCTTTTAGACTGAATAGCTAGGTATTTTCTGTCAGTTACATTTCTGAGAGAATAAAGATTACTCTCAGAAACCAATTACTCAATCTGATTATGGACCGGTAATAGGTTGCTACTGACCTTGATATAACCACACACATGCCCTTCACCGTATTCTGTTTAACAAAATGCAACATAGAAACATTTTACAATTAAAATTTTTTTAAATTTATACTCTCTCTTTCACTCTGTCACGGTCCCCATCTCCCTTGCCCTATCCCTCCCTCCCTCCTCCTTCCCATTCTGATTCCCTTTCTCTGAGAAAACCTGTAGCTAGGACTGAGAATGATTTTAAAATAAGTTCTAAACTTGCCAAAATCTCCAATCAGCTTCCATAAATTAATGACTCTTTTAGTAATCAATAACAAGACATGATTTCCCAATGAATTCCAACACTGCAGATCAATCTTCAGTTGCCACTATTTCCACAACGTAGTGTTCTAGAGATTTATGACAGTGGCAAAATGCTTTATTGAAATACAACATGAATCTAATTGAGCACAATCCTGTGCAAATTACAAAGGTATGTAATGCTACAATTAATGTAATTAGAGAGGGAAATTGATTGTCATTACAAATGCAACCAGAGACTTTTACATTATATGTACCACACTAATGGGCTTATTGTCATTTATAAAATACATGTCCACTCTGAACAGTAAAATGGGCAACAAATAATAAAGCAAAAACAATAAACAAGGTGTTCTTTGAATGATTATGAGAAGCTTTAGGTAGCAGCAAACTCTCATCATAGCACTGTCAATCCATTATTTTCAGCCATTAATTCTGATTAATTCTGATCACTACAGTTGTATCAATCAAGTGGTGATCTTTATTGATCATTGAAGCAATATAAAATGAATGAACAGTTATTTCCATACATTTATTTTTTTTTGCATATTGACAGAGCCACACTCCCTCTGATCCTCTGAATGAACAAGGCTAGAAAACAGATGGTTTTGCCATTCAAAATGCCATTTTAACTTTGTTAAAACCAGACAGATCAGTTTTCACATAAGTATAACCCTACTCAAATATCTCAGACTATTTCTATAAAACAGCAAGCCTAGCTGGAAAAAAAAATGGAAATTTTACTCACGATTCTAATCTGACATCATGTAGATAGAATCACAGCATTTTTCTCAATTCAGGTGAAACCAGTTGTGGGTTTAGAAACTGTCTGTATCTGTAAGCCAGGGAATATATACAAAAATGAAGGGTTAGAAAAGACAGCCTTTTAGATAGATGGACACTAGCACAAGCTCTGAAGATGAGAAAAACCTGATTGGTTTCAGGCCATGGATGTCGAAAACGAATGAATCATCAAATAGCCTACTCAATTTTCTCATTGAAATGAAAATAACTGAAGACCAAAATAGCTTGAAGTATGTTATGAGTAGCTAAGGCAGCATCATGTTGAAGAGGCCTCAAGTTAATACCACAGGATCCTAAGGAGGGCCCAAAACCCTCCTGGAATTGTAGGTTTGGATGGGCATCTTCAGGGTAACTGCAGCCACTAACACGTGCATGAGTGCATGTGTGTGTGGGGGGGGGGGGGCAGAGAAAGGGAAAGCTCTATTTCTGATTCAGGAGGGCTCCTAAAGTTGGAAAATTCCAGGGATTCTGAAGTACTCCCAGAGATTCAAATTTAGCCAGTTTCTTCTTAGAGTTTTCCTAGAAAGATGATTTGAAACCTAATATTATTCTATATGTAACCCTTATGTGTGAATTAAGTTAAAATAATTTAGAGAAATTTTTAGATTAGCTTGGTATTTTTCTGCATCACCAAAAGGAAATTTAAAATTCATTTTAGCTTATTAATACTACTTTTTTGACTCTCCCAAATCAGGGGAAATTACATTATCATTCTGAAAAGACTGTAAAAAGGTGGACAAAGGTACTTAATCTGTCTCTAAATCAGAAGACCTCGAACTTTTTTTTTTTAAATCTTAAAACGGATATATTTTACACTGTGACCTGGTACATTTACATGTGTGTCTGTGTGCGTGTGTGTACACATAAAATCAGTTTTTATAAATTAATGTTCTAACTACACATGACGCATACTGATGTCTTCTGTTCTATTTTAAATATGATAGTTGTAACTTACTAAACTGATTTTATAACCCACTAATAGTTCTCAACTTAACAGTTTGAAAAGTACTGCTCTGTGTCTAAACCATAGTATTTATTAAGTTTGCCATAGCTGCCACTGCTACTCAGTTGTACCACCTGTGGTTTCTTTTCTCTTTCCTAGCCTAGAACTACACCCCCTAACCACTGCCCTAACCGGAAAAAAACAAGCCATACACACGGGCGAGACGCTCACACAGCCGCTTTTGCGGGAACACGCACCTACAGACACACACACACCAGCACACACATATGCGTTTTGCATGTGCTTGCTTTTGCTGTGTCATCAATCTAAGTTTTCAAGTGGCTTAGTTTCAAGGCCAAAAAAGATATTTTCTCAAGCCCTCGTTATTATTGAAATACTACTAAATCTCAAATGAAACTTCATTTACTTGCATACTTTGGGACTTTTCTATTTCTTCCGTTTATTTGCTCTCTTGATTTAATTAAAATGTGGATCATTTCAGCCTTTTGCCCCTATTATATAGTTATATATTTGAGAGAGCTATTTAGCTTATGAGTTCATACCAGGGCAGTGTTAAATACTAGCAGATGGAAAACTTGATGGTAGCCAGAAAAATACACTACAGATGGCTCCCAGCCAGCCTACCAAAACTTACAAAGAGGAAATTTAGCAGTAGCAAAGATTGGAATGGCTCTGTGGTTATCTTGCTGGCAAGCAATGCAATGGATTGCACTGTAATATGATGTTCGGCCAAGGACATCACAGTATAGGAATGAGACCAGATTTGGATCCATGATCCGAAATTGCTAATGTCTACATCCAACTGGCAAGTAGGTAATGGGAAAGTTCATTAAACACAAAAGAAACAATGTCATTCACATTACATAAAGCAAGTGATCGCTGTAAGTAGGGCTCTTTGTCTTTATGGAACAGATGTGTTTCCAAAAATGTGGCTGTAAACCTAATTTATATAAAACAAATCTTAGTTTTCTATTGGTTTCCATGATAAAATTTGAGATAAGTCCCCAGAAAAAGACTGCATTGAAAAGTTTTGGTGGCTAGCTTAGTTGGTGCTATGTTTACCATATAGACCAACTAAGTCGTTACCAAAACAGTAACATTTGGAGTACAAAATAACGCCTGCTCTAAAGAACCTACCACATTGCTTCCAATCACTATCAAGTCTTTGGTTTTAATAGCATTACCGGCCCGCCAATGCCAACATTGCTCAGTGGTTGAGTGTTGACCTATGAACCAGGAGGTCACAGTTTGATTCCAGGTCAGAGCACATGCCTGGGTTGTGGAATCGATCTATCCCCAGTGTGGGGTGTGCAGGAGGCAGCCGATCAACGATCCTCTCATCACTGATGTTTGTATCTCTCTCTCCCTCTCCATTCCTCTCTGAAATAAATAAAAATATATTTTTTTAAAAAAAATAGCATTATCAAAGGTCTTTAATAAAAAAAAATACATATAGCCCTAGCTGATTTGGCTCAGTGGATAGAGCTTCGGATTGTGGACTGAAGGGTCCCTGGTTTGATTCCAGTCAAGGGCACATGCCCAGGTTGTGGGCTCAATTTCCAGTAGGGGCATGCAGGAAGCAGCCGACCAATGATTCTCTCTCATCATTTATGTTTCTATCTCTCTCTCTCTCCCTTCCTCTCTGAAATCAATAAAAATATATTTTAAAGAAAGAAAATACATATAAAATAATATGGGTCACCAAGAATAAAAGGTTTTTTATTTCAATTATGAATTGAGCACCTAATATGGTCAAAGCTTCTTGGCTAGGCACAGAAAACATACATTTAAAACGTCCCATGCCCTCAAATATAAAAGACTGTAGAGTAGATAATAATATGTAACTGGAAAATTAATGAAATAAGGTAAACATGTAAACTCTTCATTATGCTTCCTCAAAGTTTGAAAGGGCATTTAATAAGAAACCATTACCAGAAAGATACGGAACTCTAAGACTGTGGTAAAAGAAATTCGGATACAGTCAAAGTATCACTGTGAAAAGTGGGCATAGGAAGGAGAGTTAGAGGTCATGTTTTATCATTAATGGGAATTATGGAGATCTAATGTATTTACTGAATTACAGTTTTCTAAACTCTTTTAAATACATCTTTGGGGGTCGGGAGGTAGTTAGCACTATTAACAGAGGGACATAGGTGGTAAGAGTGTGGACTCTTCAGAACATAGATGTGAATTCTGGATCCGGATGACCTTGGGCTAGTTAACATTTGTATGGTTATCCTTCCTCATTTATTCAATGAAGATAACAATATTGCCTAGTATCTACCTAACTAGAGGCCCGGTACATGGATTTGTGTACCAGTGGGATCCCTCAGCCTGGCCTGTGGGAATCTGGCCAAAACTGGCTCTCCCACATTCCCCGAGGGGTCCCGGATTGCAAGAGGGTGCAGGCCAGCCCAAGGGACCCCACCGATGCACAATCGAGGCCGGGAAGGACCACAGGAGGGCTCCAGGGCATGTCTGGCCCGTCTCGCCCAGTCCCGATTGGCGGACCCAGCAGCAAGTTAACCAACCGGTCAGAGCATCTGCCCCCTGGTGGTCAGTGTGTGTCATAGTGACTGGTCGAACAGTTGGACACTTAGCATATTAGCCTTTTATTATATAGAATAGGACATTGTGAGAATGCAACACAAAGTGATTATAACTCCTTTTGTCATCACCCACATCACCATATAGGTAAGGATATTGTGGTTTTTAGAGGAATTAAGAAATCTGACCAGTTATAGAACTGGCAAGTGGAATTTAAATTTAGGTAATTCCAAATTGTTCTTTATAATTCCTTAATGCCATTTATTGAAGTACAATACACATATAGAAAAGTAAAAGAGCCCTAGCCAGTTTTTCTCAGTGGATAGAGCGTTGGCCTGAGGACTGAAGGGTCCTGGGTCCAATTCCAGTCAAGGGCACGTACATCATTTGCAGGTTTAATCCCCAAACCCAGTCAGGGCACGTGTGGGAGGCAACCAACTGATGTGTCTCTCTCACATCAACGTTTCTCTCTTTCTGTCTCTCCCCTCCCTTCCACTCTCTCTAAAAATATCCTCGGGTTAGGATTAACAAAAAAATAATAATAATAAATTAATTAAAAAGTGAAAAGATAAAAAGTGTACAGACTGATGCTTTTTCAACAAATCTGATGAATAAATAACATTATCAGGAACTAAAAACCCATTCTCAATGCTTTGGCTAGTCATTTCCTCCACTAAGTATAACCACAATAATTGACTCTAAAATAAAGGCTAGTTTTGCTTGTTCTTGAACTCCATAGATGAAATCACATAGTATTTACCATTTTTTGTCTTGCTTTTTTCACAGTTCTGAGGTTCATCCACATTGTTTATTACAGTTATAAATCCTTACTCTTATTGCTATAAAGCACTGCACTGTATGACTATTCTACAATCTGTTGATCTATTCTATGTGCATTGGACATTGGGCTACATTCCGGTTTTTTGTTTGTTTGTTTGTCTTAAAAAATAGTGGTGCTTTGAAAATTCCAGTATCTTTGGTAAACATAGGTATGAATTTGTGTTGGGCATATATACAGGGTTTGGCAAAAGTAGGTTTACAGTTGGGAGTACACAAAAGCATATTCTTGTATTATTATTTAATTATTGTATTATTTTCTATACAAATAACTATAAACCTACTTTTTCCCACCCCTATATATGCCTAAGACTAAAGGTGCTTGGTCTTCACTATGCATATGTTTAGTTTTATTATATACTAGCAAAAGACCTTATAATAATTTACACTTCCACCAGCACTATATGTGAGTTCTGATTGTCCCTGTCCTTTTCAATACCTGATATCCATATTTTTATTTTGGCCATCCTGGTGAGTATGCATAGGGTTGCACTGCAGTTTTAATTTACGTTTCATAGGTGTAGGTCTCCCTGTCATTTAAAGTCTCTGTTTTAACTACTGCAGTATGCCACCTCAAGGCCTCCGCTCCAAATAGGTATGCCTTGCTAGGGATCAAAAGAGGGGCTGAGTATGCACACAGTAGTCTTAAGGGAAGACTTTCATGTCAGGTCAGCAGAATGGTAGATGTATGGGGCAACAGAACACAGGTAAAGGCATATACACTAGACCATCGAAGTCCATCAGGGAAGATGGGGAGGGACAAACCCTTTGGGAAATCTAGACTTTCAAAAGCTGCAATGTATACAGGGGAATTGAAAACCCACACATAGGCTCAGGCACAATATATACTAAGAAAAGACTAAGCCTACCACACATTCACCTGGGGCTTTTCCCAAGACTCAAACCATTGCCAGCCAATAAAATAGAGGGCTATACTAATAGAGACAGTCCGCACAAAATGGTGAAGGTGGCTGTTTTTTCAAATGTCCAATTTTCAACAACAACAACAAAAAAATCACAGAGCATTCAAAAAAACAGGAAGAAATAGTCCCATAAAAGGAACAAATTAAATCTCCAGAAACTATCTATGATGAAACATAGGCATTGGATATAATAGACAAACACGTGTCTTAAATATAAGGTGTGTCTTAAATGTGCATAAAGAACTAGAAGGAAATAAAACCATGAACAAACTGAGAATTTTAACAAAGAAAAACTATAAAAAGGAACCAAATAGAAATTCTGGAGCTAAAAAACACAGTAACTGTTTTTTAAAAAATAACTAGAGGTGCTCAAAAGTATATGTGAACAGGGGAAGAGAGAGAGAGAGAGAGAGAAAGGAAGGAAGGAAGGAAGGAAGGAAGGAAGGAAGGAAGGAAGAAATTGGAGATAGAACATTTGAAAATATCAAGTCAGAGGAGCAGAAAAAAATGAAGAAAGGTGAATAGAATATAAAGGACATATATGACACCATCAAATTGTCCTATTATGAGGATCTCAGAAGGAGGAAAGAGAAAGGGAAATATTATTTGAAGAAATCATAGCCAAAGTCAAAAATCTTCCAAAGTTGAAGAAGGAAAAGGACATAAATTCCAGAAGTTCAATGAATTCCAAGTGGGGAAAATCCAGACTCAGAACAAAACAGTCTACTCAAACTGTCAGAAGACAAAGAAATTAGAAAATAGTGAAAGCAGCAAAAGAAAGTGAGCCATTTCATGGGCCCCTCAGAGAAAAAATAAATAACCCATGGAGGCCAGAGGCAGTGTGATGATATTTTTAGAGTATAAAAAGAAGAAAAAACACTGTCAGCCAAAAATTCTATATCTAGCAACACTGTCTTTCAAAGATAAGGTAAAAATTAAGACACCACTAAATAAACACAAGTTTTGGGAGTTCATTACTGTCAGCCCTGTCCTATAAGAAATGCTGCTGGAGTCCTGCAGGTTGCAGTAACACTACATGGAAACTTATTGCATATGAAGGCATAATGATCTCTGCTAAAGATAAATATATAGATAAATAAACACCTCTGAACAGATTAAGGCCAGCATTACCCTGAAACCAAAGATGGACAAAGACATGACAGAAAACAAAACAACAGACCACTTTCCTGATGAATACTGATATAAAGTTGCTCACAAAATATTAGTATAATAAGTAAATTGAATTTAGCAGCATAGTAAAAGGATTATGCACCATGATCAAGTGGGGTTTATTCCTAGAATTCAGGATGCTTAAACATATGCTACTCAATCAATGTAATACACAACACCAACAGATTGAAGAAAAAAAAACAGTGATCTCAAATAAAGCAGAAAAGTCTTTTGACAAAATTCAATACTTTCATGATATAACCACTCAACAAACTAGGAATGAAAGGAAAACTGCCCCAACATGATAAAGGCCACATATGAAAAACCTAAAGCTAACAGCATGATCAGTAGTTAAAGACTGAAAGCTTTTACTCTAAGATTAAGAATAAGACACAGATGCCTATTTTTGTCACTTCTGTGTAAAAAAAACACCCTACAACATGGCTAAACTTTGAAGACATTATGCTAAATGAAATAAGTCAGACGTAAAAGTAAAAATATTATACGTACCACTTATATGAGGTACCTAGAAATAGCTAAATCTATACAGAATGAAAATAGAATAGTGATTACCTACCAGGGGCTTGGTAGGGGAGGGAAGAAGGATGCATTATTTTAGTGGGTATATCGTTTTAGTTGGGATGAGGAAATCATTCTGGAGGATAAAATTATAAATTTTATATTATGTCCATTTTACCAGGATAAAAAAAAATACTTCCATGTCACAATAGTCACAGTCTCCTGGTTTGGACCTACTTGCACCTGGTGATGGCACAAAGGCCAGCATGTGTGGGGTAGGGGGAATTAATCTGGCTGACTAATCTTACTCTAAAACAGTGGTTCTCTCAACCTTGGCTGCACATTAGAATCACCTGGGAATCTTTTTAAAATCCTGATTTCTGGGCCTCATCCTCCGGAAATTCTGTTTCTTTGTTACTAATGTTGTGGCCCCACCCCATAACAAAGAAACAGAATTTCTGGAGGATGAGGCCCAGAAATCAGGATTTTTAAAAGATTCCCAGGTGATTCTAATGTGCAGCCAAGGCTGAGAACTACTGCCCTAAAAGAATAGCTGAGTGGGCCAATGACAATTTTAGTTATGATTCAAGTACCAGTATTATTAATGTGACATGTGGGATGATATTAAGTACCAAGCATTATAGTTTTGTGTGGGGAAAGCAAAGGAAGAATTCCATCCAAAACTCGGCATATGAGCAATGGCATCTACTTCTCATAATAATGGTGGAACGAAATTTCAATAGAGTATTAAGGCACTGGACAGGTGGACTGTGGTTTAGAATAGGCTCAACTTGTAACAGACAACTTGAATGCTAGGCACACAAAAAAAAGAAAAAAAAAGAAATTGAAGCTCAAATATATATATATATATTCAACTGAAAAGCTAGACATTGGGGATATTGACTGACTGGAGGCTACATTGGGTCCCAGATCATAGCACATACTCAATTTTAGGCAGTAAGATTTTAAGCCCCAGCTAAAGCCTTTGCTGTATTTTCTGTGTTCAGGTCTGGTGTGAGCCTGGGACCTCTGGCCCCATATCAATATATATAACTGGTTTGGTTATATATATCCTCATAGAACTGCCTATGGGGTGCCAAGAATATGGAAGTAAGATGGGATTGAAAGACTGACCTGACAGGATGCTTTTAAACTACCAGGAACCTACAGAAACTTACCAGTTAGAAGAATGTGCCAATGAACAGCCTATAGAGGCTAGAGAGCCATCCTAAACAATGAGCTATTCACTCATTTGCTCTAGAAATCCAGATTGTTTGCCCTGATGGGGCTGAGGGAGCACAAAGTATATAATTGACTATAAAACCCTGTTCTAAAATCTGGTGGTTTTTTCAAATATCAAAAGGAAAATGTACCTAAATAATACTTATATACATGCATTACACACACACATATGTCATCATCCAGCTTCCTTAAAATACAGATACAGTGGGGCCTTGACTTACGAGTTTAATTCGTTCCAAGACCGAGCTCATTAAGGAGCTCGTTAACTCAAATTATCAACTCAATGCAAAAAAATCGGCTGAGAGACAGCTGGTATCTCAAAAAACTCGTTAGTCAGCACACTAGTAAGTCAAGGCCCCACTTTATTTTGTAGATTCATTGCACTTTTCCACTTTTGAAATAGATGGGTTAAAACAAAGACAGGTACAAAATAAAATTAATAAAGCATATACAGGTGTCCCAAAAATGTATATACACTTTAACGGCTGATAGCTCAGTTTTTAAAATTAAATGTATTTAATAAACACTGTCTTTATAATTATTCAAAGTGTGTGCATACATTTTTGGGACACCATATAATATGATTAAAAAAATACTTAATGAAAGTTTTCACAACGTTCGGTTGATAGAAATCATTTTTGTAAAAAGAAATTGAAACATTTGATACATTTGAAGAATGGAAAGAAAAAGGACTTATATCTAGTGAAACCAACGATCTAAATTATTATACATGGGACTTTGCCACCTTCAAATTTTCAAATATGTGTTACTTCTTTTTTTATACAGTTTTTATTTTTTCCCCATTACAACTGACATACAGTTTTATATTAGTTGTAGTTGTATAAGTAATTAGACATTTATATAAGTTAAATGTCTAAGTGGTCACCTCAATTAGGCTAGTATTAAGGTGATTTCTAACAGGAAAAACAAATGTAATAAGATAGCCACATTCTGCTAATCAGATGTAAAGTGTGTGTGGCAGTTAAAATGGAAATCATCTCAAATCTCCTTTCTCTTCCATGGAATCTGGGCTCAGACCCTAATTTGTGCATTACAGCAGACCAGCTGGAGTTGAGGCTGACTGGGTGTAGTGGCAATTCATATTTGCATGCTCAAATATCAGCCTTGGAGGCTGCTTTAAGTTATTAGCAAGAAGCACAATGTTCTGACCTAGCCTGTTTGGATCAGTGGATAAAGTGTTGGCCTACAGACTAAAGGGTCCTGGGTTCAATTCTGGTCAAGGGCTTATATCTCAGTTGTGTCTCTCTCACATTGATGTTTCTCTCTCTGTGTCTCTCCCCATTCCTTCCACTCCCTTTAAAAATCAGTGGGAAAAAATATCTTCAGGTGAGGATTAACAAAAAACAAAACAAAACAAAAAGCACAATGTTCTTTTTTATCTTTTACCTTATTTTTCAAAGATAAATCTGAATGCACTACCTTTCTGAGGATTATGAAGACTTGAAGAAGTAAAATCAGAGTTTGATAAGAGACTGAGCTACTGCATGTGGGATATTGGTAATTTAGGGGTGTCGCCCCTGGGGAAAACCGTTCTCAAAGTGATTAGAGGCATGGAATGGGAGTAAGACTGCCTGAATTGAAATCTCAATTCTGCTACTTATGAGATCTGTGACCTTTAGCTAGTCACACATCTCCATGTGCTTCAATGTTCTCTTCTGCACAGTAGAGACGATAATGGCATTTACTTCATAAGGTTGTAGTGAGGAGTAAATGATTTCTTGTGAAGATTTAATGAGCTAATACAGACAGAGCATTTAAGCAGTAGCTGGATGATAGTACTATATAAACATTAGCAATTATTATTACAGTTTTTAAAAAGCAATAAAATCAAAGCAAGAAGTCCAATGGTTTTTGCCAAGAAACCCAATTCAGATTTAGTCAGGTTCACACAATGCAGAGTAAAAATTACAAAGCACATACCATTATTCCTATTACCAGTTTAAGATCAAGTTGGTAAATTTCACTATTGTACCCGTCGTGTTTACCTTTTGTTAGTTTCACAAATAGAGGTTAACAACTATTCCTGTCTAAATTGTATTAAATGAAAACTTTGCCATTACTGTGCAGCCTAAACTACTTTCTATGATAAAATTGAAGAATCAAAGTAAATATTACCTTTCCTTGGATAAACTCACAGTTGCCACTAATTTATCTTGCAGCCCCATACGGGCTGGACCTTGAGGCCTTTTCACCAAAAGAACATACATTCCAACTATAAGC
>NW_005359840.1:2572877-2591341 GCF_000412655.1 Myotis brandtii
TGTGGCTTGTTCTTTTGCATGTTGATTTCATTTAAATTGGCCTTCTTTAAAGCAATTTTAAAGCAGAACTGTCAACAAACATTTCAACACCATATTTACTGAAATCAAAAGATCTCCACAGCAAACATACTGGCAAATTTCTGGTGTTGAACAATTTTAATGTGAAAAAACAAGCAGGAATAACCCCTCTAACACCTAAGTCTCAAAGCTAAATGTCATGATTGCAGAAAATGTACAGCAAGAAAGAACACTGCTCTGGGAATCTGTAAAACAGACTTCAAGTTTCATCTCTGCTGGTAACACATTTCGGATATTAGGATTTTTCCATCAATTAAATTCTCCAACTCTACAGAAAAGTAAAATTCATTTACTCTAAACCAGTGGTTCTCAACCTTGGCTGCACATTAGAATCACCTGGGAATCTTTTTAAAACCCTGATTTCTGGGCCTCATCCTCCGGAAATTCTTTCTTTGTTACTAATGTTGTGGCCTCACCCCATAACAAAGAAACAGAATTTCCGGAGGATGAGGCCCAGAAATCAGGATTTTAAAAAGGTTCCCATGTGATTCTAATGTGCAGCCAAGGTTGAGAACCACTGCTTTAGAACATTCTGTCAGCAGATTTAAGTATATTTACAGGGCATTTCCTAGAAACTGTAGTAGGTATTTTCACATGTTGTCTCTCATGGGTTCCTTTTTTAAAAAAAAAAAATCAAGGAACCTCTGTGGATACCAAAATACCACAGACTGGGTGGCTTAAACAATAAAAATGTATTTCCTTACATTTCTGGTGGCTGTTAAGTCCAAGGTCAAGCTGTCAGCAGGACTGGTTCCATTTTGAGGCCTTTCTCCTTGGCTTGCAGATGGGCACCTTCTCCGTGTGTCCTCCCTCTATCTGTGTTCTCTGCGTCCCACTCTCCTCTTATAAAGACTCCACTCATTGCATTAGGGCTCACCCATATGACATCATTTTACCTTAATTACCTCATTAAAGGCCCTATTTCCAAATTCAGTGACATTCTGAGGTACTTAGGAGTTAAGGCCTCAACATGTGATTTTTGGAGGTAAACACAATTCAGCTCAAAACAATGGTTTCTATAAACTTAATGTAGCATAACCAATTACAGTTTAACTTATTATAACTTAATCTGTTGTATCTCCTTCCACTCCAGTAACTATGTACTCAACTCTTAAGCCAGCTCTGCTCCAAACCAAATGCACCTTTTTCTTTCATCTTTTTTGTTGTTGTTGTTGTTAAATGTCTCTATTTTATTCCCTTTTCCTCTAACTTCCCTCATTTGTTATAAGAACTACTAGCTATTATAGAAAATGCTGAGCTCTTTAATCGTTCTCATAATCTCATGCTTTTCACAATGAGCAAGCAAGACAAATTTTAGTCAACCCATTTTACCAAAGTAAAAACTGAGGTTTAGAGAAGTGGAGTAACTCTCCCCAAGTCACAAAACAAATAATAGGGGATCTGAAGTTTGAACTCAGATCTGACTCTCAAATGTATTCCTTTAACACTTAAATGTTCTTACTACTTAGGCCTGGCAGGAGTTTTCAATGGCTTAATAAGCATTGCTGGAGGAACACACGTAATGAGATAAGTGCTTTTTTGTTTTGTTTTGTTTTAAAATATCAGGTGTCTCCCACTTTCTATTGTTGCAAATTTAATTAACATATTGAGAAAATAAATTATATTAGATGAGAACTGGGCTTGAGCTAAATGGAAACAAAAATCTTAAATGTTTTAAACACCTTCATCAAATTGTTTTTGTTATAAATTAAATATATTTATTCATCCTTTCTACTTACATATGCCTGAATCATTTGAATGTGAAATTAGGGCTTTTCCCCATGAGCGCAGAGAATGACAGCAAATCTCTCATTAAGGCAGTACCCTTTATGTAAATTACAGCAGTGCCTTAGAAAACAGCAGATGCCCTGAGTATAAACCCAAGGACAGAGGAGTAGATTGCAATTCTTCCAAGACCTTATTCATTTGTTCAGTAACTGCTTATTGAAACCACCCACACTCTCAGGCCCTGTGGTAGGAGCCAGGAAGAGAACCATAAACAAGACAAGGAGTCTCTGCCTTCCTGAAATTTAGAGGCTAATAAGGGAGGAAAGCCATTAGACAATGACCTACACAAACAGCGAAGTAGTTACAATTTTCATTAGGGAAAATATTTTGAGGGAAAATAAAACAATCTGGGCTGGGTACTTTGAGGGTCACAGACTGTTAGTGTCAGGCTGGCCCTGCATACAACTTCTTTCATCTATTAATTTCATTAACAGGCCAAGTATCTTGTGCATTGATAAAATGTTTATAGTTGTGTGAAAGACAAATAACAAGTTAGATTAAAACAATTATTTTAAAAAATTCAAACATTAAAAAAAACAACTTGGGTAAACAGAAAACTGGGAAGTTTATTCTGAGGGAATCAAGGAAGTTCTCCCTAAGAAAGCAACATTTAAGTTGAAACAAAGAGGAGGATAGGTGTTAGCTGGATAAAGGACAGCGCTGCGGGAAGAGTGGCATTGACAAGGTCCTCAGGAGAGAAGGTGCTCAGTGCCCTGAAGAGGCACCGGATGGCCAGAGAGGCTCTAATGGAGTCAGAGTCAGGCAAGGGGCATGGCCCAGCCATAGAGGACCTTGTCGGTGAGAAGGAGGAATTGGAAAGAAATATATAACCTGGATAACTTTGGAAGGAGAGGCTATTGTGTAACTTGTTACAAAAATAAACAAAGAAGCTGTATGATTACCATGGTAATGGAGCTCCTTGTAATGTATCAGTGGGAGACACATTTCCTTTGCCCCAGTGAGTATTGTTCTCGGTGAATCACTACAAAAGTAGAAAGGGATAGAATAAGGATGGTAACAACAACCAGAATGAAACCTTGTTATCATCATGGAAGCCTCAAAACAAAGCCAAGAAATTTGCTAAAAACGTAGATTTCAGCTGCTCTCACCACACACACACAACAGTAACTATGTAAGGAGATGGATATATTAATTAGCTTTGTGGAGTAATCATTTCACTATGTATTTCAAAATATCAAAGCATCATATTTTACACCTTACATATGTATAATGTTTATTTCTTTTTAAAGCTGAGAAAAGCAAAATGGCTCTCTCTGAGATTCGCAAAGCAGCCTGGTTAAAGAATATAATTAATTTTAAAAGCAACACTAATGAATTTGAAAAGTTTAGGGGACTTTTAAGATTGTAGCAAATCTTGGAAATTCTGACTCTCCCATTTCCCTTTCCTTTCCCATTTCCTCCAGTCGTTTCTTCTTAAATGTCTGTTCTCACACAAAGACAAGAGTGAACAGAAGTCCACATTAAATGAAAGCTTAAAGGATTCAGATTTAAGTGCCAAAAGGAAAGGCAAATAAAATGTTCTGTTTGCAATTTCTGCTAAAAGGTAAAAAACATATATAAGTACCATTCTTCATTATCTGGAGTTATTCCTCCATGTGAAAAATCTTTATAAAACACTAAAATAAATATGGGAGATTTTGATCTTTACGTTAAATTACAATGATTACATGTCAAAAAAAAATAAAAGAAGGCACACAAATGTGCAATGTGCAATCTTAACTTCTGTAACATTAAAATTAATATCAATAGCTAACATTTGTTGAGTATTTCCTGGGGTAGTAATATCTATTTTCTTATTGCATCCTCATATTTTACAGATGATGAAGACCTGAGGCACAGCATAATTAAATCACTTTCCCTCGGCTAATGATTGGGAGAGCAGCCCCCAAATACTTTTCGAAATACCCTGGGTGAGAACTAACACTTGTTAGAAATGTACTTGTTTTGTAGCTCTACTAAGTGGTTTATATATGTTACCTAATTTACTCTCCATAAAAAACATTCTAAGATTGGTATTATAGTCTAAACATTTTTTTTGATGAGAAAACTAAGATTCAGGATTGAACTGATAACTATTATATGATAAAGCAGGGATTCAAATCCCACTTACATATATACAACATACTAGCAGACACTACAAATTACCACAAATAAAGATGGATCCTGCCTGGCCAGCGTGGCTCAGTGGTTGAGTGAGGACCCATGAACCAGGAGGTCATGGTTCAATTCCTGATCAGGGCACATGCCTGGGTTGCGGGCCCAATCCCCAGTGTGGGGTGTGCAGGAGGCAGCTGATCAATGATTCTCTCTCATCATTGATATTTCTATTCCTCTCTCTCTCTCTCTCCCTTTCTCCCTCTGAAAAAAAAGACAGATCCTTTTAAGCCATGCCTTTCCCATATAAGAAAGGTAATCTATACGTATATATAAAAGCCTAAGCAACCATTATGACCGAATGACTGGAATGACAGGACAACCAGTCGCTATGACGCTCACTGACCACCAGGGGGCAGATGCTCAATGCAGGAGCTGCC
Organism: Myotis brandtii; assembly: GCF_000412655.1. Lineage (NCBI taxonomy): Eukaryota > Metazoa > Chordata > Mammalia > Chiroptera > Vespertilionidae > Myotis > Myotis brandtii. The sequence goes on from NW_005359840.1 coordinate 2,577,299, forward strand.
CCCTGGTGGTCAGTGCACTCCCACAGCCAACCTCCTGTAGCCCCTCTCACCCACCCCACCTGCCAGCCAACCTCCTGGGGTACCTCCCCCCGGCCAGCCTGCCCCCAATAGGCCTCGATCGCTGTCCAGGCTGAGGGACCCCACCCATGCACGAATTTGTGCACCGGGCCTCTAGTGTTACAATATTAATCGCAGCCCTGGCTTCATCCAGAAGGACGTCCGGAAGGTCGTTCTGCTGTCTGGTCTAATTAGCATATTATGCTTTTATTATTATAGATAATAGAAATAATACACTGAATCAAAAGGGTATGTACCCCATATTCACTGCAGCATTATTTAAAATAGCCAAGACATGGAAATAACCCATCTCCATTCGATGAATAAATGGATAAAGAAAATGTGATATACATCTATTCTATACAATAGAATATTATTGAGCCATACAAAAGGAAACCCTGCCATTTGTGACAACATTGATGAACCTTGAGGGCATCAGATAAAGATTAATACCATATGATCTCACTTATATGTGGAAACTACAACAAAGAAACAAAACAAAAAAAACACCAAACTCATAGATACAGAGCACAAACTGCTGGTTACCAGAGTCAAAGGGATGAGGGGGTGAGTAAAATTCATGAAAATGGTCAAAAGGTATAAACTTCCAGTTATCAAATAAGTCATGGGGACATAATGTACAGCATGGTGACTATAGTTAATAATTCTGTATTTACATATTCAAAAGTTGCTAAAAGAATAGATCTTAAAAGGTCTCATCACAAGAAAAAAATTATAACTGTGTGATGATAAATGTTAACTACTTATTGTGGCAATCATTTCACAATATATGCACATCAAATTATTATGTTATACACTTGAAACTAAAGTTATATGTCAATTTTATATCAATAACATGGGATTTTGTTATTAGAGATAAGTAAGCTAGTGACCTCACAAATCTTTTGGCACTAAAACATAACTAAGGTTAATTTTAATAAGGAAAGATGAACCCAGAGCAGTGGCTTTTAGCCATTTTGGTCATGGTCATACATACACACACACACATATAATTTTAAATACAGCTTAATGTAGTTCATGGATACTCAGAAGCCCATCTAGTGGAACTACTAATGAGGAACCCGAGAAGTTAGGGCAAAGCACATGAAATTGTGGCACTGAAAGATGAGAATGTACGTTTTCAAAACCATCTCTCTCCCAGTTCAGTTTTCCCTAATGCCTATCCCATTATAAATGATTTATCCAGGCAGAGGTTATAATAGGTCACCATTCATTTTTCTTACATTTCTATCACATATTTTTAGACTCCTATTATGTGTAAGGTGCCATGTTGAGCTCTGGAGATATAAAGGCACATGACATAGTCCCTCCCTTAACGTTCAGGGATGAAATATCTCACACACACACACACACACACACACACAGCCACAGATAGAGACCAAGAGAGAAACAGAGATAAAAAGAGATAAAGAGAAGCAAGCTAGCACTACAGCTTGCTATTGGCACCTGTAGGTCACTTGTTATCTAACAAGGGTGAGGGAGGGCTTCAGTGTTCACGTACATTTGGACAGCAAATAAGACTTTCACAAAAAATCATGGGCATATGCGACCAACTATATTTCACCCACAATATATGAAGTTGATGGGTGACAGGATCAGAACTTTGCGTTACAAAAATTTAACTGGCAATATTCATAGTGAGAGTATAGCACCAGGCATCATACACAATTACATGAGTCAGGGCTGGGGACAAGGAAAACAATTGGAAAAGTATCATAACAGTTAAAAAAAAAAGAAGTTGGGGGTGGGGCATGAACTACTGCAGTAGCCATACAACTGGAAAGGAGAGGACAGATGAGAGAAGAGTAGAATCAACAGACATTAATGAATGAGGAATGTTATAAAGGTGATGGACTTGAGGGTCCCTAGCTCTTGAGCCATTTTGATTGGGAGAATGGTGAGATTAGGTCTAAAAAGAAGCTACTTTTATGAACTCCACTTTGGGGCTGTAGAATTTGAAATACCAGCAAGAGATGCCAAATAGAGGCATGTGGCAGGCAACTGTAAATTCAGTAACTCTATTTGGGAGGGGTTTTGAATCTGCTGGCACCTATAGGCACTTTTTCATTTACTGAACCCAATCATATGCCAAGTGCTATACAAGGCACTGAAGAAAAAAAGATAAATATGACACATGTTGCCTTCAGATATTTGGAGATGTGTGGTAGCTTGTCTCCAAGATGGCCATCATTAATTCCTTCCCTCCCTATAATGCAAGCATGTCAAACTCGCAGCCTGCAGGCCACATGCTGCCCACAACGAATTTTTGCAGCCCAGCCAATATAACAGCATGTAAAAAACGTTTTAATAAAAATTTCATAACTGAATTCTTACAATATCCTGTTACACATAATTATTAATAATGAACTACAACATTTGCTAATGACTGATTACTATAATCGTGTTGCATTCATTTCCCTTAAGCGCATGTGCAGGTGCACCATTTCTCTCCACTAATACTAGCAGTAAATATTTTAGTAGCCGATTGCCACATCATTGGTCTTGAACTGACTTGTTTGGTGTGCACAATAGGAAATATTTCGCTTTTAGAGAACAAAAATAGGTTTATTTGTGTTACGCTTATTAATTTGTGCAGTTATTCAGTGTCTGGTAAGTTAATGTTCAAGAAAAAATATTAATTTTTATTAAAAATGTTCTATTATTTTATATTAATGATTACTCATTTATTTCAGCCCTTTGTATTCAGCATATATCTATCAAAATAAACCTACATTTCTATGAAAATTAAAGCTTTTGTTTTTTTGCAGCTGACATAAACTTAAACCTTGTTTATTTGGCCTGTGTTAGGCTTTGAGTTTGACATGCTTGCTATAATGTTTATGCCATCCCCTGATTGAGAGATGGAGTCTATTTCTTCCCTTCTCTTGAATAGAGCTTGGCTTAAAAACTTGCCTTACCGCCCGGCCTGTGTGGCTAAGTGGTTGAGCATTGATCCATGGACCAAGAGGTCACAGTTGGATTCCTGGTTAGGGCACATGCCCGGTTGTGGGCTGGATCTCCAGTAGGGGGCATACAGGAGGCAACCAATCCACGATTCTTATCACTGATGTTTCTATCTCTCCCCCTCCTCTCCCCTCCTCTCTCTGAAATAAAAACATTTAAAAAGAAAACTTGCTTTACCAATTGAATGTGGGAGAAGTGAATTTCTAGGAGTTCTAAGTTAGGTCATAGGAAGTTTGGGCCTCTGGGAACACTTGCTCTGGGAAAACCAGCTGCCATATAAGAAGTCTGATTAGTCTGAGGCTATCATACTGTGAGAAACCTAAGACATATGGAGAAGTCCTGCAAAATAAGACACCATTTGAAGAAGAAAGAGAAACCAAAGAGTACAAGACAGATATCTGTGTGAAGAAGCATTTTGTAAGTAGGTTCTCCAGCATTAGCTGCCCAGACTTCTGCCATGTCAGAAAGAGTTGAACAACCCAGCCAAGCTCTTGCCAAATTTCTGATTCACAAATTCATAAAATAAACTACTATGACTGCACACAGCATCTACTACTACCACTGCTGCTAATAATAATAATAACAATATTGTTGTTTTAAACCACTATAAACCATTATGTTTTGGAGTATTTTTTAATGCAGCAATAAATATTAAGAACAGAATGTGCGAATAAACTAGATGCCACAGTATACTCGTAGAGGCAGGCATGTAGGAATAACAGTGTGATACATGCAATCTCTTTACCTGAAAGAGAACACATGGAGACAAGAAAAGGTGACCCCCCCAAAAAAACACCTTTGTTTTAAAGCACACACAAAAACAAGTTTATATTAGCAAGCTATTCTAGGCACTTTTAGATTATACTAGAGGCCCGATGCACAAAATTCATGCAAGGGGGTTCACTCAGCCCGGCTTGTGCCCTCTTGCAATTTGGGACCCCTCGAGGGATGTCCAACTGCTGGTTTAGACCCCTCACTCCTAACTGCCCGCCTGCTCTCTTCTTACTGCTTGGCTCGCTGCTCCTTAGTGCTGCCACGGAAGCAGTAGAGGCTCCCACCACCACCACTGCGCTCACCAGCAGTGAGCCCATCTTCTGGCTGAGCGGCACTCCCCCTGTGGGAGTACACTGACTACCAGGGGGCAGCTCCTGCATTGAGCGTCTGCCCCCTGGTGGTCAGTGCGCATCATAGCAACTGGTCATTCTGCCATTCAGTCAATTTGCATATTAGAATTTTATTATATAGGATAATATTAAAGAAATATATTTCACTCAGTTCATTTATTTACTTACATGGTTTTCATTCAGTTTCATTTCTGCAATAAAGGCAGGCAGTATTCAAAGGGAAATGACAAACTATCACCAACAGTTCCAGAGCAGAGTTGATTATGGCAATTTAGGGTGTGAATGCCATTTATGAGTTACATTTCCAATCAATAACAATACGGTGGGAAGATATGTACAATCCATGGCAATTTGAAGACAAATTAGGTATAAATAGTTTCAATTAAGCTTATATAGATCTAACTATGATAGAAGTTGTCTTTATTTTCCTGAAAATGTGCTTATGAATAGGTCAGTTCTACTATATAAAGCACAATAAGATTAGTAATATAATTGCCTAGAAAATGATACACAAAGCATGGTCAATAAACAGTAAGTCAATACTGTATATAAAAAAGGGACAAAGACATCTTAGTCTCTGTTGTTCCCTGTACGGTTAGCATCTGTCTTAATGTGCGATAAATTAAGTATTGCTTTATTATTTTCCACAAGCCCATTTCATTCCTTAAAAAACAACAACAACAATACAGTCCAGAGTGGTTATGAGTATTTTTAAATGCCAATCTTTACCCCAAAGGTTGTCTGTGATTTATCTTAATAAATCAAGATACAATCTTCTGAAGAACACAAGAATCTAAAAGAAAAGGCTTCTGATAACATGGATTTATTTACAAGGAGCAAGGAAACAAATGCGTTGTCAGGCTACCCACAAACCTTTCTGGACAAGTCCCTGTGTTAATAAGTGTCATCTGTACTTGAATATTTTCTTTAAAAGATAAGTCATGCCTGGCCAGTTTCACTCAGCGGTTAGAGCAAAGGCCCTGGGACCAAAGGGTCATGGATTCAATTCCTGGTCAAGAGCATGTACCTAGGTTATAGGTTCAATCCTGGCCCCGGTCCAGATGCATGCAGGAGGCAACCAATCAATGTATGTCTCTCACATTGATGTTTCTCTCTCTCTCTCTCTCTCTCTCTCTCTCTCTCCTTACCTCTCTTCCAATCTCTCTGAAAATCAATGCAAAAATATCCTTGGGGGAGGATTAACAAAAGAGAAGAGTCGTATTCAACAATGTCCAGCGGTGGTTGGTAAAGGGCTCAAACTTTTTCTGGCTACTGAGGAATCAGATTAAGATGTTTACTGAAGGATTATTTAAACTCATTCTTATTGTTAATAATCAAGTCAATCGACCTTTAATTTTAAACTCCTTTATATACAAGGCAAAGACATCTGAAGTGAGTAGTAATATTATTAAGCCTATTTTTCCTGTACCATCAATGATACATATCTTACCTGAGATTTCTCTCACCTCTATGTACTGATCTATCATCCAACTGGTTCAGGGCCTCTCTTTCTTGTTGATAGGAAGGTTCTCTTTTGTGCATCTGCCAACTCTTCTTTAAAGATCTCAATCATTCCTATCTCCCTATTACCTTCCCCCCTTTGAATCCAGAAAACCCTGGGGTGTCTCTGTCAGCAACCTGAATCAAAGAAATGTAAGCCATATCAATAAAGCCATACTGCATTTAGTTTAAGAAAAATTAAGAGAACCTATTTCAAACTCTAAAGTCATTTCCACTTCAGAGGCACGAATAATGTGTCACTGGCTTCAGTGCCAATCTGTGATAAGCCTATCTATTTTAGCCATCCTGTGAATTCTGAGCCCTTAATCCCCCAGCATCTAGGATCTTCAATAAGGAAATGTCAAGGAAAGGAAGTAAAGGCAGTCAAATAAGACTGACAGAGGGAAACACATAAAAACTAGCATATGCGAGGACTTGAAAAAGGAGAGTGGAAGATAGGGGGGAATAAAGAGAGAGTATTTCAAGGAAGGGTGTTGATGGAGCTAAGGAAGACAGCTTTCAACAAGAGAAAAACCTTAGCAGTGTATAATCAGAATGCTATCATACCCCAAAAGCCAAATTCTAAGCTGCACATTTTCTATATCAATCATCATTCATAAAGTTATGATTTCTCTTCACTTATGTAAGAAACATTCAACTGGGAATGGCATCCTGAGGCATAGTATGACAGTGTATAGTAAAACTGTGAGGTATGCACAAAATGACACAAGGTTAAGCCAAACAAATATTGTCACTTAATATTATTCACTATCAGAAAACAAAAGTTTTTTTTTTTCCGTTCTTTTTGTGATAGTCCTTAATCCCTTCCAAAAAGGGATGTGACGTTCTGTAGATATTTCAGGCCGTTATTTGATGATCATTTTCTTTGTTCCACAGATTGAAAAAAGCTTTAAATATTTCCCTTTCAATGAATCTTTCTAAATTATGGATTAAGCACTAAATTTTAAGTTTAAGAAACAAAATGGAATGAAATAGACATATAGAAGTGTTCCCTAGACCGTAGAAAGGGTATTACAGTAGAATTCTTATAATAAAGCATGAATTGTCCTCACACATTCTTTCCTCGGCATAAGCAATGAACTTATACATACCTAACTGTAAGGAAGTGATCTCTCAAGTTACATTTTTCAGGAAATGTTTGTCATGAGTGTGTTACTTAAAGTAGTACAAAGAAAAGAGGTAATTATCTGCTTCCCCTATCTGCAGATAAAATTGAAGAGAAGCAACTTAGAGTACATGAAATAGGAGAGGAGTTTCTGGTTCTAGTCCTAGTTCTGTCACAAATTAGCTGCCATCATGAGTAAACCACTTCCTTCTCTAGACCTAATTTTTCTCCTCTGTCATTATGTCATCATAAAGGTTCTTCCCAGCTCCAACTTGTTTACAATGAACACATTACAAAGGTTACAAATAGATTTGGGAATAAGCATATGATTGAAGTTTGATCATGTTTACATCATGGACGTACTTGGGTGAGAACTAGAAATTCTGGGTCATCCTAAACATAATTCATCTAAGAACCCTGGTACAGGGAAGCAGGGCTTTGCCACCTCAAAATATGTCTCCTTGGCAGGAGATTATTTTAGGCTGATTGTTTTTAAGAAACAAAAGGCTCGGGGAGAGACCAAGATGGCGGCATAGGTAAACACCAAACATAATTCTAAGAACCCTGGTACAGGGAAGCAGGGCTTTGCCACCTCAAAATATGTCTCCTTGGCAGGAGATTATTTTAGGCTGATTATTGTTAAGAAACAAAAGGCTCGGGGAGAGACCAAGATGGCGGCATAGGTAAACACCGCAGACTGCTGCCGCAAACAACCACTTCAAAAATACAACTAAAAGACGGAACGGACATCACCCAGAACCACAGGAAGGCTGGCTGAGGAGAGACTCTTCAACTAGAAGGAAAAATAACAGCACACCGAGGCTCAGAGGAGGCGCAGTGTGGAAAAAACTCAGGTGCGGAGGTGCGCGCGCAAAGCGGGCTGGTGGCTGAGAGCGCGGTTGTCGTTTTCGGTCAGGGGGGAGTCTCAGACTCTGAGCTCCAGATACGGGCGAATCGCTGGGGACTCGGACCCAAACGGGAGAAGCGGGAGTGTCTGGCATCAGTTGGAAGGCAGCTTTCCCTCCGAGGTTTGCAGCGGTTCCGGGGGTTCTGAGAAGCAGAGCCTCTGGGAACAGGACTGAGGGCACCATAACGGCTCCCTCCGCCCGCCCTGTTGAGCCCGCCCCGCCCAAGCCCTGCGCAGAGCCATTTGCCGGATCGCCGCAGGCAAAGGCTAGATTAGCGCCCCCCCAGAGGACAGAAGTTTTCCCACTGCAGCAGACACAGCTGATTCTCACAGCCAGTCGGCCTGGTGGTCAAATCCCTCTAGTATTAACTACAACAATCAAGGCTCAACTAGAACAAGACTGCGCACAAAGACCACTAGGGGGTGCACCAAGAAAGCATAAAAAATGCGGAGACAAAAAAACATGACAGAAATGGAGGATATAGAGCTAAAAAACGCAATTTTGAGGGCTTGCAATAAACTTCTGGAGAGCCTCACGAAAACTAATGAGACCCTCGATGCTATGATAAAGAAACAACTAGAAATTAAGCATACACGGTCGGAAATAAAGAATATTACACCCAATAGCAGACCAGAGGAGCGCAAGAATCAAGCCAAAGATTTGAAATGCGAAGAAGCAAAAAACACCCAACCGGAAAAGCAAAATGAAAAAAGAATCCGAAAATACGAAGATAGTGTAAGGAGCCTCTGGGACAGCTTCAAGCGTACCAACATCAGAATAATAGGGGTGCCAGAAGATGAGAGACAGCAAGATATTGAAAACCTATTTGAAGAAATAATGGCAGAAAACTTCCCCCACCTGGTGAAAGAAATGGACTTACAGGTCCAAGAAGCGCAGAGAACCCCAAACAAAAGGAATCCAAAGAGGACCACACCAAGACACATCATAATTAAAATGCCAAGAGCAAAAGACAAAGAGAGAATCTTAAAAGCAGCAAGAGAAAGAGACTCAATTACCTACAAGGGAATACCCATACGACTGTCAGCTGATTTCTCAACAGAAACTTGGCAGGCCAGAAGGGAATGGCAAGAAATATTCAAAGTGCTGAATACCAAGAACCTACAACCAAGAATACTTTATCCAGCAAAGCTATCATTCAGAATTGAAGGTCAGATAAAGAGCTTCACAGATAAGGAAAAGCTAAAGGAGTTCATCACCACTAAACCAGTATTATACGAAATGCTGAAAGGTATCCTTTAAGAAGAGGAAGAAGAAAAAGGTAAAGATACAAATTGTGAACAACAAACATGCATCTATCAACAAGTGAATCTAAGAACCAAGTGAATAAATAATCTGATGTACAGAATGAACTGGTGATTATAATGAATCAGGGACATAGAAAGGGAATGGAAAAAGAAACAAAAGGCTCTGGAAGAGCATTTTACCTCCCTCTTAACTGCCCAAAGGAATTTAGCTAGCGGGCCTATCCCAGGAAGAAGAGCTATCATCAGAGATAACCACAGAGAATACGGCTACCTGTAGAGGGGGGACTTGGCAGGGCTTACCTCCCTCTTAACTGCCCAAAGGAATTTAGCTAGCGGGCCTATCCCAGGAAGAAGAGCTATCATCAGAGATAACCACAGAGAATACGGCTACCTGTAGAGGGGGGACTTGGCAGGGCTTGGAGACCACAGTCCTCTCTACATCTCATTGTCTCTACATGGCCCAACAAACATTTATCATCTCCATATAAAATGCTTTCCTTTTGAAGTCCCAGACTCGTACCCCTTTTCCTGGGTTCAGAAAGGCAAATAGGCCCCAATTGCTTGACGATCTGTGGACCTCATATTCTTATGAAGCCCCATATATAGAAAATTAAAAATTTATCCTGTTAATCTCTCATGTCCATTTAATTCTCAATGCAGCCAGAGAGCCTAGAAGGGTAGAGGAGAATCCTTCTTCCAGATAATAGCCACAGAGGGTCAATTTTGCTTTTCTAAGATTTTCTCCCTCCAATTTTTAAAAATATTTTTTTATTGATTTCAGAGAGGAAGGGAGAGGGAGAGAAAGATAGAAACATCAGTGATGAGAGAGAATCATTGATCAGCTGTCTCCTGCACACCTCTACTGGGGATCAGCCTACAACCCCTATCGGGAATCAAACTGTGACCTCCTGGTTCATAGGTCAGCACTCAACCACTGAACTACGCCGGCCAGGCTCTGACTCCAATTTTAAGTGATTATCACATTAGCAGTGGTTCTGGCCCTTTAAATACAGTTCCTCATGTTGTGACCCAACCATAAAATTATTTTCGTTGCTACTTCATAACTGTAATGTTGCTACTGTTATGAATCGTAATGTAAATATCTGATATGCAGGATGGTCTTAGGCGACCCCGGTGAAAGGGTCGTTCGACCGCCAAAGGGGTCGCGACCCATAGGTTGAGAACCGCTGCATTAGAGTAAATGTATAAGAAATTTCCCAAATTTAAAATCTCTCTTTAACCCAAAACATTAGCAAAATATCCAAGAGTGAGCAAAAGCCTCATGTTTTTAGCTTTCTCCCTCCCCACAATGGATTGTTTTTCCATCTCTAATTTGACTTAACAAAGTAGTCAAACATCCATATTATCTGGTGCAAATTGTTCTGTATGGAACACTGCAGATGCTTATCCAGAGCTGGTCTTGGCAATTTTGAATGAGAAATACATGGAAAATAATACTATGTTTTCATTAAAAGAGATGGCATATATCTTTGAGTTAACTGCCTTTTGTAATTAGTGATCATGTACAACAATAAAGAATAATTCTATTTCTCTGAGTATATTGACAAATAGCCATATCTAAATGACACAATATCTCCAGCTGCTAAAAACCACTGGAGATAATGTTTCTTGGAAAAGGCATTTTTTAAACTACTTTCAACCCTTTAGAAAATATTTTTATGATGATCAGCAATTCCAGAGTTTATTTTTCCTTGCTATCTGTGTTTACTCATATGGCAAAGACCAGCCCAGGAATTTTTGCTGGTTTTGCTTCATTTTCAGGTAAACATTTCCAGATAAGAAAGTTATGACACCTCTGCTCAATTTCCCTTAAACAGTGGAAAAATTCAAAATAGTGCAGTCATCATGCTCTCTCCCTATCAGTGAAATAACCTTGCATTATACCCGCTGCCCAAGACTGATATTTCATTGTTGAGAACTTAGGTACTGCCTTGGTTGCGGGCACATCCCCAGTAGGGGGTGTGCAGGAGGCAGCTGATCAATGTTTCTCTCTCATGGATGTTTCTAACTCTCTATCCCTCTCCCTTCCTCTCTGTAAAAAAAATCTATAAAATATTAAAAAAAGAACTTAGGTACTGCCCTAACCGGTTTGGCTCAGTGGCTAGAGCGTCGGCCTTCGGACAAAGGGGTCCCAGGTTCAAGTCTGGTCAAAGGCATGTACCTTGTTTGTGGGCACATCCCCAGTGGGGAGTGTGCAGGAGGCAGCTGATTGATGTTTCTCTCTCATCAATGTTTCTAACTCTCTATCCCTCTCCCTTCCTCTCTTTAAAAAAATCAATAAAATATATATTTTAAAAAAAGAAGAACTTAGGTACTTTCTTTCAGGCTATGTTAGGTGAATAACATATGGGTCTGAATCCCAACTGCCATTTACTAGCTGTGTAACCATGGGCAAATCACATCCTCTCTGAGCTTCTGTAGTAGAGTTTGTAAATGAGATAATAACAGGAATACCTCACTGGAACATTGCAATGATTATACATATAAACTAATATTATAAATTTCCTGCCACAGAACAGGAACTAAATACAGAATAGTTGTTGTTAATAATAAGTCTGCAATGTCATCCAAATTACATTTCGTTTCCCACTAATAAAGATGTTTTTGCATATAGATTGTTTCTCACTCCCTCATATTTCCTGCCTATCAGACATGTGGTCAGATCAAATACTACTTTTTTTCCTCAACAAAGCCACACAAAATACTGCTACTGCTTATGTGCTAAACTATTAAAATGTACACTATTTAAACCAGTGCAACAAATGTTACGATATCATTGAAGACTATAGTTTGTGCACATATTATACTTTTATATGTTTTTTTTTTCAAGTAAATTCTATCTTCCCAAAATGACCAATAAAATTTCAATAAATCTTTCTTTTTCCTTTTATTTTCATTCAGGATATAACATAACTTTTGCTAGAAAAATGCCTTTTAGCACTACTATTTGAAATAGACCATCTACTCAATGGAGATAAATGGAAAGCCTAGGCTTATATATGAAATGAGAGAAATAGTGTTTGTTCTTTTATCCCTTCCAATTCTTTTTGAAACTTTCATATATATATATATATAACAGCTGGCATGCACACTAACAGTTGTAAATATTTGCGGTCTCAACCTTCATTCCACAGTTTTTTACAATTTTCACAAACCATCACATTTTAATATCATGGAATCCCTCCGAGAACAGCTTCATCTTAAGTCTGCATATATGCAGTTGGAATAATGTGCTAGCTACTGAGACCAATATCTGTAGTGAAATTTTCATATAAAATCTCCTCAGTGTTACTGGGGAAATATATACAATGAACTATTTTGTCATGAATTTGCTATTGCTCATGATGAAATTTCTTAGTGTTTCTCTATGACTATTAGAAAGTTAAAGCTAAGGCATTAAACAATTGTACAGGGAATCTGATATCTGATCAAGTTATTTTTATTAAGATGAAACATCTTAAAGATGACCAGTGAACCAAGATTTTAAACATGATTTTTCTCTTAAGGCTAAATGGACATTTATCAAATGCTTATTAAAACGGCTTGAGAAGCAGAAGAAAAATTATGAATCTCTCATGAAGAAGGATTGCATTTTTTCTTCTTTTAACAAAGTAACATTCATCATTCCACCCATCCTCTACTACACTCCTGTTTCCTGTTTAATTGATGCCTTTGGATTTGGTATTTTTGCTTAGTCATCCTATCTATCAAGTAAGATGAATGAAATCAATACTCCTACAGGGAAAATGAGTTCACTAATATTTACATTTATTTTCTTCCTTTCTTTCTTTTCCTACCCCAATCTGTTACCATACTACATCTCTTTCAAATGACTCTACAATGCTTTCTGGTTAACAATGAATCAATGGAATTTTTAACCATTCTTTCCATTACACAGTTGAAATCCCTTATTAATGGCAATGCTGTAGAACAAAGAGAAAAACCAATACAGGGAGCTTTGAAGAGGAATGATATGGACAATATTAGTGGCTTATCGAAAACAAATTAGGACAGACTAGAGTTTTAACAAGTGATTACATGAAATAAATATGTGATTTAACTTTTAAAGGTGATGCCACTGTTTCTTAAATAAATTCTTATTGTTGCAATTTATTTCCCTCACATTGAAATTAGCTTCTGTGGCTGCACATTGACATTATCTTTGTAAGGTTGTTTCTACTGATATTTTTTTCCAAATTAAAACATAAGTGCCTTTGCATGCTTTTTTAGTTTAACTTGCTCCTTTAATTTAAAAACTTGCAACCAATTTTAAAATGTTTCATACACATTTAAAACTTGAAAATGTCTTCGATGCTTAAAGGAAAAATTAGCACATTTGGTTCTTTAATTGATTTTAATAACTCTAACATTATAATTGCTGATATTAAGACCTTTTACAGGAAGTAAAATAAATATACATTATTGATTCACTTTAAACTAATAAGTGCAAATGAACATAGTGGTTTTATATTGCTTCAATAACTTTTTGAATATTAAATTTAAAATCCCAAATTATTCTATTATTTTATCTTTTTTAAAAATATATTTTTATTTATTTCAGAGAGGAAGGGAGAGGGAGAGATAGAAACATCAACAATGCGAATCACTGATAGGCCCACAACCTGGGCATGTGCCCTGCCCGAGAATGGAAGGGCATTGAACTGTGACCACCTGGTTCATAGGTTGATGCTCAACCACTGAGACACACCAGCTGGGTTATTCTTTTATCTTAAAAGACTTCAATGTCTTTTATCATTCATTTGTATTATTTAGGATAACATGGAAATGATCCTGATCTTCCCCTCTGGAAATATTTTTTTCTCTTAAAGGTACTTAATTATGAGGTTAAAATGCCACCAAAAAAACCCCAAATGGGTCAATGATGATTCTGACAAGAATATTTTTTAGAGGGTGAATTATTGACAAAGTAACAAAAACCAAATGATAATTTTAAAGAGCCAACTATCAGATAGTTGCTGCACAGGTTCATCCTTCATTTTATGTATTTATGTATTTATGTATTTATGTATTTATTTATTTATTTATTTATTTATTTA
>NW_005359840.1:2591776-2593145 GCF_000412655.1 Myotis brandtii
CTCTATCCCTCTCCCTTCTTCTCTGTAAAAAAATCAATAAAATATATATAAAAAAATAAAAATAATAATTATTAATCAAACAAATGGTAGCAGTACAGTTCCAGGCCAAATACCCCATACCACCTAAAAAAGTTTCATTTTAACTAATATGTACTCTCTGAAATTCCCCAGGCCTTTTCAACTTGCATTGTATAAAGGGCATAATAACATTAATACTCAAATCTCACTAGCATAAAATATTCACCCATCTACAGTCAGATCTCCAGCTCCCACCAACTCCTCCCCCCCCTTATGTCCGGGAATTCCTGGGATCCCTACCCCCCACACCTACCCACAGGACAAATATTTTTCTCATGTTAATTTAAGTCCTTTTTTTCCAGTGCTCTACTGGTCAAAACCTCTTGAGGCTGGTTCTCAGTTCTGGCAATGCTGCCTCCCTATGTTTCTTAAAGCTCAAAACATTTTGAGGTGCAAACATATTGCTGTCCTGTATTCAGCCTCACAACTGGGGTGCCAGACTGAGCCTGGGTGTGTTCTGAAGAAAATGCCTTTCTCCAAGTCTCTGGCATTCATAGGCTGGCATTCGCCTGATTCTCCGACATCCCCTCATGAAAAGGGTTGATTCTAATTCTGCCTGAGTTTACTCCATCAATGGGATTCCAAACCTTCCCTTCCATATTCTAAAGGACCCTTATGGAACTCAAGGCCTTTCTCCTCTAGCTAAAAAACGGGGTCAAAAACAAACAACAACAACAAAAACTCATACTGGAAGGAGGGCTACATGGTCATATTTGTCATTTCAATTAGCCTTGATAGGAACTAGTATAGGTTCACAACCTCACATCTGTAATTTCAAAATCCAAAATGCTTTGAAAACAGAGGTTTTCCAAATTTGGTCCCCCACTTACTCAGTTCAGTAAAACTTGAACCGAACTGACTGAGGTTTATGTTTCATAAACTTTGTATCCCATTTACTTAAATTTTTAGATGAGTGCTGCTTCAGATCCACTTGAGCTGCTTTCCAGATTATCATATACTCCAGTTCACCTTTCTAAAATCCAACATTTCTGAATTCCCAAATGAATCTGGCCCCATGAAATCAGATGCCTGCATGCATTTGTATTTTGAGATTACACGGGTACTATTCATTGAAAGAAAGTGTAAATATAATATGTGAAAACAAACAAAATTGCTGAATGAGATGAAGAGAATCTTTAGCATTTTATTCACTCATTCATTCAAAAATACTTTTGTTAAGAGTATTATGCTAAGCGAAAGAAGACAAAGACAAGTATCACATGATTTCACTCATATGTGTAATCTAATGAACAAAATAAATTGATGAACAAAATAGATCCAGAGACTTAGA
>NW_005359840.1:2593291-2595404 GCF_000412655.1 Myotis brandtii
CTAATGCAGAAGGAAAGGGGTGGGGGGTGGGGCGAAAAGAAATTAACCAATTAATTTGTATGCATATATGGGTAACTCATTGACACAGACAATAGGGTGGTGAAGGCCTGGGGGTGCAAGGTGGAGGGGGTCAGTGGGGGGAAAAGTGGGGGACATCTGTAATACTTTCAACAATAAAGAAATTTAAAAAATAATTGTTAAAAAGACTTTTATTAAACCTGATTATATGGTATCTACCCTATAATACATTACAGATTTCCAAGCACCATATCTATATTTGATCACTTATCATTTTCATTGTTGATTTTTTATTGTTATTGTGAGACCAATCGGGAGCCGAAAACCAGGATTAGAGGCTTTATTAGGGGAAAGAGACCTGCCCGGCTGTCTCGCAATGGGAGGGCAGAAACTTGTGCAGAAGTGGGCACTCCTTTTGAGGGGCGGAATGAGAAGGAATGGTGGCTTAGTGTACTCGGCGCACGCTGATTGGTGGCTTACTGTATGGTCCATATAGGACAAGGGCTTAGGGTATTTGGCAGGTGTGGATTGGTGGTTCAATGTATAGTCCATATAAGGCACATGGTTAGTTGCTCAGGTATTTCCAGGCTGCAGGTTACATCATAGTCTGCCCACCAGTTGGGGGGAAGGGAGGATCTATCATTCCAGGCTTTTGGTAATAGTAAAAAAATTGAGAGTCCGGGCAAGGTCAGGGGGTGAAGGTCCGTCTTCCGTAGCTACTTCCTGCTGAGAGGGGACGTCCTCAGGGGCATCTACCTGGGGTCTCAAAGATTCCCATGACATAGGTGTCTCTAGGTTCTGAATTCAAGACCAGATAGATCTCTCCCACCTTTTGGTTGGCGAATGCCTGCATTCTGTTCTGCAAAAAATCTAGTGAAACAGCGCATGAGACAGGGGCCAAAGAGCAAAATTAAAAGAATAAATACCAGAGGGCCTAATAGTGGGAGGAGCCATGGAGTAAGTGAGCCAAAGATGGCATACCCCCCTTCTAGCTGGTTACGTCTTTGGTCAATCCTGTCCCGGAGGGATTTAATGTGATCTTTGACAATTCCTGATTCATTAACAAAGTAGCAGCATTCTTCCCCAAGAAAGACACAGGTACCCCCTTTTTCTGCTGTCAAGAGATCTAAAGCACGCCAGTTCTGTAGGGCCACCACTGCCAAGGAGTCTACCTACCTATGAAGGGATTCAAGGGAGTTGCTAATGATGGAAATATCCTCTGAAAATTCAGCAGACAATTTGTGGTAGAAATGAAAAGAGGAGGAAATGCCTCCTGCTCCTGTCCCTACTGCAGTGAGGACTCCTGTACCCACTAAGAGGGGAACAAGGGCCGCCCTTTTGTGGTGAGGTCTGAGAAGACCAAGAGAGGATTCGAGTTCTCCCTCTGTTCTGATAGAAAGATTGGGGGTTAGGAAGACATAAAGGCAGAGCGAGTGTGACAGGTCTTGGGGAACACAGGTGTATGCTGTAGTCCCACAGAGGAGAAAAATACCCAGTGGAAGACAGGCTAAAGGAGGGGTAAATTTATAGATTGTGCACAGTAGTAAGGTGCAGGAGTAGTTGAGGTAGTGGTTTGAGAGGTATTTGTTAAACAGGTAGTGTTTTCCGTATTAAAGAGAGAGATGTTGTATAGGGTGTGTTGAGGTCTGGTATAAGTGAGAGTTAAGTTAGTGGTCCAATAGGTTGGGATTGGAGTGGCTATGATGAGGGTTCGAGCCTGTGACAGACAAATCCAGCAGGATGTAGAGAAGGAGGGATTGATGTTAGAGAATAGATAGAAAATTGTGTTGATGAGGGTGGGCAAAGGAGTAGGGTTTGTAGGGCGAGAGAGAGTGTCCTTTAGTGGGGGAGGGATAGGTTGGGGATTAATATAGTTTTTGATAAAGAATTGTAGTAGAACTAGAGGCCTGGTGCACAAAAATTTGTGCACTCAGGGGGATCCCTCAGCCAAGCCTGTGCCCTCTTGTAGTCTGGGACCCCTCGGGGGATGTCAACCTGCTGGCTTAGGCCCGCTCCCTGGGGGATTGGGCCTAAGTTGGCAGTCAGACATCCCTCTGGCAGCCCGGCAGCCCTCGGGGGATGTCCACTTGCCAGC
>NW_005359840.1:2595997-2596968 GCF_000412655.1 Myotis brandtii
GGGCTGATGGCTGCTTGCAGGCTGGCCACAGCCCCCAGCCACCCAAGCTCCCAGTGGAGGCTGGCTGGAAGCAGGTATCTGGGATTTATTCATCTTCTATAATTGAAACTGTGTTGCCTTGAGCAGAGACCACAGCCAGGTCAGGGAAGGCAGGAAGCTTGGCTTCCTCCATTGCAGAGGCAACCAAGCCTCCTGCTTGCTCCAGTTCCGTGGCTGCCAGCCACCATCTTGGTTGGGTTAATTTGCATATAGTCTCTCTGATTGGCTGGTGGGCATGGCTTGGGGTGTAGCGGAGGTGCAGTCAATTTGCATGTTTCTCTTTTATTAGATTAGATTGATTCATCCCCTCATTCATGTATTCATTAAATAAACATTAACTGGGTATTAAGTGGCAGGAGCTGTGCTAAGACTAGAACTATAAAATCAAGTAAGACATGGCCTCTTCCCTCAAATAGCCTTAGTGGGGGTGAAATATAGGTAACTGAAATCTATGATTAATGGTGGTAGGTAAGTAGTTATGGTAAAGGTATATATGTACTGAGAGGGAATATGAGAATATAGAGTTGTGGCTCGGGAAGTGGATTGTTTGGTGTATATGTGTTAAGTGTGAGTGTGTGCAAAATAAGGAAATCTAAGATGGTGCCGCTGAGTCTTCTTCAGGGATGGTGGGAGGCATTTGGTGAGCCTGAGCGAGGTAGATATTGCAGTGAAAGTGGGAGGGAATGTTAGAATGGGCTGTTATCTAAGGGAAAAGAGAAAGGGAAGGAAAGGAGCAATGGAAGCTGGGACCTGCATGGTTGGATAAGAACTGAGACACTGTGCTGGCTTAACTTCTTATTTTTACTGAACCTTAATCCTTGCTGTTTTTATGAATATTCTGGTTTAGCTTAAGAAGTATTCAGCAACCTTGTCCTGCCAGGCTTGGAGACTAAAACCTCACTTTCTTGCTCAGAGTAAAATGGCCCTTTTAC
>NW_005359840.1:2597558-2599169 GCF_000412655.1 Myotis brandtii
CTGAAAAGACCAAAAACCTTCATTGGTGCATTCATTGTTAGATGCCTGTAGGAGGATTATGGTGAGGAGATGAGACATATAAAAGGAACTTGAAAACCTGAACTTCTTCCAGAGTAAAATGTTGGAGGGTCCCTTGCCAGGTAAGATCTACTATCCATGAGTGTAAGTCTTCTGAGGAAGCAGATTGTGGTCGCCACCAGGACCAGTCCTCCAGGATGCACTGCAGGAAATAGTAGAATTTAGCCTGTAAGGAATGATGGGTCATCCGCTCCTGGATGGTGCCGCTGAGTCTTCTTCAGGGATGGTGGGAGGCATTTGGTGAGCCTGAGCGAGGTAGATATTGCAGTGAAAGTGGGAGGGAATGTTAGAATGGGCTGTTATCTAAGGGAAAAGAGAAAGGGAAGGAAAGGAGCAATGGAAGCTGGGACCTGCATGGTTGGATAAGAACTGAGACACTGTGCTGGCTTAACTTCTTATTTTTACTGAACCTTAATCCTTGCTGTTTTTATGAATATTCTGGTTTAGCTTAAGAAGTATTCAGCAACCTTGTCCTGCCAGGCTTGGAGACTAAAACCTCACTTTCTTGCTCAGAGTAAAATGGCCCTTTTACTATTCTTGTAAATAGTTAATTTAGAACTTCTTTCTTTCTTTCAACATTTCTCTTTTTCTTCTCATCACAAACACAACATTCACAAATTTCACACTTTCAAATTAGCCTTCAAACCTTCTTTCTATGTCCTTCAAAAAACGCATAACCATGCCTCAGACCTTCCATTAAGTATTTCTCTTATTTTCAAGAAAATATACATACTAAGAGCAGGTGAATTAAAACATGTCTAACAATCAATGTTTCAGTATTGTATGCTCTTTTAAAATATTTAGATGTTTATCATTTAATCCAGCAATGCTCCAAAGTCTTTAAGTTAATAAATACTTTGGAAAATTATGTATAGGTATATGAGGCTGGAGAAAATGCAGGGGGAGGAGGGAGTAGGCCCCACAGACTGTTCCCAGGCCTCTAGCTGCTTGGGTTCAAAACAGCTTCATTTTTCCTAGAGATAACATGCTAAGGTTGGGGAGATAATGAGCTCAGTTTCTAATAATAGCCGGACTGTTAACTAAACCTGTGCAGTCAAGGAAGTTGTTCTTTGGGAAGGGTGGAGTGGGGAAGAGGGGGGGTGAGAGGCGCTGAGGTCAGAGAAGTTTTCAGAGCATTAAAGGGGTGAGAATGTTGGCCTTGGGATCTAAAGGCTCAGTGAGAGGGTCCCTTTGCCATGTCATGTCATAGAGGAGCTTTGCAAGAAGACTAAAGTTGTGAACCCAGAGGTGAGAGTACCCAGTGGGCCTGAGAAAGGAGAAAATTTCTTGTTTAGTGGAGGGGACAGTCATGGAGGAGATAAGAAGATAAGGCGTTTATAGTCCCAGGAATGACTCAGCCTTGTGGGGTGAGAGAGTGAAACTGAGGTAGCTGACTGTGGTTTGGGACAACTGGGCTTTATGAGGGAATGCATGGTAGCCCTGGCTGGGCACTGAGGTAGAATGAGAAAAGAGTGAATGGGGGAATTTAGTAAGATGCAGTGTAGACGTGAGGTGGCTAATGGCTGTGAGACT
>NW_005359840.1:2599980-2618267 GCF_000412655.1 Myotis brandtii
TGGCCTGAGAATGAGTGTTAGATGGGAAAGGCTGTTTTGGAGCTCACATCTTCAGGATCTGGGCTCTCAGGGACTGGGGAGAAGGTGGCTGCTGGTTAAGAGGGTCTGAAGAGAATAAGCCGAGGCGTTTTTGGATTTGAGAAAGATCAGAGAGTGAGAAGGGAATGGCTACCTGTATAATACCCTCTCCCCCTGCAACCTCGCACAAAGGGAACTGGCCAGCCACCTGTGAATTCGGTTGCTGGAGGTCAGGGGGGCAGAGATTTGGGGAAGAGCGCACAGGGGAAGGCGGCGGTTAGAGTTCTCAAAGGGTAGAGCGTGGGGTGCAGGTTCATGGTGGGGTTGTAAGGGAGTGGTAGGGGCTGGCGAGGTGGAGAGGAATGATCAGCTGGGTGGAAAGAGTCAGAAGACAGAGAAAGGGGCTGAGGACCAGTTTGAGAGGGCAGAGAGGACTTTGCGAGGAGGATCTGATGAGTGGAACATGACGAGTAAAGCGAGGGGCAAGAGTGAGGGAAATAAAGCCTGTTCGTAGGGATTTCAAAAGTTTTCCCTGTCCAACGGCAAAAATTATCTAGGTCTTGGAGGATATTGGAATCAAAAGTGCCATTTTCAGGCCACTAAGAGGCATTGTAGAGTTTAAATTGTGGCCAGGTAGAGCTTCTTTGGTTTGATGTAGCCAGAAAGACCAAGGGTCGAGAGATTGGCAAGGAGACACCCTAAGGGTGTGTTTCAAGGGGGTTTGTATTGAGAGGTTCCTATGACTGGAGGGAAGGGCTATCGGAAGTTGGGAAAGGAACAATGAGTGTCCTCCTGTTCCCTCAACCAACCTGTAGAGAGAGGGGGCCGAGAGAAGGTTCCGAGGTCGTCGCCCCAAGACACCTTTCCCGTGGAGTAGAAGAGAATTCCCCAGCCAGGCGCCTGAGCTTTCATAAAATGAGTAGCCGAGTAGATGGGAAACTCTGTAGACCCTAATGCCCCTCCAGGTCACAGGGAGCGAGAAAAAAAAAGAGGGGGGGGGCTAAGTTGGGTCCGAAGGTCTACTGGAGGGTGGGAAGAGATGAGATCCCCATGTGTCCTGGTCCAGCAGGGTTCGAGAGAGGGTCTGGGGTGGGCCAATCAACTCAGAACCGTACCACCGAGCAGAGCCAGGGGCTAGGTCCAAGGATCGTCCACACTCCCGTTCACCTCTCCCGGGTTTCAGCACCGAAAACCAGGATTACAGGCTTTATTAGGGGAAAGAGACCTGTCAGGCTGTCTCGCAATGGGAGGGCAGCAACTCGTGCAGAGGTGGGCACTCCTTTTGAGGGGCAGAATGGAAAGGAATGGGGGCTTAGTGTACTCGACGCACACTGATTGGTGGCTTACTGTATGGTCCATATAGGACAAGGGCTTAGGGTATTTGGCAGGTATAGATTGGTTGTTCAATGTATAGTCCATATAAGATACATGGTTAGTCACTCAGTAATTTCCAGGCTACAGGTTACATCATAGTCCACCCACCAGTTGGGGGGAAAGGAGGATCTATCAGTTATTACAATTGATTGGGGGGAAAAAACCAGTTACTAACCAATCTATCAGAACTAGACTTATTATAAATACCAGATATTTAGTTTAAAAATTAGTTATTTTAAATGATTAGTCTTTATTGGGTTCCTGGACCCAATTCCACATGTATGTGTATGGAGGCTTCCCCACACCAACGAGCAATTCTCAGACACTCTAAGTTGTGTAAGTGTCCACGAATTGATTACAAAGGATATTAAAGGATACGAACCAACATCCAGAAGAAGAGATTCATAGGGCGAAGTCCTGAACAAAGCGCTTCTGTTGTCTTGGGACCTTGGGAGACCAGAAAGCCGGTAAGGAAATACATTCTGATTCCTCAACCTGAAAGCTCTCCCCGAACACTTCCTGTTTGAGTTTTAATAGGGGCTTCATTAAAATAGAGGCCTGATTGGTGGACTCATTGGCCACTGGCACTTGATTAAAAGTCTAGCCCCTCTCCCCTCCAGGAAAATGAGAGGGTAGGACTAAAACTTCCAACCCACTATTCAAGGTTTGTTTCCCTGGCAATGATGCCCAGCCTTAGGTCCTTAACAAAGGTCACCTTCATTAACATAAACCCATGGTGGTGGAAAGGGACTTGTTATAAAAAACAAGACACCCATTTCCCCTTAATGGCTCTGAAGTGATTTCAGGAACTGAGAACAAGAGACCAAATATTATAACAAAAGATGCTCCTATTTCTGTTATCACTCAGTAAGTTCCAAGGGTTTGGAGAGCTGTGAGCTTGGAACTGTGGATGAAGACCAAATACTGTGTGTGTGTGTTTGTGTGTATGAAAAATGTACTTTGGTCACCTGAATGACTATATATATAAAATTTCTTACAAATCACAATATTGCAAGTTGAAATGGATGTGTAAACAAAACATCAGTTCACATAGAAAGCCCTTCTGAACTGCCCTTTGATTCATTTCAAAGTATGTGTTTGAAAGTCACCTCAATTTCTAACTGCAGAACCAGCTCACAATGATCCCATCTTGTTTAACAAGATACTGAGTTGCTTTTTAGAGACAATAGACCAAAAATGCATGTCATAGAGATGAAGCATGTGCAGAGGAAACAATTTTGACCTCCAGCTGCAACAGGAACTAAAGTCTCCACCACTCTCCATCCCCTACCCCACCACCAACACACACACACACACACACACACACACACACACACACACACACACACACACGTGCAACCAAAGGAAAGGGACATAACAGAACTTGAACACCGGTTCATTGTCCAGGAAGATCCAGTGCTGGCGTCCTTTATCATAAATGACCAAGTTCCATGGCCCTCAAATTAAAACTTGCCCGGCCAGCACTTCTGCATACCTGTTCCCCCAACCCCTAAATTCCCTTAACTTAGTCCAGGGAGCAAGAGGGATATGAGGCACCATTAGGTCTCCCATGTTCTCCATTGGTGCCTTCTCGATCACTAAACCTTTTCCGAAGCATCAGGTACATAAACTGGAGTTCAGTAACACATTCAATAACATTTTAATTGCCCTAAATCTAGTCACTGTTAGGTAGCCAAAGGAGGAATGCACGAGGCCAGAGGGTGAGGGATTATGAATTTATTCAATCATCCGCACACCAGGTGGCTGAGCCTGGATGGCTTCAGCACCCAGTAATGGGAGTCAGCAGTTTTTAAAGGACCTTTGGCGGGCTTTTTCTGGGTGGAGAATTCTCTGTAGGGGTCCGGAGGGGAGAGATAATGAAATGTGGTCTCAGCAAGTGAAGTGTGGTCTCAGCAAAAGGGAATGTCCATAGTGAAATGGCCTGAAAAGTCAGTTCCTGGGAGAGTGGTATCGATTCAATTGCTCGATCAAACCTAACAGTCACCTTATTGGATTAATCTTATATCTCTATAGTATATATAATTTTTATATTTTTAATAATTGAAACAGCACATAAATCACACTGACCAACTTAAATATGGTTCTGCTCCCTTAGAGCAGATTGGTGATTAATGCAACCTTTGAGTTATTTCAGAGACAGCACTGCGCATGTGCCACCTATGTCCCCGAGATGACCCTGGAACCAATAATCTTCATTCTGTAACCAGACAATCAAGGGGGCTGGGCTGCCAGTCACTACTTCAGCTAATCAAGCAGAGACAGGGTTGAATCTTATATGAGCGTTTATTCCAATACTGCCTGCAGCATGGGAGAGCAGCAGGTCACCCACAAAAATCTGCTCTGCACCCCACCATAAGCCAGCTGCTTATTGTTAGGGTTGCCGAAGGAGGAACGCAGGAGGTCAAAGTGGTAAGGGATTATGCATTTATTAGGTCATCTGGGTACCAGATGGGCTGAGCCTCAAAATGGCACCATCACCCAAAGATGGGGAGTCAGAGGTTTTTAAAGGACTCTAGGCAGGCTTTTTCTGGGCGGAGAATTCTCTGTGCAGGTCCAGATTCTGGGAAACTCCAGAGGGGAGAGATAGTGGTCTTTAGTAAGTGGAATATGGTCTAAGCAAGTGGAGTGTCCATCATGAAGGGGCCTAAAGGTCAGTTCCCAGGGGAGGGGGTATCAATTCAATTATTTGATCAGACCTAACACTTATATTGGGTAGAAAAACAAATATTACACGGGAAAGTAAGAATTACAGGTATGGAAAAGCGGGCACTGGCTAAGGGCACGGGATAATCATTACAGGTTACAAGTCATGCGGGCTTGGGAGGGGGGGGGGTCACAGAGGGTAGGTGCCTCCGGGTACCCTGGGTGCTCCGGGACCAGATTACAGGTCATAGGGGCAGGGGGTTGCAAAGAGTGGGTGCCTCCAGGCCTAGATTGTCTCAGCCATGAGGTTGTAAATCTTTCCATAATGGTAGGCAGTTCTCGAGACAAGAGGATGGACTGCACTCCAATGTTAGCTCCCATGTCCCAGGGTGGGCAACTCTCAGCCAGGTTAGAATATGCTTTCTCTAATCAGAACAGAACCATCATGGTTAACAGAGCATGGGTAATATTTCTTATAATGACAATTAGTTTCCAATAGTCTCTTTCTGCCCCTAACAATTCTCCAAAACTCAAGTGCGGAAATGTGGCCACAAGAGCCCTTTAGGCAATGAGAGGTCCTTCAATCAGGAAAATCCAGTGCCTAGACCAACTAAGGAAAAATGCAGAACTGACCAATCAAACCCTCCAGATTAGAATTCCTCTGTGCCTTGTCTGCCCTATATCATAATTGACCAAGTTCCAAAACCCTCCCATCAAAACTTGCCCCACCAGCCAGGCTGGAGTGGCTCAGTGGATTGAGCATAATCCCATGGACCAAGAGTTCGATTCCTGGTCAGGGCACATGCCCGAGTTGCAAGCTTGATCCCGCATGCAGGAGGCAGCCAATCAATGTGTTCATTGATGTTTCTATCTCTCTCTCCCTCTTCCTTCCACTCTGAAATCAATAAAAATATATTTAAAAAAACTTGCCCCAC
This sequence comes from Myotis brandtii, assembly GCF_000412655.1. Taxonomy (NCBI): domain Eukaryota; kingdom Metazoa; phylum Chordata; class Mammalia; order Chiroptera; family Vespertilionidae; genus Myotis; species Myotis brandtii. The sequence goes on from NW_005359840.1 coordinate 2,604,972, forward strand.
CAGCATTACCTCATGCCACCCTGATCTCCCTAACCCTTACAACCTGTCCAGCCCCAGCATTAAATAAATAGCTCTTTCTTTTTGTTGCAGAAGACCACAGAAAAACCAAGTGATGCTTTAGAGAAAAGGAGTGACACTGTTTATTTACACCAGCAGATTCAGGGAATAACTTTCCAAATCTGAGTAAAGTAACATGCAGGGGGCTTCTCTTTTATATCTTCTCTGGAGTCTTTGTCCCGAAAATATGGATTATGCTTCCTGTCCTTTTCGAGGGCCTTGCAAGAAGGCCCCCAGGTGTTGGGAGTCTCCAGGCCATATCTGATGGTCTGGGCTGGCACCAGGGTTACTAACCCTCCCTCCGGGGCAGTGCACTGTTCACAGTTTTATGGCCTCTGTAACAGGTTCTGCAAGACCAGTTTCTGGGAAGGAAGTAGTGAATTACAGGTTTTCAAGAATGTACACTGAGCTTGCTGGCATGGATTCAGTTCGCTAGCCCCCCAAATATCAGGGTTACATTGGAATTAGCTTTTTAGCCTCCTCATTTTCACAAAGGCCAGTGTCAAAATTTTGGTTCCTATGGGCATGGGGCAGCAGGGCCTTGCTTGGTAACATAATCATATGTTTGTTAGAATTATTTCCAATATTCTTTCTTTACTAAAATTGGAGATTTTAAATCTTAAAATTGACCTGTGGGGTCCATCTTACAGGTAACCTAAGGAAATGTATTTTACAAGTCCCTATTGAGTTCACATATTTTTCAGCAACACACAACTTGAAGGGATCTCAGTTTTACCCTATATCCTAGTCATATATGTATCTGTGAACATATACTGAAGAGTAGTTGAGAAAATTACTATGGAGCATAACTCTTCTAATTGACTAAAACAGTTCTTCAAACCAACACCAACTCTGGTGTGTGTGTGTGTGTGTGTGTGTGTGTGTGTGTGTGTGTGTATTTAAAGCTTTTCCACTTATATAACATTGCTTTAAATTGTCAATATTCTTTCTTATTTTTGGCTTTATTTTTCAATAATTGAAATCATATGAAGTAATTAAAGCAGAGATGTTTTCTCCATTTTACAAATGAAAAACTAAGGTCAAGGCAGGGTGTTTTGCTCAGGACAGAAAGGCATGTGTTGCAGAGGGTCAAGGGCATGAGAACACCATCCTCGTATACCCTTCTTGCTTTTGTCATTGGGTGGTACTCCTGTCAATCAGGCACAGCATAAGTATGGTGTTTATGAATTACTTTCCTGCTTTTTAAATAATGACATTCCTTCACCTTAATATTTGTGCCAAAGGATGACACTATTCAGTACTGTGAACATTATCTCTTAATTAACCACCAGTTATATTCTGCACCATTTTTATGTAGTGTATTTTATTATATCATTAGACTTTATTTTTATATTCATAATTGCTGATAAGTGTTGAACTTTTTTAACATGAACGTAGAACTTAGTCATTAAAAATGGATAAAATTATTGAAGGGAGAATGTTAAGTAATTATTTCATTTGCAGTTTTTAGATAGATAACAGGGATCCAATTAAAATGTATATTACCTTTTGTAATTTGGAAACAGATCCTGTGATAGAGAATACCTACTAGGGTATAAGTAGAACCAAGAGTCATGCTTGTGTACAGTGCCAAATTAGAAAAGAATAACATCTTCATTTTTCATTCTTTATAGAAATTGATAACCTTTATTTCAGGTTTTGTGAAATGGCTGATTCATAAGAAAAAAAGTACCCATAAGATTAATAGAATTATTAGTGTCCTGAGGGAAACTCAGTCCTGTGAAGACAAACTTTTCCATATCAACAACATCCATAGCCACTGACCATTTACATCCTTACTCCTAAGAACATCTGTTTCTATGGTTTCTATTACCATATATAAGAATGATGCCACAACTGTCAATAACAGTGGCAACATTCTACACCCACCAGGTTGACATCAAAAGAACCTCAAGGCTTTTTACACCAAAGTGGGTCCCCTGGGCATTATGCTAATTTTCATGATTACTGACATGAAAGAAAAGACACAGTAATATGGGTTGATCGGGAAAAGACTTCATCAAAGATCAGGAGATAATGTTGAATTAAACCTTAAAAGGTGGATAGAATTTCCATTGGTAAAGATGAAGAAACAGAATGAGTAAAATGTATTGGAGTGGAAAAGCAAAAAAATGGGGAAAAAATCTAGTTTGACTAGAGTAGAAATTGTATGTAGGAAGATATGATTATATGTGAGAGTAGTAAAAACTAGTAGTGAAAAGTAATAATAAAAAGTCCAAAAATGAACACAATGGGAATTTTTGTTTATTGACAAAATTATGTCAAGGGCACCTAAGGAATAATTAGACAAAAATAGCAAATACATTTATGAAAAAAAATGCTAAGTAAGGTATATTATAAAGGAAAATAATTTCAAAATATAAGACTGATGTAAGAATCTAAAGACAAATTAATGGTAAAAGTAATTTCACTCTGAAGCAAAACATAATATACATTGGAATTTAACATGTAAAGAGAGGATGTTTAACAAACCACTGGGAAGTGATGAATCGGTACAAAAATACTGTTGTCGAAAATCAATATATGAAAAACCTGTAGATTCTTATCTCACAAAATATATGAGAATAAACTGACACATAAAAAGTCAAATGTTAAAACATAAATGTAAAAGTTCAAAAAGAAAATTTAAGTTAATATTTAACTTACTAAATATGGAAAGGTTTTTCTAGGCATAAGAACAGTGAAATAAGTTGCAGAACAAAAGAATTAAAACTTTAAATACACAAACACTTAAATTTCTTTTTTAAAATATATTTTTATTGATTTCAGAGAGGAAGGAGAGGGAGAGAGAGAGTAGAAACATCAATGATGAGAGAGAGAGTAATGGATCGGCTGCCTCCTGCAAGTCCCCCACTGGGGGTCAAGCCCACAACCCGGGCATGTGCCTTTGACCGGAATCAAACCTGGGACCTTTCAGTTCACAGGCCGATGCTCTATCCACTGAGCCAAACCGGCTAGGGCACAAACACTTAAATTTCTGCACTACAGGAGCACCATAAGCAAAACATAACAGGAAAAGGTACATTGGACAAATATTCAGACCATTTATGACTAAAATAAGATTCATGTTAGTAATACCCTTCCTATCCCCCTTCAACCACAACAAATCTTACTCAAGTTTTACTATTATTATTAGTAGTATTATTAGTATTATTATCCTTACCCAAGGATATGCTTTCATTGATTTTAGAGACAGAGGGAGGGCAGAGAGAGAGAGAGAGGGAAACATTGATGTGAGAAAGAAACATCCATCAGTTGCCTCCCGTACATGTCCCAACCAAGGATTGAACCCATAAGCCGGGTATGTGCCCTGGCCAGGAATAGAACCCTCCACCCTTCGGTGCACAGGACGACTCTCCAACCAATTGAGCCACACTGGCCAGGGCTTTACTCCTGTTTTACAGTATAAAGCAAGTTCCACTTCATCCATGTCATCTTTCCTAAGTATTCTCGCCCTTACTGATGTTCAAGCACTTACAGTATATATTGTGGGGGAAGAAGAAACTTTCCTGTATCCTCAATGTGCTTTCTGCTGGCCTAATAATTAAATCTGCATGAGGCAGATTAACAAGAGAAAATTACCAAGTTTAATTATATACATATGATGGGAACCCCACACATATGAGAGAGTCAGAGACCCTACATACATGAGAGGCTCAGGGACAGAAAGTTAAAATGAAGTATATATGGCATTCTGAGCGAGGGATGAAGTAAGGTATCTTGGGACTTCAAAAGGTTATTGCAGAATGGTAACAGCAGATGTTTAGTAACTAGAAGTTTACCCTGCCCTATAGGTAGGTTATAAAAAGTTATTTCTGATAATCTCTAATTCAAATTCTTCTAGGTAGTTAAAGGGATGGGGGTTGGGCAAGGCAGAAGTCTCTCTGGAGCCCACAGGGTTTCAGTTGCCTTTAGTTCAAAGTAATCTGCATACCACAGAGTCACATCTTGGGGTGGTTTGTTCTGAACTCCTACAATATCACACACTGTGGTGCTTAATTATACATTGTCTTGTATAATTCCTAATGCTATATGTGTGTGTGTGTCTTTTCTTGCAGGTCAGATCATAAGCTCCTTCAAGCAAGAACCATCCTATCTAATAAAGAGGGAATATGCTAATTGACCTTCATGCCATCACAAAGATGGTGGCCCCCACAGGCAATAAGAAAGGAATATGCTAATTGACTGCCCTGCCCTCAAAGATGGCAGCACCCACAGCCAATAAGGAGGGAATATGCTAATTGACTGCCCCACCCTCAAAGATGGCGACACCCACAGCCACAAGATGGCAGTGCCCAGTCCTGTCAGCCCTGCTGGGGTGGCAGTCCTGCCTCCAGAGTCCTCCTCAGCCCCGCCTTGCCACGCACCTGCCTCCAGAGTCCCCCAGTCCCCTCCGCCCCCCAGCCTCCCAGGGCCTGTCCGAGGCACAGGCAAGCCTTGGATGGCGGCTGCCCAGTCACCCACGGCCGCCTGAGGCTCAGATAACCAGGGCTGGCCGAGGCTTGCACTGCTGGCAGTGGCAGCAGCAGAGGTGTGATGGGAGCATCAGCTTCCCCTGATCGCCAGGTTGCCTTCCGCCCCTGAGGACTCCTGGACTATGAGAGGGGGAAGGCCAGGCTGAGGGACCCCCCTCCAGTGCATGAATTTTCATGCACCAGGCCTCTAGTCCTATATAATGAAAGTCTAATATGCTAAGTATCCGGTCGTCCGGTTGGCTGTTCAACCAATCAAAGTGTAATATGCTAATGATATGCTAAGGATGCTCAACCGCTCGCTATGATGTGCACTGACCACCAGGGGGAAGATGCTCTGACTGGTAGGTTAGCTTGCTGCTGGGGTCCGGCCGATCAGGACTGAGCGAGACGGGCCTGACATGCCCTGGAGCCCTCCCAGGGTCCTTCCCTGCCTGGCCAACTTCCCATGTCCCTCCCCAGTCCTGATTGTGCACCAGTGGGGGTCCCTCAGCCTGGCTTGCACCCTCTCGCAATCCGGGACTCCTTAGGGCCGTGGTCGGCAAACTGCGGCTCGTGAGCCACATGGGGCTCTTTGGCCCCTTGAGTGTGGCTCTTCTTAAGCCTTAGGAGTCCCTAATTAAGTTAATAACAGTGTACCTACCTATATAGTTTAAGTTTAAAAAATTTGGCTCTCAAAAGAAATTTCAATCATTGTACTGTTGATATTTGGCTCTGTTGACTAATGAGTTTGCCGACCACTGCCTTAGGGGATGTCGGTGAGCCAGTTTCAGCCCTACGATGGAACAACCAGTTGCTATGACGCACACTGACCACCAGGGAGCAGACACTCAATGCAGAAGCTGCCCCCTGGTGGTCAGTTTGCTCCCACAAGGAGAGTGCCGCTCAGCCAGAAGCCAGGCTCATGGCTGGCAAGTGCAGTGGTGGTGGCAGGAGCCTCTCCCGCCTCCCCAGCAGCACTAAGGATGTTTGACTGCTGGCTTAGGCCCGCTTCCCATGGGGGGAGGGCCTAAGCCTTCAGTCGGACATCCCCCAAGGACTCCTAAACTACTAGAGGGTGCAGGCCAGGCTGAGGGACCCCCTCTCCCACCGAGTGCACGAATTTCATGTACCAGGCCTCTGGTATTCTATAATTCTTCCATACTGTCTGGAACCAAAGTCTGCTAAGCACATGGTAGATGTGGAATAATTATTCATGTGTCAACTGACTTATATATCATCTTTCCATAATATGCATCAGAGAATCGTAAGAGGGTAGGCAATCTCTTTCCTCAAATTTTCAAAAAGAAAAAAATTGAGCCCTAAGCAGCTTGGCTTAGTGGATAGAGCATCGGCCTGCGGACTGAAGGGTCCCAGGTTCGATTCCGGTCAAGGGCATGTGCTTTGGTTGCAAGCACATCCCCAGTAGGGGGTGTGCAGGAGGTAGCTGATCGATGTTTCTCTCTCATCGATATTTCTAACTCTCTATCCCTCACCCTTCCTCTCTGTAAAATTAATAAAATATATTTAAAAAAAGAAAAGAAAAAATCGAGTTTCAACACCTTTCAGATGAAACTGTTGGAAGTACATGAAATAAGTTATTTAAGTAATGAAACATTAGTCACAGTTTTGTTTGGTAACAGTGTAAAAATTATACATTAGTTTTTAGGCTAGAAGACAAAACAAATAAAATATAGGTATTTTGGAAAATCTGTCTTACCAAAACAATTCAATCATGCCCTCTCTTTCTAGCTTTGTATTTTTTTTCTCCTGGCCTGCCTACATGAATTGATTTATTTATGTAAACCTTCCATTGTCATTGCATAGTTCAGCTACAGGTAGTAATAAGTTTGCTTAATAAGTAATTATTTGAAAGCAATGTAAGCATCACAGAAGCAAATGTTGGTAGAATCTATACAAGCACTACCTGGGAGATAAAGGGCCTTTAAAAATAACCTTTGCATATTTACAGCTATTTCTAGTGTGAAAATGGGGACTGGGTAATGCTGCCAACAGAATCAAGAATTTTAATTCCATTGGTAAGATCAGTTTTATTGTGACTATCTTTCTTAGCTTGATAACATTAAAAATTCATCTATCTAATGTCCTTTGTTTTGATTCCAACCTCACCGAGCATATATATATTCCATATCATGAAAGCCTAATATGCTAAGTGTCCGTTCATTCGACCATTGGAAAAGTCACTATGATGCACATTGACCATCAGGGGGCAGATGCTCCAACCAGTAGGTTAGCTTGCTTCTGGGGTCCGGCTGATCGAGGCTGGGCAAGATGGGCCAGGCACACCCTGGAGCCCTCCCACAGTCTCTCCCTGGCCCCAATCGTGCACCAGTGGGGTCCCTCTCCTGGCCTGCGCCCTCTCACAATCCGAAACCCCTCAAGGGATGTCAGAGAGTGGGTTTTGGCCCAATCCCCACAGGCCAGGCTGAGGGACCCCACCAGTGCATGAATCCATGCACCAGGCCTCTAGTATGTGTGTATGGCCAAGAAGAGTCATGAAAGGGGCTGCCGTGGCAGGTCTTGGGGGACCAGGGAACCGAGTTCCTGAGAGGGGGTGGGGTCAGGGGACCTCACTGACCCGGAAGTGGGCCAGCTGCAAGGCCACCTGGATGAAGCTGTCTGAGGACAGGTGGCAGCGCTTGATGAAGCTCTTGCCGAAGTGGGAGAAGGGGAAGACGTGGCAGTCCGTGTCTCCGGACAAGGTCTTGGCTGCCCTCAGGGCGAGCGCGATGGACAGGTGGACCTGCCAGGGGAGGGGGGAGGGGAGGCCGGGTGAGAGATGGAGGTAAGATGAAGGTGGGGAATGAGGCCGGAAGTGGCGATGGGGATGGAGTTAGGGTTGGGTGGATCGTGGAAGTTGGGACGAAGAAGGGAATGGAGTTGCAGGGCTAGGTCAGTGATGGCGAACCTTTTGAGCTCGGCGTGTCAGCATTTTGCAAAACCCTAACTTAACTCTGGTGCCGTGTCACATATAGAAATTTTTTGATATTTGCAACCATAGTAAAACAAAGACTTATATTTTTGATATTTATTTTATATATTTAAATGCCATTTAACAAAGAAAAATCAACCAAAAAAATGAGTTTGTGTGTCACCTCTGACACGCGTGTCATAGGTTCGCCATCACTGGACTAGGAGAACATGAGCTTTTAATCTAGACTATGGGAAACAATCCTATACCAGACCTGTTTCTTGGCAGAAAGAACACACAGAAGTGTATTTCCTTATTGTGTGCCAGAAAGAACCTACCTGATTGCCCAGGAAATAAATGGACTCAACCTATTATTTTTTAGCCACTAAATGATATTTTGGAATTCTGGAAAATAATAAAAGTGTCTTTCTATACCATACAAAAAGCATTTCTATAGTCAAAAGCTCCCTTTTAAAGTTATCACACTGTCCATGAGAAAACATCATAATTATATATATTTTAACCTGTTCTTCAATGTTCTCTATGATTTTGAATATTGGGTGCTTGTCCATTTAAAATTACTTTGTCCCTTAGCTTTTCTGTGACATTTTGTGCCAATATGTTAGTTACAATAACTTTCAGATAGGTGTTCCCGAGTATTCTGTGTGTGTTCAGGAGAACAAAGGGACAGGCAATAATTTACTGTTGTATAATCACACCTCACTCTCAGGCATTTTCTATCTATCAGAATTTTTTCTAATGGATGGAAATGCTTATTCTACAATGTCCAAAAAACACCCTTACCTCCCTTTTCCTATCTGGGTAGGGATTAGGACTTTTAAAAAATCGCTTTTCAGTAGGATGTATATTTTTGTTTGCAACATTTGAGACCATGGAATTAAAGAAACCCAGAGACTTTTATCAATTCATTGTACTCTTTGTGAATTTATCTAAATAACAAGATCCTCTTTAAAAAAAGAAAAAACAGAAATATAATGACCAGTTTTTCTTAGAACAGACTATATGAGTATAACAAGAACAAAAAGCTTTTGAATATCTAAAGGCTTTTCCAAAATCAGTTTTGATAATTTAGAAATATGTAAATCATCACCTGTTTATTAAATTTGTCCTAAGCATGTGGCATACACTTTACAAGAAAAGCAAAAATGCTTGCAAACTCATGCTTTGCCTTTTATTTTATGACCCTGATTGTTCAAAAGAGTTAGAAATGTAGTTGACAGAGCAAAACGGGCACTTTACTTTCTTTGGAATTATGTGGTAAAGTGTAAGAAATTAGCTACTAAGCCATCATTCTCTTCTACTCACACTCTCCACAGAGGAGATGTATCACTTATTCCTTATTCTTTGCCTGTCCTTTCCCTCTCCCACTTTGCTTCTGTGGGATTTCTAATGATGCTCTAATAACAACAATAACAGCTGCAGCGGTGGCGGCAGCAAGAGGAACTATCATTTATATACTGACTACATAATATGCACTTAACATTTTGCTAAGCCCTTCACAATAATTAATGTGCTACCTCTCTCCTCAACGCTCTGAGGCAGATAGCAGTATTTTCCTCATTTTAGTTATGAAGAAATAAAGAATAAGAGAGGTTAAGAAACTTGTCCAAGGTCAGATAGCTAATACTAGTAAATTGCTGCTCATAGATTCAAACCCAGGCCCATTTGATTCTGTAAGTTATTCACTTGACCACTATATAATTCTGTCCCATGGAAGTAAAGTCTGTGAGATTACCCTGATCTCTGGGAGACTGTAGGTGCTGTGTGATTGGAAGGTCTGTAATTTTCTCAATATTTATATATGCTCATCACTTGCTCAAGGTATATGGAACCACAACAAAAATAAAAAGCAACACTGGGTTGTGTGTGCAGCCTTCCTAGGAGTCCTTAGGCAAGCCAGGGAACACCCGTCCTAGCTTATCAGCCATATCAGCTGATTCATCAACTGAGTGGGGTGTGGCCAGATGACTGAAATATTCTTAAAAGTCACTCTTTAGTAGAGGATTTTAAATCATTCATTAATAAGCTGACATGTTGTATTTGTGGAATTTAAATTAGGGTTTATTTATTGCAAGGCAGTCATCATATTCTATAAGTCATTGAAACTAGGGAGATATATTTTCTTTCTTTTTTAAAATATATTTTTATTGGTTTTAGAGAGGAAGGAAGAGGGAGAGAAAGATAGAAACATGAATGATGAGAGAGAATCATTGATAGGCTGCCTCCTGCACAACCCACACTGGGGATCCAGCCTGCAAGCTGGGCACATGCCCTTACAGGGAATTGAACTGTTACCTCCTGGTTTATAGGTCGATGCTCAACCACTGAGCCATGCTGGCTGGGCTATTTTCTTTCTTTTTAAACTAAATGTATTGGGTGACATTGGTTAATATGATCATATAGGTTTCAGGTGTGAGTTTCTATGTTACAAGATCTATATATTGCACTGTGTGCCCACCACCCAAAGTCAAATAATCTTTCGTCAACATATATTAGGTTCCCTTCACACCCTCATCCCCTTCCCTCTGGCAACCACCACACTGCTGTTTGTGTTCTCGAGTTTCAGATTTATATCCCACATATTAGTGAAATTATATGGTTCTTAGCTTTTTCTGCCTCAATGAAACTTCGGAAAAATAAATGAAAAAACAATTCCTTTTGCAACTGCAACCAAAAAAATAAAATACCTAGGAATAAACAAAGAACATGAAAGATCTGCCATATTTTTCCATGTATAAGATGTTATTTTTTTTTCTAAAATCATTAGACTGAAAATCGAGGAGTGTCTTATACGTGGAAGTCAGCTGAGGAGGGAGCAGTAAGGTTGCATAGCTGCCCATACCTTGTCAAACAGGTTTCTTCCAATCATGAGCCTTTTTGTTACTGACGTCAGCTGATGTCGTAATTAGAGGTGGGGGTGGAGAGTGAGCAGATGCAACAGGGACCGGAGTATTCTGAGCCCATAAAGATGTCAAAAAAATAAAAATAAATAAACACCAGTAAGGGATTGTCTTACTCTGCAATATTCAAACTGAATGTAATCAGCTATGCAAAAGAACATGGAAATAGAGCTGCAGAGAGACAATTTGAACCTCCTTCCACTGAGTGTATGATCAGACAGTGGAGAAAACAGGAAGAACAACTCCTTAAGGTGCCAAGAAAGAAGGTCTTAAGAGGAAAACCAGCAAAATGGGCAGACTCGGAGCAGAGGCTTAAAACTTGGATTCTGGAGCAGTTCCACGGTGGCTTATGTGTGTCAACGAAGCTTACTCAATGTCAGGCAAGAGTGTTTACAAGAGAAATGAACATTGTTGATTTTACAGGAAAGGCAAAATGGTGCTTCACTTTCATGAGGAGAGAAGGGTTGGCCATGAGAACACGGACAAAGTTAGCTCAGAAAATGCCACCAGTTTATGAGAATGATCTTACGTATATAGACAGTGACTCAGAAGACAGCAGTGATACAATAGAAGCTGAAGAAATTGACATGTCTGGAACTAACAGTGATGAATAAGAGAGCAGTGATGCATCAGAGGCTGAATAAGTGATATGCTGCATAATATCATAGGACTAGTATGTAAACATTACCTGTGGTAATTACTAAATAAAAATGTGTTCTGTTTTATGTTTAAAATATTGATTTCTTAATTTTGGGTTGGAAAAGTAGGGGGCGTCTTATATATGGGGCGTCTTATATAGGAAAAATATGGTACATGCTGAAAATTGCAAAGCACTATTAAAATAAATTGAAAAAGACACAACAAAATGGAAAAATATCTCAAGTTCATGGATTGGAAGAATCAACATAATTAAAATGGCCATATTACCCAAAAAAATACACAGATGTAATGCAATACCCATCAAAATCCCAATGTCATTTTTTAAAGAAATAGAACAAAAAATAATCAGATTTGCAGGGAGATGTATTTCCTACATAGAATATACTCCTGAACTATGACTGAGAAATCAGGGGTAGAAATAAGCTATACTTATGCTGCCATCAGATATTAAAAGACACTCGAAAAAAAAAAACACTCGAAAATAGCAGCTATGTTTTCTTTTTTTATCTTTTAAAATTTTTACTTATTGATTTGAGAGAGAGAGAAACATTGATTTGTCATTCCACTTATTTATTAATTCATTGGTTGCTTCTTGTAGGGGCCCTGACTGGGGATTGAGCCCACAACCTTAGAATATCAGGACAATGCTCTAATCAACTGAGCTACCCGGCCAGGGCTTAGGACCTATGTTTTCTTTTTTATTGACTTCAGAGAGTAAGGGAGAGAGAGAGATAAAAACATCAATGATGAGAGAGAATTATTGATCAGCCATCAATATGGGTATTAATATAATATATTTGTTCTGCCCTTCCTTGCCACACGACTTGCCTAAAATCCCAATCACCGTGGTATCTAAGGAGCAGCTGTCAAGCATCATAGATGAGTGAGAATGCTTGTCCTTCGAGTTGTACTTAGTCCACTCTAGTACTTACCAGGAGCTAGAATATGTGTTTTATACAGAAACACAAATGACTTAGTAAACAAATATTTAATGATCCCCAGCCAGAAAATGAGTATGGTTTTATGACAATAGCATCATTATCAAGGGACACAAATAAATTGATGGAGAATGAGAAACTCTAGTCAGGAATTTCTTGCCAACTCTCTGGGGTGCAGGCAACGGGATTATGAAAGACTCAAAAGGAATAAAGAAATCCCATCTGACATTCAGTTCAGCCTTTATTAGTGAACATTTTTCACTTAGGATATTCACATGTAAATTCCAGACTGCAGTTTCCTTCCTTACTGTCAATGGATTCTGGTTATTGCCCAATTCATCAGCAGCAGCTGTAATAAAGCCAAGACTAGAGTCTTCAGTAGATGGTAAACTCACTGCCCTCATGTGAGTTTGGCATCGTGGGCCTGGCCAAGTTATAAGCTGAGACACAGGTGGTAACTTGGAACTGCTCTGCCAAATTGCAAGTCTGTGGGCAGGCAGATTTGAAGTCGAGTAGACTCCATTTTTCACTTAACAGGAATATTTAATTATTGATAGGCCTCAGATTAATCTGTTGCAAAGACTCGGAAGTCTTACACATGGCACATATGATAGGGTTCTGTCTCTTTTCTCTGCTAGTGAAGAGTCATATCCTGCATACTGCCCTGGCTTGTTCAGTTTTGCCATTAATCCTCTGCTTAGACAACACTTTCACATAGAATTACTGCAAATACTTCCACATAAACAGAGCCTGGGGAGCAGTTGACTAGACACTCTAAAGATTACATTTCATGCCCTAGCCGGTTTGCTCAGTGGGTAGAGCGTCAGCCTGCGGACCAAAGGGTCCTGGGTTCAGTTCCAGTCAAGGGCACATATTTTGGTTGCAGGCCCCTCCCCAGCCCAGGCCCTGATCAGGGCTTGTGCAGGAGGCAACCAATCAATGTGTTTCTCTCACATCGATGTTTCTCTCTGTCTTTCCCTTTCTCTTCCACTCTCCCTAAAAAAAATCAATGGAGAAATATCCTCCGGTGAGGATTAATAACAACAACAACAACAACAAAAGACAGAGGAATAAAGCATGTTAGAAGTTATTAGGAGTGAAATATTAAAAAAAAATACATCTCATACCCTAGCCAGTGTGGCTCAGTTGGTTGGCGTGTCTCCCCTTCATTGGAAGGCTGTAGGTTTGATTCCTGGTCAGGGCACATACCTAGGTTGTGAGTTCGATCTCTGGTCAGGGAAGCAATCTCTCTCTCTCTCTCTCTCTCTCTCTCTCTCCCTCCCTCCCTCCCTCCCCCCCTCCCTCTCTCAAATCAG
>NW_005359840.1:2618320-2647151 GCF_000412655.1 Myotis brandtii
CCCTCCCTCCCTCCCTCCCTCTCTAAAATCAGTTTTTAACATCTTTTAAATTGTTGTCCCCCTTAAAAAAAAGATTACATCTTATGAAGGCAGAAACCTTTCTATGATGGCTTGAAACTACCCAAGGATGAAGACACTCTTCTTTCCGGAGAACTAAAGACATTAGGTGTTGAAATATTAAAGTTTTAAAATGGAATCCCTTAACTCAAGAGATAAAAAGATGACTCAGATTCTATTTGAACATTAGAGTCTTGTCCCTTTGAAGTGACATATTTTTCCTAGAGAATCTGCTTGTGTGTATGTGTTTAGGTGTAGAAATATGTATATAACTCAGTATGATACATTAAAAATACATTAATTTTAGGTTAATCAGACAATATGATACCTTATTAATAAAATTGCATTGATTTAAACTTTCTCATATACCATAATCTTGAAAAATTCACCTTAGCATTAGAAATAATTTTTATCCAATTATTTGGCACATTTCTTTGCAGTGATTACTGAACTATATATGCGAAGACAAACAATGTATGTTAATGACATATTGCTATTTGTATCATCCTCCTGAATATATTTTCCAGAACTCCAGTACGTTTTTAATTACAATATTTCCATATTATGATTCCAAATACCTTACACAAATCAGCTGCCACAGTCTTCATAGCTGAAGATTGTCATGAAGGGTGGTGGGGACATATGTCTCTTTGAGTTAACTTTCTGGGGATTTTGATATTTGCATTGGAATATTACCCCCCAATGTCTCTGATCCACATAAAGCTAATTATATGCTACTATTAAAGCAGATTGCAAGAGGCATTGACAGTTGGAAAGGCCTAATGACCAGCTGGATGGGAAGATTTCATGTTGTCAAAATGCTAACTTTGCCAGGATTTTTACATGCCATTTATTTGCTACAAATATGAATACCTAAGTCCTGTTTTAAAATAAACTTAGGCTGTTAAATAATCACATTTGGAGTATAAGAGAACCGCAAAGTCTAAGTGGTATATTCCATATTTTGAGACTGTAATCCTTCTCTACCTAAATAAATGTTGCATATATAGACTTTAATTTTTGCCCTCAAATTAGTAAAAATGTAACCCTTATGGATAAGAAATGACATCCTCTAGTAAATACAGTCAGTGTCTATGAAACATTAAAAAATAAGTGGATGATTCAGGGAGTAAAATCAAACCAATTACATAATGTCCTTTAATATTATTCTCTATCCAGAATGGTTTGAGGAAACATTTGACTTTACACGAGTTGTGTCAACAAAATAATAATCCCATTCAAATAGTGCTTTTTATTTTAAGTATTTCTTAGACATTACCTCATTTACTCCTTATAACAATTCAGTGATATAGAGTTCCCAGTACAGGATTATTTTCATTGATATCAGAATGCATTTAACTAGGAGAAAAAGAACCATTTGATACCTTCACCTTCCTCCTCAAATTTTCAACATTTCCCCCACTAATCCTTTTGCTAATCTCATCACATTCTTCTTGGACATACTGGATACAATCAGCTGACAACTGCCTCATCTCCCCACCAACAATTTTACCAACACATGGGTATCTGCTCCCATATAACTGCAGCAGCAGCAGCAACAATAGTTGGCATTTATTTAGGACTTACTATGTGCCAACCATTACTTTTATACAGTTCACCTTTTTCAACCTATTTAATATTCACAATTACCCTATGAGCTATGTGGTGTTATTACATCCACATTTTATTTTATTTTTTCTGGTTTTATTGAGATATAATTGACATCTATAATATTATATAAGTTTAGGGTGTACAACATAATGATTTGATATATGTACACTAGTATATTGTGAAATTAAGTTAAACATCACTCACCTCAGATAGTTACAAAGACTTTTTTCCATGAGAGAACTTTCAAGATCTATTCTCTTAGCAGCTTTCAAATATACAAAACAGTACAACTATAGCCACCATATTGTACTTTACATCGCCAGGGCTTATTTTATAATTAGCAGTTTGTACCTTTTGATCCCCTTCACCCAATTCCCTCATCCCCATCCCTCACTCCCCGCCTCTGACAACTGCCAATCTGATCTCTGTTTCTAGGAATTTGGTTCTTTAGATACCACATTATCAGCCCTTATTTAGGAATGAGAAAATGAAAGCATTTGTTTACTCAAGCTCACAAACAAAAACAAGTGGCAAACACAAGATCTGAATTCAGTAAGTCTGTCTCCAGAGACTGACTCTAAACCCCATACTCTGCTGCCTGTGGCTGTTATATATGAAGAATCCCCTAGGAGCGTGCTCCCTAGTATATTGAATCCCATCCCTTCTCACCTTCACAAAAACTTCACTCCTTCAATCCTTCAGTTATGTCATTTCTCTACTAAATTATCAGTTTCTTCCTCTTTGCTGAACCAACCCCACTACCATTTAAATATGCCTCATTATCACCCATCTTTAAAACATAACAAATAAACAAACAAACAAATGTCAATTTTTCTATTTCTCTTCAATGATAACAATTCTTCCAATACTTGTCTCTACTCACTTACTCAACTTCTTGATCTTCATTTATTTTTCAAACCATGGTATTGACATACTATTTCAAATACATTAAGTCCTCACTTAACATTGTTCATAGGTTCTGAAACTTGAAGCAAAATAACATATAAAGAAGTCCATTTTAAAATAGGCTAACATATAAACAAGAGTTAAATTCCTATAGCATCTCATCAATGTTATAATGAAACTACATTGAAGAAAATGAAATTACTTGAAGACCTGCTGTACTTATCTATACTCACTAATTCAACTTCTTTGTCTTGAAATAGCTCTCACCAATGACACCAATGACATATTTTGCCTAAGCCAAAGGCAAAATCTCTGATCCAATTTTATTGAACAATCAGCAGCACTTGGCATGGACAACAAGGCTGTCCTTGAAGTACCATCTAGTTTTCTCTCACTAGACACTTTTTCTCAGTCTCCTTTGCTGGCTATTACATGCTCTGTGGGTTAGGGCTTCAACATTATTTGTTTGGGGTGGGGGACAATTGAACCCATAACACTTTGATTAGATTACAGTACTGCATAATGACATTAGTATTATGCATATAGCACTTTTTAAAATATATATTATTTTTTATTGATTTCAGAGAGGAAGGGAGAGAGAGAGAGAGAGAGAGAGAGAGAGATGAGATGATGAGAGAGAATCAATGATGAGAGAGAATCACAGATATCGGCTGACTCCTGCATGACCCCTACTGGAATTGAGCCCACAACCCGGGCAGTGCCCTGACCAGGAATGGAACCGTGACCTCCTGGTTCATAGGTCGATGCTCAACCACTGAGCCAGGCCAGCCAGGTTATGCATATATTACTTTGAGTTTCAGGTTTGACAAGGTATAATTCTGCATTTTATACGTTTGGACTTATAATCTTATTTTCTTTAAGCCTCCAGACGATATATTTCAAAAATAGGAAATCCCAAAATTCCTATTTCTAACAGAAGCATGCTATTTTGGCAATTTTTATTTTGGCTTTTTGCCTCATCTTTCAAAGAGAGACAACCATCTGTCTAACTTAGTTTTTAAAAAATTTTTGGCAAACAAAGAATACTTCTGACATGGAATATGAGATTTGAGGGGGAAGTTCATTTTAATTAAATTACTGTTTCTAAAGATTGACGAAAGTAGCTGCCACTGATTGGTGCCATTTTGAATGTTGCCAAGTATTGGAGCAACCTTCAGGGTATTCTCCTCTACTAATGAAATAAAGTTAGTGTCATTATAAAAGAGTCTAGAAGGAATATACTGAGTTGTCACTCTATTAGTGGGACTAGTTCTATGCCAATATCTTTCTTATTTTAAGAAAATCATTAGGTCATGTAAATAAAAGTATAATTCATTGTATCCTCCTATCTTTCTCATTGAGTGTTCTGTAGTGGATGGTGAAGTGAGATCTCTATAGCTGAGGTTCTTAAATGACCACAGATAATAGTAATGATACTAGGCCACTCTGTATAATGTTTTGCAATCCTATAGAGAAAGGTGACTTTACAGAATTGCTTATTATGTGGCTTGTGAGTTGAGAATATATGGTTACAACCCATTTAATGAAGTTCTCCTAAAACCCAAAAGCCTGTAAAATCTGAAACATAAAAATTCCTTTCTGCTAAATCAAAAGCTTTTTCACCATTTCGGTGTTATAAGTACCATTTCCCTCTTAAATCTCCGAGAAAAGCAAATCCATTTATGCTATACGTAAAACGTATGAGCAAGCTGTGGTTTTTAATAAAACACAAGTCATTTGTGCATACAAGCAGATGTAACCTCCTTTGTCCTCCTACAATAGAGCTATTGCATTTATGAATGGCCCTAATCAGGTAAATACACTTATGGCTCTTTATCAATCTAATCAGAAAAAGTATTCTCTCATTTAAGTTCAGGTCCAAATTTTAAGATCTGAATCATAATGGGTTGCAAATTAAATTTTCTAAAACATTTTCCATGCAAATTTCAGACTGAGGGGCATACATCGCAAAATTTTATCATTGGTAAGACTGAAATTTATTTTGGAAATCACAGAATTCAGAGCTGGAAGAGTCGTTGACAACACTTAGTTAATGGCAGAGCTAGGATGAGACTCTAGTCTTGTTTCTGATTTTAGTGTTTTCTCTGCTGCCCAACACAACCTCTCCATATGCCCAATGATTTATCTGCAGCATCAAAGTTTCAAAGAAATCTAATTTGATTCAATGGGCTGCAATAGATATTTTAAATCTTCAATTATACAAAAACTAAATGACATCATTTCTAAAATACTCATTCTAAATCCCTTATCAAACATAATTCAGTCTTTTGAGCTGATATTTTAAGAAACATTCCCTTTATAACTATACCTTTGATCAGTCTTTCGTTCTGACTAATCAGCATCTCCCTGAGATACTTCCCAGAAAGCGTGATGTTTCCCAAACTTGATAATCGAGTAGACTTTTCTCCATTTTGATATGTGTGTTTGGTTTTAGTATGCTCACAATAAGCAGCCTTTAATGTTGGTTAAAGACCCAATACCATATATGCATATATGCATAACCCATGGACACAGAATGGTGTGGGGAAGGCTTGGGATGGGGTGGGAGTTGAGTGGAGGGGAACAAAAAGGGGGGAAAATTGGGGCATCTATAAAATACTGACAACTATTATAAAAAAAACAAATAAATGAAGATTGGTTAAAGCCCTTAGGTTCAATTCAATTATTAATTAATCTCAGCAGCCATTTATGCTTTGTATATCACAGAAAAATAGAGATCATCCTTAAATTATTGATTCATCTGATAGTATTGCATCAGCTGTGCTACCTTTACACATCAACATTTCTGAAAAGTATATTTTCAGCTTGCTTTGCTCTCCTTGTCAAAAGGAGAAAATTTAAAGCCATCAAACTCACAACCTCAGTTTTCTCCTACTGATCATTCTGAGCAAAGTCCTTGGGCACACAGTCACTCTGCTCCTTGCAGCTAAGGAGACCCCCCGCTGAGGGCTTACAATGGCACTGAGCTCCTGGATTAGTTGAGTTGATTATTTTTCTTTTTACTTTTTCTCAAGTACAAAAGGTCAGAAATAGCTTAATCGGGATGTATTATAAATTATATGAATTATTTTTATGCCACACTGGACAATTTCCCCATTGTGACTATTACTATTTGTTTTGGTGTTAATTTTGTCAATATGTGAAAAACATTTCCGTGTAATTTGAGATATTTGAACTATGAAAATAAAAATTTATTTTGTGTTATCTCCATTATAAACGAAGAGGGATGCTACAGTAGAGTTCTCTGTTTCATCAGCATTAGCCAGGGTTACCAATGCACAGTTTCCATTGGATAATTTACTGACACGTCCACAGTCGCTAAAAAATTTTTCTAAGGCTTTTCTAGAAATAGTCTCTGTGCTCTGATAGATACTAATTTGGCTGCTGTAACTCTGAGACCTTGAATAACAGTTGTTTAAACTAGAGAGGTTTCTTTTTTGTTTGTGTCAAAATCTGGGCAGGCAGCTTCAAAATCAGCAGGGACCCTGGTTCCTTCTAACCTACTGATGTGATGTCATCAACACATAGCTACTGTCTCCTTGCCCAGGAGAGTTTCATAGCTCCTACTAATCTGCTTATGTTCCTGTCTGGGGAAGATGTAAAGACAAAAAAAGAGGGAATGCCTCTTTCTTTCAAATGAATGGCCTGTAGGTTGGGGCCACCATTTTTGTTCACATTCCATTCCCCAAAACATAGTCATATGGCTGCCCTTACATACCCAAAAGGGAGCCTGCAAAATGCCCAACATAAATTCTATTCCTATTTATGAAAGGGAGAATGGATATTAGGGTACAATTAACAGCCTCCACCACTGCACTAGAAGGAAATGAAACTTAAATAGTAAGCCAATAATTCATTTCATTATGTAGCACTTTTTTTCTGAGCTCTTTAAATTATCTTACTTTATCCTCGCTTTAGTCAATTCTTAATGATCTACACTAAAACATAGGAGGAGAGGAGAGTCACAAATCATCATAAGTGGCAAATAATACAAACATAATATTTTATTTTGATTTGAATGTTCTGGTTCTTTAATGCCTAAACAATCAAGGCCAGCAACACTGAATTACAACTAAACCTCAAATACACTAGAATATTTCACACCTAGAGACAGCCTCATGCTGCTCCTTCTTTCTGCAAAGGTCTTTTCTTGCTTGCTTGCCTGCCAAACACTTATCCAACTTTCAAGAGTCATCGTAAGTGTTATCTCCTCCATATCCCCAGAAAAAAAACTCTCCCACTGACCCAGGTAGAATTGACTATACCATCTTTGGTGTTCCCACTCTACCCTGAATAAACCATGATTTGCATTTATTGGTTTACGTGTCTGTCTCTCTTACTAAAAAGAAAATTTTGAGGCTAAAGACAAACCTTAATTTGTCTATATACTCAGCTTGTGGCACAGAGCCTTGCATACTACAAGTATGTCATGATGTTTATTGATTTTAATTGAGCACTTTTAATAAAATAATGAGCTACACTATTAAAGCTATTACCTGAGGAATTATGAAAAGCATGGAATAGAAAGTATTGCCCACCTCTTTTTACTTATTCACCACATTTCACAGAGTAAATTACCTAATAAAACAAAGTCTATGTAAAATGAAATTCAATAAAAAACAAATAAACAAGATTTTCATATGAGAATTCATACAGATTACTTCAATAGAACCAATTTCAGGAGTAGGTAAAAGATACAGAAAATATATGCTGCAATGAAATTAAAGTTCAAGATATGAATACTTCCTATCACTGTTAGAAGTGACTATTCATATGGATATTTTGGCTAATTCAATGATACATGAAATAGAGATATAAGTTATGTGTTTTAAAAAGTACACAGAATTATCACCATTTATTAATGCCTAAAAAATGCAAGAACATAAATTTAGAAATAACACGAGTTCAATAAAATGGTAAACAAAAGAATATATAAATATACAAAATTAAATGTATTCCCTTGATATTAGAAATAATTTGTAAGAAAAAAGTTAGGAAAAAGGTGACATTTCCAAAGCAACCAAAACCATAAGCTATCTAGAAACAAGTCTAACATAAAATATGAATAATTTTACAATAAAAATTTCAATGAATTTTTTTAAGGAAACCTTAACAGAATGATTCCAAAGATTGTTTTAAAAATAAAAGTGAACAAACAAAATGGTTAAGATAATTCTAAAAATTAAAAGCAGTGGGAGGGAATATAATAAATCTAACCAACTATTTAAAACATTAAAAAGTTACAACAGTTAAAATAACATGGCAATAACTCAAACATGAATGTATGCTTGAAGAGACAGTTCTTAATGCAAGGTAAGTAAAGAATTGGGAAATAATGTGGAAATAATAGCTTTGCAATAGATAGTTTGAAGATGATGGGCTACATGGGGAAAAAGTCATATTGAAGCTTTCCCTTGTACCATATTCACATATTTGAATTCAGATTAATTAAGGAGTTAAATTTAAATTTATTTATGGCAAAAAGCTCCATAACTACAGTCAAAAGACAACATAAACACTACTACAAATATAATTGGAATATTTAGGAAAACAATTAATATCCCTGGTACCATGGGCTGCCAATTCCCCCCAATTCCTATGTTGTGCCCCTCCCCCCAATTCCTATGTTGTAGCACTGACCCCCAATGTGGCTGTATTAGGAGCTAGAGGCACCAAAGAGGTAATTAAGTTAAAATGAGGGCATATGTGTGGGGCTTAATTAAATCTGACTGGTGTCCTTGTGCAAAAAGGAGATTAGAGCCGGTATAGAGACACCAGAAGAAGACAACCATCTACAAGCCCAGGAGAGACCTCAGAAGGAAACAATGCTGCCAACAACTTGATCTCAGACTTCTAGCTTCCCAAACAACTGTTCTATTGTTTAAGCCACCCAGTCTGTGCTACTTTGTGATGGCAGCCCAAGCAATTAAGCAAAAAAATAAAAATAAAAGGAAAGAAAGGCAGACAACAAACAATAGAACAAAGATCCTCAATTTTATCAGTCATAAGCAAAATGCTATTTTTAACTTGTCAGAGTGACAATTATTTAAAAGAATAACAATACAGGGTGGGGCAAAAGTAATTTTCCAGTTATGAGTCCATGAAACACAGAGTTTATTATTATTAATTATTGAATTATTTTCTATATGAACACCTGTAAAACTACTTTTGTTCCACCCTGTATGTGAGATTGATAATGGTGTTGAGAAACAGTACACTGTTAGTTAGAGGGTTAAATGAGTACAAAATTGTGGAGAGAAATTTTATATTATATATCTAATGTCTGAAGTAAGAACTTCCACTTCCATAAATCTCATCTAAAGAACTAGACAAACGTACAACAATGTATATTAAAAGATAGCTATGGCAATGTTGTTCATAACAGCAACAAATAATGGAAATGATATGACTGTTCAATAATACAGAATTATTTCAATCAATTAAAAACTGGAGTTGCATATCCAACTGCCTATTCTAAATTTGCAATTGATTCTAAATGACATTTCAAAGTAAGACATCAAATCTAAACTTTTAATTTCTACTCTCAAAATAAAGATCTGTTACTCTCATAATTTGTCTCTTCTATTTTTCCAGATATTCAGGTCTAAAGCTTCCTTAGTTCTCTCTCACACAGGGTGCATCAAAACCATCAACAAATTCTTTTAGAACTACCTTCAAAATATATCCACAATCCAACCCCTTCTCGTCACCTCTTCTAATACAACTTTAATCCAAACCACAAATATCATTGCCTGGAGTACTACAACAGTTTTTTTGTTTGGTTGGTTGTTTTTGATCCTCACCCCAGGATATTTTCCATTGAATTTTTTTTTAAATATTTTTATTGATTTCAGAGAGGAAGGGAGAGGGAGAAAGAGATAGATACATCAATGATGAGAGAGAATCATTGATTGGCTGCTTCCTGCATGCCCCACACTGGGGACCCAGCCCACAACCTAAGCATGTGCCCTGACTGGGAATTGTACCTGTGACCTCCTGGTTCATATTTCGATGCTCAACCACTGAGTCACACCGGCCAGGATCCATTGATTTTTTTTTTTTAGAGAGAGGAGAGAGAATGAGGGAGAAACATTGATGTGTGAGAGAAAAATCAATTGGTTGTCTTCTATATGAGCCCCAACCAGGAATCAAATCCACAACCTGGGTGTGCCCTGACCAACTAGGAATAGGATGATGCTCTAAACACCTAAGTCACCTGGCCAGGGCCAAAAGCTTCTTATCTTGTTACTCTTTTATAATCTACTAGAGGCCCGGTGCATAAATTTGTGCATAGGTAGGTCTGGCTGGGATGCCCCAATGGGGGCCCATTGGGCTGGACCAGGGGGGAGGGGCCGCTGGTGGTTGGCCAGCTGGCCCCACCCCCAATTGGGGTGTTGGGGGCTGGGGGGGGGGTCGGGGCCTGGATCAGGCTGGTTGTCTGCCACAGTGCATGTCATAGCCACCGGTCATTCTGGTCGTTCTGGTTGTTCCGCCGTTCCCGGTGCTGGGCTTTTATATATATAGAGATTCTCAGCTCAGCAGCCAGATTGTGTCTTTTAAATTTTTTAGCCAGAATAATGTCACTTCCCTGAGAAGAACCCTCCAGTGTCTCCCCATCTCATTCAGAATAAAATCCAAGGTCCATTCCATGGCTTATAAAACTGCTCACAATCGGGCTCTACTTCCTCTCAGACTGAATCTACTACTCTCCCCTCACTCACAGCACTCCCAGAGCATAGGCCTTCCTACTATTACTAGAATGCATCAAGGATATTCTCACCTCAGGGCCATTTAGTTTGCCTAGAATGTTCTTCCCCAAGCCAGTGGCATAGTTTTCTTCAGGTTTTTGCGTACATTTTTCCCCTGAGCCCAAACATCAAAAGTTGTTGGTGTCTTGCTGGGATCCCCTTTACTGAGTGGTAACTATTTTCCTAGCTGCAATGAGTATTGGATGCTAACACTGCACAGTTCCATCCTCTTGAGAATTGACCTCAACACCCCAGAGCTGCATTTCTTGGAAACGCCTGAGAGTTGCTAGTACACAGTGCAGACCCTTGCCTCAAGGTGATGTAACTCTGTGGTATTGTTCATGTTCCAGAGCCTCCCACCTAAATAGGCTAGACTTCAGTCAAAACCACATTTTTTTCCTTGGGTCTTTCTCTGCCCTAACCTACTTCCCTTACTTCCTAAGAGAATTCACCTGCAGGTGCTCCCTCAATAAATCAATTTCTTAAAAATCCCATCTCATGCTTGCTTCTATGGAATACGAATGAATACAGTTGATATCACGAGAAGTTCTAGGAAAATGTCTCATTGGCTGAAAGGCAATAGTACCTCAATGATAGTAGTAGGTGGAATGCAATTATGCACTAGCTTTTGTAAAGTCGTATTTGCAAAATATGGGGGATGTTACTAAATACTCAGACTAGGGTTTTGGATGGCTGTTGCTAGGGTCCAATGATGCTTTGAAGGGGGTAAATGACAGGCTCAGGTCACTTAATGACCAATGTAAAGCAATGTGTGAGGGTCAGAGGGCCTCCTTGGAAGCATTTTCAAAAGACCTTCATTTACTATAGCTGGAGTGCAGACTGACACAGATCATAAGAGACTAACCGCACAAGAGTTTGAATTCTCAGCATAGGCAAGTCTCCTATGCCAAAGTCCTGATAGAGAAAGAGCAGGGCCTTAAAAGACTGTGAATAAGAATATCTGGGTAGATTCACTTGATCATCTTGAATTCCGATTCCCCTTAACTCTCTGGGCCTGAAGAATGCCCTCACATTCCCTTGTTCAAAGAGAGAAGGCCCCTTGTTTGAAGACTATGCAGAAGCCTCAATGAGGTCACTGTCTTACAAGACAATGTTGGCCCTCCTCAGGATCTGGCCCTACCTCCCCTCCTGGACTCCAGACAACAACTAGATTCAGAGCTCAGCCTGATCCTACTGGGGAAGTGCTAGGTCTGCCAAGGGAGTAGAAGAATCACACACCAAAAAGGTAAAGGACTTGGCTGACAAGTACTGGCAGGAACTGGGAAAGTATACCTGGGAAAACATCCTGAGGGTGTTGTATGAAAGGGGCAGAAAATAAAGATGGATAAATGAAAGTTTGTTGATATCGTGAAACTTTTTTATGGCAAGGACCCTGCTTAGTGGTTCTAATACACTGCTGGATGGCTCCTGGAAGCTTAACACAAGTGATGGCTCACATTAAATGAAGTAGAGGTGCCAAAATTGTAAGGTGGGAAAAATGCTCCATAGGCTAAGGGTGGCAACATTCTAGAATTGGAATGGCTGTACCGTAAAAGAGCAGATAATCTAGCAGGGGACCATGTTCTTTGGGAGGGATAGAATGCTAGGGTGTCCTTCATACTCACGAGCTTCCCCTAGGATCAGACTAAGACTAGATATCGGTTGAAACTATACCTTTGTCTAGCTTCTTCCCCTGCCCTATTCTGCTTCTCACTCCCTTACCGGTTGAGAGCACTCTCCATAAACTACTTGCCCAAGAATCCTCATCTCAGGGTTTGTTTCTAGGGAATCCAAACTAACCTACCCATGGCCAAGTAGCTCAATTGGTTCAAGCATTGTCCGGGTGCCCCAATGTTGTGGTTGGATCCCTGGTCTGAATACATACAAGAATCAACAAATGAATGCATAAGTAAGTGGAACAATAATAAATCGATGTGGGTTTTTTTTGTCTCTCTAACAATCAATAAAAAAAACTAAATAAAATGAGATTTCACCTTAATCAGAATTATATTGTTCATCATCTCTGACAACTTATTCTTCTTTTCATTTTTGATATTTATCATTATCTTACAACTTACTAGTATATACTTATTTGTTCTTTGTCTCTATATCCCCATAATGTAACATCCATTAGAGTAGACATTTTTTCTGTTTTGTTTACCTACTATGGTATTTGGCCCATTACAGACCTTCAATAAATAGTTTTAAGTACATGAGTGAATTATACAAACAAATAATAAAAATGTGTGTGTAGCATAGCCTCATTTTCAGATTTTATGATTTTAAACATGTGCACACGTAAAAAGTCTCAAAGGAAGCATGTGAAAATGTAACAATGATTTTCAATATGTCACAAAGTTAAAGTGCAACATGCCTAACATGACTCTTAAGGGCCTTCTTAACCTAAGCCCTATCTACACTTTTATCTCTCATTGGTCTCACCCTCAGCTATTAAACATTGGCTATCCTATTTTTTAAAATATTTTTATTGACTTTTAGAGAGAGAGAGAGAGAAAGGGAGAGACAGGGAGAGGGAGAGAGAGAAAGAGAGAAACATAAATGTGAGAGAAAAGCATTGATTTGGCTGCTTCCCGCACCCCCAACCCCGTACCAGGGATCTAGCCTGCAAGCCAGGCTTGTGCCCTAACCACTGCATGGGATGATGCTCAACCAATTGAGTCACACCCTAGTTTCAGACATCCTCTTGCACCATTCTCTCTGCCTTGAAACACTCTTACATTGCTAAGAAATTCTCATCTATCATTTCTCAGATTAACTATAACTTCTTCATGGAAACCTAGGTTATATGCTGTTGTTAAGGACACACCCTGTAAATGGTATTTACCCCTGTGCTTCCTTGTTAGATTATATGTTCAGCAAGAGCAGGGACTTGCTCGCTGTCCTGCCACATAGTGCATGTGTAGTATTTGTTGAATAAATGCAATGGTAGGAATCAGGTTCATTTTTTACTTTCTTCTTTATACTTTTATATTTTTTCTGAATATGTCAAAATGAACTTGTTTTAATTTTTATAAAGCTTATTGTATTTTGGAAAAAAATGTGTATATCCTGAAACTCTATAACAACTAAAAGAAAATATGGGTTGAAATTAACTTATCTCAGTCAGAATGGATATTTTTTGAAACATAGAAAGAATAGAAGAAACCTAACAGGAGATGATCTATAGGTTGACCATCTAACTTCTATTGATTTATTTTTACAGAGAAAGAAAGATAGAGAAAAACATAGATGTGAGAAACATCGATTGGCTGCCTCCTGCATGCCCCCTACTGGGGATCAAGCCTGAAAAGTGGGCATATGCCCTGACTGGGAATTCAACCAGAAACTTTTTAGTGCACAGATGACGCCAACCCAATTGAGCTTCACTGGCCAGGGTGACCATCTAACTTTAAAACTTCCATACATCAACACATATAATTAAAAAGGAGAAAATATTTGTAATTCATCTTAATCTGTCAAATCCATGAGATTTTTTTTTAAAAAAAATGCATTCAATCCTAGTGAGGGCAGACTGCAATGAAACACACACGCTTTTTCACAGCCTCAAAAAGATGCATAACTTTAGTAAATAATTCCACATTTTGGAATTTAATCAGTGAGGAGATCAAGGATTTATCCACAAGCTCTAATGAGAGATTTTCTATGATAGCTAAACATTGGAAGCAACACAAATACCCAGGTTTGGCATATTAGTTTTAAACTTATGCAAGCATAATGTGGCATATTTTTTAGCTATTAGTGAATTTCAAAGAGTATATAATAACATAAAAATACAGTGTAATGTTTAATGAAAAAAATATTTTAAATATGCAAAATGATGCACATTTTGATCTAGGAGACAGGAAGAAACAGGAAGACAGAGAAGTCAAAGTGATGCACTACAATGCGAAAGTAGTTCTCTCTGAGTACTATGATTAAAGACAAATTTTACTTGCCTGTGTTTTTTATTTTTCATAGTGCGTAGGACTTATATCTATAATTAGGAAAAATGTTTAAAATATTTAAAGGGGAACATTTGATACCATGGAGGAAACGCTAATCAATTACATGAAAATCTCTGTGTGCCTGTGTGCATCTTTAGTTTTCCTCCCGGTGTCAAACTCTAAAAGGCAAATAATCCTGGGAAAACCATCAGATGACCCTCTTAACATTAACTAGTAAAGGGAAAAGAAAGTGAGATCAGCTTCTGAGCCAGGGAAAGGGAAGGGACGCAGATGCCTTGAAATAAAAGGGAGGAAAGTGGTCTTTGGTGCTGAAAATAAAGTTCTTTGACCTGAACATTGCTGGATCTCAGATCAGTATCTGCAGATAATCAATAATGTATTAAACTGGAGTCTTACTATTGGCAATATGAGAATCCATTCTGAAAATAGAATTAAAAATGTAGGAAATTTGCAATAACATAGAACAGGGGAAAATATCTAACTTTTCATTGAGGTTTAATGGGACCAAATAATCAAACCTAAAAATACTTTGATAAAAGAAGAAAGTTCATAATTAGGTCAATGCTGCAATGACCCCTTTTAAGTCTGTCATGTTTCCAACCAGATTGTAGTTAATGGGATGCCTTAAAAGGGACATTTCAATGCTTTCATGTGAGAAAAAAAGGATCAAGATTAAACAACCCCATTAAAAATTACCTTTTGATTGGGTCTCTCTGACAGCAAGTCTTTGATACAAATCTACATATCACTGTCATGAAATCATGGAGACTAAACATCCTATGAGTTTCAAAGATTACATTAAAATATTTGAGAATAAATCTCAAAATATTGCTGGAAACCGATATGAGAACTAATTGTGGTGAAAAGACTAATGATCCCTAAGTTTTCATTTTAATGTGCAACAAGAATACTCATTAAAAGAAAAAAAACATTTAAAATTGGAGGAGGGGGAGACATAGAGAGACAGAGAAGTCCAATGGCTTCACAAAAAAGGTTTAGCTTAAAACAGACGGATTATTTTTTAACATGTAGCACCATGAAGCACCTGCCTCTGCTTGCTTTCAGCAGCTTTGTTTCCATTATGAAATCAATAGATATTGAAAGCAATATTCTAGTAGGAGTCCTAAATCATAGAAATAGATGTCATGACTGTGGGAACCACGCCAGGTCCCCGGATAGTCAAGGCCGGTGGGAGCACAGAGGCCTTGTTATCTATACATCAGAATGGCCAAAAACTGCTCTGGGCATGTGCCTAGGCAGGATGTTCAAGGACTCTGAGCCTGGGAATCCTAATCAGGCCAAGATACCATGAGCGGGTGCAAGGTCACACAGTACACTGTGCCCTTCAGTAGCCAATATGATTGATGTCACTATTGGCACGAAGCCTTCTTTGTCTAAATGCTACAACAGTAAGTGACTGACCAGCTAGTTGGCTGGAATAGGCTAAGGTGGGAGTGAGAAAAGTCTGCTGGAGAGAGCAGCTGGGCAGGAGAGACAGGAGAAGCTGCTGAGCTGGAGAGCTCAGGTACTGCTACGATGTGAGGCGGTGAGTCTAGGAGGCAGCATGTGGCTGCCCAGGTAATAGCTGTGGGTACAGAGACTGATGCTGCTTTATGGGGAAGATGTATGTTCACCAGCCGGTGTCCGGCTGCCTGCCTGTGTGGACTTTGCTGTGAGGACTGCTCTTGTCTGATGGCTACATGGCCACTGGCTTCAGCGACAAAGACTCATTCTTATATACCCACAACCTCCCATGGCTTCTCCGTCTGAGACCTGGCATCCTAGGAGGTCCAGCCCCAGGCAGAGGGGCTCAGACCCAACAGCTGTAACTAGTGAGCAGAGGATAAAGGAGGAACTTGGACTATGTTCCCAACAGTTAGTACAGTGGGCAGGGTTCGAAGAAGAATCAGCCCTGGGTAGTCAGGAAGAATTTAGAATATATGGACTCAGAACAGCTCAGGGCACCAGAGCTCATGCAGGGCTCCTGCTGCATGTTCTGACAATGACATAAGGGTGATTTTCTTGGTACCTTCCATGTATGTATATGTGCAATAAGGGAGATGTAAATCAGCTCTAATAACTGAAAGTATTGCTATTACAAACAGATTTAAATTGACAGGGGATCAGCTTCCTTAATCATCAAAGAAACTTGAGATTTTCCTTTTTGATAAATTTTCATGACAATATTTTAATGGAATGTCATCCAGTCACTGAATAAAATTGCTTCAACATTATTTTCAAGACTTATTATACCATCATCATACACCGTGTCACTGACAGTGTTTGGCACACTTTCGTGAGCACATATATGTTATATATATGTGATTGCATAATCCAGATTCACAGAATTTCACATCATCACTCAGGACTGTGTAAATTAATTACCTTTACTCAGCTTGGAACAAGTTAATTTCAACTGGTCTTACATAGGCACAAAATACCAGAATAGTTAATCACATAGCAATTAAATATTTTCTTGCTGCCAAAGACAATCAGAAAACAAACAAGTTTCTCTGAAAGGCACATAATTGATTAATTATTAGTATTTTCAATGCCATAATTAGTTGCCATTTAAAGCTAATTATTTACAATTTAAATAGTGCTTTACAACTTACAGAATCCTATGTATCTATTATCTCATTTAGGCTTGTTAACGACTATGTGAAGCAAACTAGACAAGAATTACCCCTATTATATAAATAAAAATGTGAAGTTCAGAGAAGATAGACAACTTTTTCTAGGTCACTTGCCTAGTAAGTGACAGCTGGGAGCAGGACTCAGATTTTCTTACTCAAGGTCAATGCTTTTTTCTAGTTCACTGTGTCATCATGGAGTGGCAAAACAACATGGCTCACAAAATATTATTTTCTTTTTCCAATAGTTTAGTTTCATCAGTGAATTTTACCCTAAAATTCAGGTGCAATGATGCTACATTGTATGCGCCAGAATATACAAGAAATTGATTTCAGAAACTATGTGTAGCAAATTTTCAAATAATTCTGTATAACGGAAAAGATCAGGATGTTGTTAAATTTATTGCCCTCCTCTCGAAACAAAATCATTTACCCACTTAAAAGCACAACACTGATAACATTATCCAATCACTATGTTTCATATCAAGGCTGTTTTTCTAAGACTCAAGGGAAACACTAACTGGTATCCTGCATTAGGAAGCTCTACTTAAAATTGCCTTATTCACAGGATTACTAGATTAGCAAATAAAATACAGAATTCCAGTTAAATTTTAATTTTAACTGGAATTAATATTAGGCCTCAAGCTAACATTAATATTAACCAAGGGATAATATTTTCCAGTATAAGTATGCACTAAATATTGCATATGGGCCATACTTATATAAAAAATAAACATTTATCTGAAATTCAAACTTATCTGGTTGTCTGAATTTTATCTACCATCCATACGGAATTAAGTCATTGCTATTTCATATAAACTGGATTTAGTAAATTTAGCCTTTCCTTTGATGGGTGTCTCCAGAGCCGTGGCTGTTGGGGGAGCCATAGCTCATGTCCAGGTGTGTTATAGTTGAAGTTTTAGCAGTGTCATTTTTGGTCCCAGAAATCTAGTAGTCTCTAATTTTCAGGTAGGCTAGAGGGTGGGTATAGTGAAATAAGCATGGGCTTAAATCAGACAGATTTGGGTCTCACTTTCTATTTGAGATTTTCCTTGAGCTGTGTAACCTTGCTTACGATATTTAATTTCTCAACCTCAATTGCTTCTTCTATAAAATAAGAATAAAATCATCTACCTCATAGCTAATAAAGCAGTATGATAATTATGTGAGACTGTAATTGTAAATGGCTTAACATCATGCTTCTCATCCGTAGACACCCAAAATATTAGCTAAAGAAAATCCAAAAGTTTCATATGGACAGATGACTGGTATATCCATATCTGTTTTCATAGACAGATATTAATATGTAAGTTGAGATTTATCATGTCTATTTTATCAGTGAGAAGAATCTGAATGGAAATAAATGAGTCATTATTGTAAATACCAGATAACTTAGAAATTACCCATTTAGCATTATAGAAATCAATATTATCAATCTGCCATATTACTTTTTCAGGTGGTCAGTTTATTCATTGTTTAAAAGTCTAAGGATATTAAAATGAAATCATTTACATGTCAAATATTAGATTTTTAAAAATAAGTGATAGCATGAGTTTGTTATTGCTAACTATTTCTGGACAGGTCTAACTCATCTACCTATATTTGAGCAATTTCTTGATTGTCAAATCTACAGCCATTTGAAATCAGTCTATTGAAGGAGTAAAGGAGGGCAATGAGTAGTCAGTAGACTATAAAGACTGAGATTTCAATAATTCTCAGAATGAAAATGGATGAGGGAGGAAAACAGATTTGAGGGTTCAGAAGACTATCAACAAAAAGTAGGTTGGGGAAAAAAACAGTGATGATGTTTTGAGATGTTCCAACTGTTGACATGAACAGATTCACAGCTGAAACAAGAGTTCCTGGTGGAGCAGTGAAGTAGAACTTGGGTTGAAATTTTGCAAGTTTACTGGGGTAAAAAAAAAAATCTTTTTATTGGGCGAATGAATGCCAAGGCCTCAAGCTAACATACTTATCAATGACCTTTTGCAGCCCTCTAGGATATCTTGTTCCTCTTGTTCTGAGAAGAATGGGGTCTAAAGATGATCGGGGAGCAATAGGCACTCCTATTTTGCAGCCTAGAATTATATTCAGGTTTTAATCACAGATCAAATATCAAGAGGGGCCTGGCTGGTGTGACTCGGTTGAGCATCGTCCTGTGCACCAAAAGGTCCTCGGTCCGATTCCAAGTCATTCCTGGGTTGCAGGTTCAGTCCCCTGTTGGGGCTTCAGTGGGAGTCAGCCGATTGATGTTTCTCTCTCTCTCTCTCTCTCTCTCTCTCTCTCTCTCTCTCCCTCTCCCTTCCTCTCTATCTAAAAATTAATTTAAAATTTTTTTTAAAGAAAGATATCCTGAGGCAGAGAGAGGTAACATGAGAATCAACCACCCTTCTAAAACTCTTCACTGAAGATAATTCTAACCATACCAAGGTTCTTCTTATAAAAGATGATAATATAAAAGAATTGAAAGTCCTACACAAAAGTATAATTCTTTTGAATCTGTTTTTCAGGTGAGTTCATACTAAAGACAAGCCAGCAAGAAGGAAATTTCCAAAGCTAAGTTTATAGTCATGCAATTATATCTCCTATTGTTTTGTCTCAAAGGATGTTTAAAACTACATGGCACTTCTCTTGTATAAAACCTGCCATAATATCATTACAGGATCTCTCTCGGTTAATTTTTTTTTCTCTTACTTCCTTCTCCATCTGTGCCATGGGCTGCTCAAAAACACAGTCCGGAATAGCTGGATACGTTTATCAATTGCCATGGTTGTTAGTTCTGGTATCTCCTCACAGAAGTTCTGAATACCTCCTGAAAAGAGAACTGATTGTTCCAGGGATTATGGCTATAGTTCTCCTGACTCATCTAAATAAGGAAATCCATTACTACTAAGTACCTACTAGTAAGTAAACTTTACAGAGAAGAAAACTTGCCTAGGGAAGCCTCTTTGGAGGTTCAAGAAGAATCTTTGAAGAACTAATCAGAGGGAAAAAATATATGGCACATGGTTTCCACTGACTGAATCATGTTTTGTCCTTCCTTCACACTCTGCCTTTAAAGAAAAGTATTGATTGATTTGAGAGAGAGAGAGAGAGAGAGGAATAGAAAGAGAGAAACATCGATTTGTTGTTTCACTTATTTATGCATTTGGTGGTTGATTCTTGTATATGCCCTGACCCAGTATTGAACCCACAACCTTGACATGTGGGGATGACCCTCCAACCAACTGTGTTACCCAGCTAGGGCTCACCCTCTACCTTTTACATCCCCCATTTCACAGTAACAAATAAAAGAGTAAGGGGGGGGGGCATAGCCAGTTTGGCTCACTGGATAGAGCGTCAACCTGGGGACTGAAGGGTCCCAGGTTCAATTCCAGTCAAGGGCATGTACCTTGGTTGCAGGCACATCCCCAGTAGGAGGTATGTAGGAGGCAGCTGATCGATGCTTCTCTCTCATCGATGTTTCTAGCTCTCTATCCTTCTCCCTTCCTCTCTGTAAAAAATCAATAAAATATAATTTAAAAAAGAGTAAGGGGGGAAGGGGATAAATTAAAATAAGATAAAATACATCCTAAAAATACCGAAACAGCAACTAGAAAGAACATATGCGCCCCTATGTCCATAGCAGCGTTATTTACAATAACTAAGATTTGGAAACAGCCCAAGTGCCCATCAGTAGATGAGTGGATAAAAAAGCTGTGGGACATTTACACTATGGAATATTATGCAGCAGTAAAATAAAGGGATCTCTTACCTTTTGTTACAGCATGGATAGACCTGGAAAATATTATGCTAAGTGAAATAAGCCAATCTGATAAAGACAAGTATCACATGATATCACTTATTTGTGGAATCTAATGAACAAAATGAATTGACCAACAAAATAAGACCCAAAGCATGGAGGCATGGAACAGACTGACATACCTTGATGTGGGATTGGGGGGATGAGAAGAGATAAACCAAAGAGCTTATATATCTACTAGAGGCCCGGTGCACGAATTGGTGCATGAGTGGGGTTCGGCCGGCCCACCCTGATTGGGGTGGATCTGGGCCAGACCAGCTGGGGGGAGGGGCCATGGGCGGTCAGCCAGTCAGCCTCGCCCCTGATCAGGGTTGGGGGGCTGATCAGGGCCGCAGTGCACATCAAAGCAACCAGTTGTTCTGGTTGTTTCGACATTCTGATCGCTTTGCTTTTATATATATAGATATGCATATCCCATGGACATGGGCAACAGGGTAGTGAATACCTTGAGGGGTGGGTAGGGGCTTGGAGGAGAGGGAGTAAAAGGGGGGAAATGGGAGATATCTTTCATACTATCAACAATAAAAATATACCCAAATATTTAAAAATAAGTAAGATAACATACTACTCAGTAAATAAAGACATAAGACATCTTAAGAAAATAATAGCAACAAAACCCTCACAATCCTAGTGAGCTAACACAAAGGTCCAAAAAAACTCCTGTATCTAAATCAGTGGTTCCCAATGTGGGGCACACACCCCACAGGGGGGCAATTTTATTTTTAAGGGGGGCAGTTGGAGAATGATTTAGTAACAGTGATTTTTTTTGCATTTCTTATGGTTTTAGGGGCCTCATATACAGTATATAAATATATATTGTGACATATTTATGCATTTCAGTTCTCTATTACATGCTTTGAAACTTTGCTACTTTTTCATCACTTCATATTATTATTATTTTTTAACAATTTCTTAGTGATTTCTTCCTCAGTACTTCAATTGTCTTTTTGTTCTTTTATTTTTCTCTTTCATGGATGCCATGTTCTTTGGAAGCTTGTTTAGACCAAGTTAATGGCCTTTTAGGCTTCCTCCACATGAATAGGAGTTCACTTTTTGAATAATAAAAATTATATGTCACAGGGAGGGCATCAGGATTTTAGAGATGCTTAGGTGGGGCATGGCCACACAAAAAAAAAAAGGTTTGGAACCACTGATCTAAATAGAAGAAATATTTAAAAACAAAAGGGTAAAAAACTAGAAACAATAGAACTTCAGCTGTAGATAGGACTGATGTTTGGGAAGCCAGTCTGAGGTATATACCAGAATTGCTACTCAGAGAGAAGGATTGCAGTTAAGATACCCTGAACGAACGTTAAATACCATAACCAAAAAAAAAAAGGTTTGGAACCACTGATCTAAATAGAAGAAATATTTAAAAACAAAAGGGTAAAAAACTAGAAACAATAGAACTTCAGCTGTAGATAGGACTGATGTTTGGGAAGCCAGTCTGAGGTATATACCAGAATTGCTACTCAGAGAGAAGGATTGCAGTTAAGATACCCTGAACGAACGTTAAATACCATAACCCAGGGCAAAAAAATCCTTTAGCTCAAATCCCTAGGAGAGCCTTGTCACAGGAGGGCAAAGCTAACCAATCAGTTTGCTGGAAGTCACTGCACGTTCTGAAAAGCAGAGCCTTCTTCTACTAGGAAGATTCCCTACAAGCACTTAATTGCTTCATCAATAACTCTGAAAGCTCACCAACAAATCAAATTTTTACATATATGAATCTGCCTTGTATGAGGCAAACATCAATGCCTCATCTGGAGACATAGTCTCAATTTTTAATCTGAGTGTTTTTAGTGTCCTTTGATTACAGATTGTGGAATGCTGTATTTCAGCAACTCAATTACAAATAAGATGTTTTCAGAAAAAAAAAAGCAGGCTATGTATGTGGTGGTTCTGTTCCCATAATACTCATTTCATGGAGCATGGGTATGGAGTAGCTGTGATTTTCTTTCTCATCACCATGCCTAGACTCTTTGGGATCACAGTCTTTGTTCCCATAAAAACACCCACTTACTCCCTTGTGTGATCTGCCGATTCCCAGCTCACTCCCCCTCATTTCTTTAGCTCCAGTCTCACTGTCACCATCAAACACTGACTACTAGCATGCATGCTTGGAGACTTAAATATTCACCTAGGCCAGTGGTCGGCAAACTGCGGCTTGCGAGCCACATGCGGCTCTTTGGCCCCTTGAGTGTGGCTCTTTCACAAAATACCGACTTCTGTGCATGGGCCACGAAGTTTCAATCACACTGTAAGTGCGCACCTGCACATGGTATTTTGTGGAAGAGCCACACTGAAGGGGCCAAAGAGCCCCATGTGGCTCGCGAGCTGCGGTTTGCCGACCACGGGTCTAGGTCATAGGTATAGTATCAGAACTAACTGCTTAAAGAGAATCAGAAAAAGTCAGGGAGAGGAGGAAGATGTTAAAACTAAGGGAAAGATATATTTGTGAGGCAAAGAAAGGTTCAGACTGATAGAGTTCAATAACTTGTATTTATGAGAATTAGGATAAAATGTGATTTTATTAAAATATATACTATATTTTTATCATAAAAATTCTTTCTCTTTCACACACACACACACACACACACACACACACTCAAACACAGATTCTTCTATTTAGTGTTTCAAAATAAGAAATTTTTTTCTTAATTTTCATCCATCTTGGAACTGAAATAAGCAGTGAAAACAAATAATTATAATTTATTATTTCTATTTATAAAATAGAATTTCAAAGCATTTATGTTCTATAATTTAATCAATCACACTGTAAGTGCGTACCCGCACGTGGTATTTTGTGGAAGAGCCACACTCGAGGGGCCAAAGAGCCGCATGTGGCTCACGAGCCGCAGTTTGCCGACCACTGTCCTAGGAGATCATTCCAATAAACTGGCCTCTCAATTCCTGGACACCCTTTCCTCCTGCGATCTGGTCCTGCAGCCTATCCCATTCAGTTAATCCAGTAGTTACTAGTATACCTTTAACCTTAGTGTTACAAGAACTAAAATAACTCCATAATTTTAATTTCAAATGTTCTAATTTTTAACCACCACTTCTTATCTTTCCCGCTGACATTCTCTGATACCTTGACTCCAAAACTCCTTCCACTGAACCCTTGATCTGGCAATCACCCCCTTGGCATCCTGCCTTCCTTCCCTCTTGATGCAGCTTAAATTTCAAAGTCAGTTAGTGTAATGAATCCTGTGCGCATGCCATCCTATGCCTCCCCTCACCTCCCATGCCTCTTTCACTTCAGTTTACTCGCCTAGTGAGACTAAATCAAATTCCCCAGCTACTTGTACCTCTGTAGCTGAACACAGTCACAGAAAGCACAACCATACTGCGTGGTCTCACATTTAATTTGTAACCATTAGCCTCAAATAGGCCCTTAAGCTGACTGGCAATCATGCCAAATTTCCCTGGTACATTCACTCTCGCAAACTTCCAGTTGACTCTTCTATACGGCTTCTGTTTCATCCTTATGCCTAGATGATGACCTTGCTTCCTATCCATTGAGAAAACGGAAAAACCAGATGAGAACTTCCACATGTTCACCACACTTACCTAACTACCCATTTCTCTACCCATATATCCTCCTTCACTTCTGCTTCTATGAATAGACTGCCCATGGTCCTAGCCAAGGCTTCTCCCTGTGAATAAGACCCTATCTGTTCACCACAATTCAAAGACATTGTTCCAAATACTACCCCCTTTTTAAATCATTTTTCTTCTTTACTAAATAATTCCCATCAGTACACAAACTGTTATTTCTCCCATTACACACACAAAGTCTCTTGACCTGATTTCTCCTCCAGCTATCATGCTACATCTCTCTTTTCCTTTATAGAAAAAAAAATGAAATTGTCTATACTCCTCTCTGATTTCTCTTTTCTCATTCCCTCTTAAATCCATTCCCATTGGGTTTCATACCTAGCTGTCCACAGAATCTGATCCTCTCTCTCATAGTTGCCAATGACCTCATATGCAATGGTCAATTTTCTGTCCTCTTATGTGACTTAGCCACAGCATTTGTCATAGTTTATCACTCTCTCCTCCCTAAGATACTTTGTCACTTTACTTCCAGGTTACTACACTCACCTAGATTTCCTCCTATTTTTCTGACTCTTCTTTCTTAATGTCTTTTGCTAGTTTTTCTTATTTTAGTATAAAAACATTGTGTTGTCCTAAAGCTCAGTCTTCTTTCTTATCTATACTTACTTCTTTGGTAATCAAGGCTTTAATTATAATCTACGTCCTTATGATTCCAAAATTTTATCTCTGGCTCAGACTCTTCTCTGAATTTCAGACATGTATGGCCAATTGCTTTTTGGACATCTTCACTTCGATGTCTAATAGTCACTAAAGCTTAACATGTTCAAACTTAGTTCCCATTATTCTTCCCCCAAAGCTTTTTCTTCTTGAAGTGTTACCCACTGAGTTAATTTCAGTTACTTTTCTCAAGTCTTGACTTCATGCTTGATTTTCCACATTCCCTCATTCCTCATCTCTAGTTCCTCAGCAAATCCTGTTGCACTAACTTCAAAATATATCCAGAATTCTACATTTCGACTGCTTCACAGCCACTTCCTTGGTCCAAGCCATCATCATCTCTTTTCTAAATTAATAAAATAACATTTTAATTGACCACTCTGCTTCCATTTTTAGTCTCTTGTAGTCTTTTCTCCACACAGCTCGAAGAGTGATCCTGTTAACACGTGTCATATGATGCAGCTTCTCTTCTCCAAAGCCTCCAATGACTTTCGATAGTAAAGTCAAAGTTCTTACTATGACAAGCAAAACTACACACACTATCCTTCCTTTCCTACTAGCCTGTTGTGGAGCACGGGAGACTTGGTTGGAAAGTTTGTAAGGAGGGCATTCTGAGAAAAGGAAAGTGTGTGGAAGGCCGCCTGCCCTGTTTATCGGAATTCTGGCTTAGGGGAGTGCCGAAGGCGGCACCCTAAATTATTTCTTGACCTTTCCAAACAAGCCTGTGCACAAGCAGACCCCCGAGTGTTTATGGAATTCTTATGCTTAATCCTTTGGGTGTCCTTGCTTCAAAGACACTATAAACACATGTTTCCTCCCAAGATTACTTACCCTGCTGATTGTATCTAAAATATAAACTTTATCTCAAACTGCTGCAACCACAAAAGCCTAACAAGGCAGGCAATCGAGGCTGCCCAGTTCTTTTAGCCAGGCAGTCCCTTAGCCTCTCTTTCACAGCAAATGTTGTGTCAGAGTAATCATTCATCGGTTGCTCAGGGTCTGCTGGTCAGCCCCAGGAATAGCCTTCCTTAATTCTCTCCCAAGTGCACCTCCTTGCTGTTCCTTGAACATATCTGGTATGTTCTTGATTCAAGGGCCTTCATACTTATAATTACTTCTGTCTGGGATGCTCTCCCTCTACACAGCAGAATGGTTCACTCCCTCACTTTACCTCAGTGCACATGTTTCTGGGTCAGTGAGGCCTTCCTTGGCCACCACATCCAAAATGGAGACTCTACCTCACTACTCCAAATTCTTATTCTTTGCTTTATTTTTCTCCTTATCCATTATCATACTCTAACACATTACATTTTATGTATGTATCATGTTTAGTGTAGGTTTTTCCAAGTAGAATGTAAGTTTAAATTCAGAGAGCTTATGTGCAGAGATTTTTGTTCTTCATTTTTTTTTTATTCTGGGTCTGGAACAGTGCCTGGTACATAGTAGGTCCTAATTTGTTGAATAAAGGAATTAATGTATGCATTCTTTTATTACTCTTTACTTTCTTTCCTCCATTCTCTCTGTTTCTTTTCCTAAAATGCCATTTATAATGATCTTGAAACTTATGGATCTATGTTCTACATCTATCAACTTTTCTCTTCTATTTCATTTGTTCCAGTGGATTAAATTCCAGAAGAATTTCCTGTTTTGAGTTTCAGTTTCACCGATGCACTGATTCACTCTTGTTCTCCTATTTAGCAAGTTCTTTGACCTGAACATTTTTGATAATAATTTTTAAAAACTTAAACCTTGTATTTATAACCTTGTATTTGATTGCCTGTTATCCTATTCTAAATATTACAGACCACCAGAGAAATTTTGTTTTAGAAGTTCTACTTCTGATTACAGAATATTTCACACACAACATATCTTAAACTAAGTACTCACATTAATTAATACTGAAGGATGAGTCATTGTTTAACAGTAATGCACTTGCTCTAAGTGAAGCTGAAGATTCAGGAATCAAGACATTGAAATACCACCTTTGCATAAAGTGATTCCAGAGCCATTTTAACTTTCCTTGAACACAAAGAGGAAGTATTTCAGACAGAAAGAGTTTTTCGTTGATGTTATTTTCTCTAAAGAGGACTAGGGAATAAAAGAAATTTGTATCTTTAAAAACTTTGGACTTTGGTGCTATCATGGGGTTTAGATGAACCTGAGATCAAAAATGAAAAGGGATGAGGTCAGTCAATGGTTTGTCCTTTCAAACAAAGAATTCTAATCTTAAAATTACCAGGTTCCAGAAAGAAAAGTTCCATTATATAAGCTGGAAAGGAAATCAAAAGCATCACATCCATTACAGCATAGGTCACGAAAAGATAAAGACTCACAACTTTAAACAAAATCTCAAAACCAGCAAGAACAAATTTGGGTCTAAATTTGAGAACTAATCTGACACTTGAGATCAATGGGGGGGAAGAAACAGTTCTCACCACTAGGATATTTTATTAGATTCTTATAGAATGAGCTCATTTATTCTTTAAATATACTCTAATATGTTTCAGTTCCCCAAACTTTTATTGTGGTCCTTTCTTTCTTAGAAAGCCTCACAGGGGAGGCTGCAGTTAATATTACCTTTGAACATTAAATATGTATATTTTACTTTTTTAATTTTCTATTTTTCCTTACTAGGGTAATCACCACTCATTTTGTCATTGATAAATCAGAAAAAAAATTATAATAACCACAGGTAGAAGTCAAGTTGTATTTAATATTAATATATGCAAGATTGAAATTGACCATGAAGGTTTGTATAATTAGTTCATTCTAATGATTCACAACTGATATTCTCCATAATTGTATTCAAGAAACAAATTTAATTTAATAATCTTAATTTAATGACTGTGTATACTAAGAGGTGTTTTCCCTTTACTTTTTTTTCTCTTTTTTGTTTACATGGTATGGACCCAAGCTATGAATTTCTATAATAAATCATAACTGTTTCTGGTTTATAGAGAATGTTACAAATATCGATTGGAAAAATATAGGAAATAACTCATTCATCAAAAAGCATTCCTATATACAGAAGGAATTTCAATGGCCCCACTTCAAGTATTTTGTGAAACAGATTGAGTTAGCCCACTACCACCTTGGTATGAAAAATTGGTGGTGTAAAAAATGACCCTAGAGCAGTGATGGCGAACCTTTTGAGCTCGGGTGTCAGCATTTTGAAAAACCCTAACTTAATTCTGGTGCCGTGTCACATATAGAAATTTTTTTGATATTTGCAACCATAGTAAAACAAAGACTTATATTTTTGATATTTATTTTATATATTTAAATGCCATTTAACAAAGAAAAATCAACCAAAAAAATGAGTTCAGTGTCATAGGTTCGCCATCACTGTCCTAGAGGTTGGTTTTTAACCCTGTTGCTTGTTACAAAAGAACAGAATGAATAAATGACAATCAGAGAACTAGTAGCACAGAGAAAAAAACTTTTTTAAAAGGTATTCTCACTTCATCCCTATTCCAAATATGAACCATTAAAAAAATAACTAGTACCCCCAATATACTTCCTCTAAAGAAAAAACAATGATCATTATAAGGTACATTGTACTTCCATAGATGGCAGGAATTTTAATTTTGAGCCCAAAGGAACTGGATTACCAGTGTCAGATTCTTTTTTAATTGCGTTTATAGGGGTGACATTAATTAATAAAATTATATAGGTTTCAGGGGTATTATCACTATTATTGCTGTAGCAGAAGGAATAATAGTGATAATAGCCCTAGCCGGTTTGGCTCAGTGGATAGAGCGTAGGCCTGCGGACTGAAGGGTCCCAGGTTCGATTCCGGACAAGGGCACA